>NC_135580.1:50074711-50380848 GCF_965152235.1 Eretmochelys imbricata | reverse complement strand
CCTCTCCTCATAAGTCATGTGTTCCAGTCCCCTAATCATTTTTGTTGCCCTCCGCTGGATGCTTTCCAATTTTTCCACATCCTTCTTGTAGTGTGGGGCCCAAAACTGGACACAGTACTCCAAATGAGGCCTCACCAATGTCGAATAGAGGGGAACGATCATGTCCCTCAATCTGCTGGCAATGCCCCTATTTATACATCCCAAAATTCCATTGGCCTCCTTGGCAACAAGGGCACACTGTTGACTCATATCCAGCTTCTCGTCCACTGTAACCCCTAGGTCCTTTTCTGCAGAACTGCTGCCGAGTCATTCGGTCCCTAGTCTGTAGCGGTGCATGGGAATCTTCCGTCCTAAGTGCAGGACTCTGCATTTGTCCTTGTTGAACCTCATCAGATTTCTTTTGTCCCAATCCTTCAATTTGTCTAGGGCCTTCTGTATCCTATCCCTACCCTCCAGCGTATCTACCTCTCCTTCCAGTTTAGTGTCATCTGCAGACTTGCTGAGGGTGCAATCCACACCATCCTCCAGATCATTTATGAAGATATTGAACAAAACCGGCCCCAGGACCGACCCTTGGGGCACTCCACTTGATACCGGCTGCCAACTAGACATGGAGCCATTGATCACTACCCGTTGAGCCCGACAATCTAGCCAGCTTTCTATCCACCTTATTGTCCATTCATCCAGCCCATACTTCTTTAACTTGCTGGCAAGAATACTGTGGGAGACAGTGTCAAAAGCTTTGCTAAAGTCAAGGAACAACGCGACCACTGCTTTCCCTTCATCCACAGAACCAGTCATCTCGTTATCACTGTCTTCCCACAGTGGCCAATGGCAGGTGCTTCAGAGAGAATGAACAGAAGAAGACAATTATCAAATGATGCATCCCTGTCCTTCAGTCCCAACTTCTGGCAGACAGAGGCTAGGGACACGCGGAGTCCTGACCCCTGACCATCCCTGACCATCTTGACTAATAGCAATTGATGGACCTAAACTCCATGAACTTATCTAATTCTTTTTGGAACCCAGTTATACTTTTTGCCTTTACAACATCCCCTGGCAACAGTTTGTGACTGGGTTTACAAGGCCCAGGGGCCCTGCTGGGGGTCCTTGGGGTCCTACCACATCCCTTCCCAGAAAAAGGGCAGTGGAGGAGCGTTCTCCAAGCAGCTTAGAGAGGCTGTGGTGGAAGCAGCAAATCAGGGAGGCTACACAGAGAAGCCAGTCAGAGTGTTGCAAGCCCCTATAAAAGGAGTTGCAGTATCATTGAGAGTCAGTTGCTGTCTAGAGCCAGAGGAGTGAGGATGATGTTCCTGGCTGGCTGAAGGACCTGTACAAGCATGAACAGAGAAGTTGCTAGCAGGGACTGGAGGAGCAAGAAAGAGCTCCTGGCTAGCTGCTGGGACTGAGTACAATATTGCCCTGAGCTAAGGCTAAAGGAAGGTATCAGGGTTTGCAGGGAAGTGGCCCAGGGAAATGTAGCATACAGAAAAAGGACACATCAGATGGCTGCTACTGATGGGGTCCCTGGGATGGGACTTGGAATAGTGGGTGGGCTTGGGGTCCCCCCCCACCAGCCATTAGGAAAGTGACATAAGTCCTGAAGAAGGGGAATTTACAGAGGCCCAGGAGAAGGGATTGAAAACCCCGAAGAAGGTTGGTAGTGATTGAACTGAGATACCCTCAGAAGGAGATTGATTGAACTGAACGATTCAGCTGAAGAGCTGGGGCTAGAGAGAATAAAGACGGTCCCATACCAGGGCCAGGACTATCTAAAGACTGTGGGCCTCGTTAAAGACTGAGCCCAGGGAGAGCTACAGGAAACCAGCAAGGGTACTAAGGCCCCTCGACTGAGAGCTGAGCCTGTGGAGGGCTACAGAGATATTCCATCCAAGGAATACTATGACAAGCCCCTGTTGCACTAATTAAGGACCTGAACCCTGGGAGGACTACAATTTGAGTCTTTTGCTAGTCGCTTTTCCGATTCTTTTTTGGCCTGCCTAATTATACTTTTACACTTGACTTGCCAGAGTTTGTTCCTTTCTATTTTCCTCAGTAGTATTTACTTTCCAATGTTTAAAGAATGCCTTTTTGCCTCCAGCTGCTTCTTTTACTTTACAGAACAAGGAGAAATGGTCTCAAGCTGCAGTGCGGGAGGTCTAGTTTAGATATTAGGAAAAAGTATTTCACTAGGAAGGGCGTGAAGCACTGGAATGAGTTACCTCGGGAGGTGGTGGAATCTCCATCCTTAGAGGCTTTTAAGGCCCGGCTTGACAGAGCCCTGGCTGGGATGATTTAGTTGGGGTTGGTCCTGCTTTGAGCAGGGGGTTGGACTAGAGGACCTCCTGATCGTCTATGATTCTTTGATCTCTGTGTTGTAACCCAAGAAGCCTGGCCAGAGCCTAACTCACACTGCACCTTTTTTGTCAAAGTCAACACAAGGCTGTTTACTGTGATATGTAAGGCCCAGGTGGCCACCCTAGGTTCAATAGTCATTTGATTTCTGTAAGATGAGGCAGGGTCACTTAGCAAAAAGCTCCTCTGGCTCACTCCACCCTGTGACAACTGGTACCACAGTAGGATGTCCGAATTCCCCTTTGGGAAGAAGGGGCTGATGGAAGAGCTCTTGCCACTCCTGCCTGATGACAGGCCCAGGCTGAGGCCTAGTGACTGTTTCTCAAGGGACAACAAGAGGCCCCATGATTCAACAGCAGCAACATAGTCAACAGCAAGAGAGAGTTTCAAGAGTCAGCGCTCCAGCAGGTGGCCAGCCTAGCCCCATCAGAGTAGCAACACTAGGTACTGGCCTGGCCCTTTCCAAGCTGGGGCCAGGTGATGATCCAGAGGCCTATCATGTTCAAGTGGACAGCAGTAATGGCCTAGTGGGCTAAGGAGACCTGGGCTGTATGACTTGTACCTTTCCAATCCAGAGAAATCCACAGCACCTACCAGCCTTTAGAGGATAGCCTAAAGGCCGCTATACTTGACAGGATAGGAGTGTCCCAAGGGACATCACCACCAATTCTGGACAGAGTCTTCCCCTTCCAGTTCACCACCCTGGACTGTTGCCCAATGCCAGGATTAGGCTTTGTCTAAAGGCCCACACTGCAATGGACACTGTAGACTTGGTGGCATTAAAGCAATACTTAGTTCTTCTGGCTCCTATTGAGACACAGCAGCATAATCCCAGCTCACTAGCAGTCACGGTTCAAACTGCCAAAGACCGTCCGGCCACAGGTTGGCCCCGCAAGGTTGATCAGCCCAAGCCAGATGGCCACAGGCCCAGCTCGCAGAGGACCCACCATGGGCAATCAGGAAAACCCATAGAGCAAGAGACTGCCACTTGCTGGATTCCACAAGGTGCCCTGAGACATTTCATCAGAACTATACCCAGGCATCTGTGGAGGACTTCTGGAGGATTAACCAAAGACTAGCAACTCAATGATCTGTTTCTGTTGTAGGAAGCCAGGACATATTAGTCAGTCCTTCCTCCTTATGAAGTGCAACTACACTGGGTATGAGGCCATAGAGCTCTGTGGGTCTCTGACTGCCTCAGCAGATGATAGGTGTTACCAGGCATATGTGGCCCCCAGTACAATGTAGGGGGCAAACAGTGTCAGGGTTAGTGGATTCAGGATTGTAATGGGGTACTGGCCCTGGAAGGCAGAAGGAGATAAATACCTTCTTCCACAGAAGGCCTTGAAGCAATCATGGGGGGTGGGGGGGGAAGGGAGAGAAGGAAGTTGGTTCTCCTGGGACAATCATCCTCTGGGAGAGGGGAGGAGTAGGAACACTGGTCTGGGTTTTCTCTGTGAGGGCCCAGGACTAGGAGCTTTATGGGGGGAGGCAAGGCTCCCTTCTCGCCTAGCCAGTACCAACAGGTGTTTGGGGTTATTACACCCACCTGGGGAGGATCATGAGAATGATTTGATGACTGGGCAGGGGTGTCAAAAGGAGGCTCCAAGCCGGAGAGAGCTGCTGGAGGGAAAGAAATCAACCAGCACCCAGTTGCTGTCAAATCCTGGACTTAAGGAGAGGGGCCAAAAGGGGCTTCTGGAAAGGCTCAAACTAGACCTTCACGGAGGAGGAATATTACTTTAAAGACCTTTTTGCTGTAAGATATTTCTGGAGACTCAAAGGGAAACTGAGGCAGGGTGTTGGGCACTAGCTCATGGTAGTAAGGCCTAGTGGTTTGAGTAGAGGTCAGTGCCAGACTTAGGATGGGGCCAAGGGCAGTGCTGGAATTGGGACAGGCTGGAGTCAGAACTAAGATCAGAGCCCATATGCAAGCTCAATCAGTACTATAGGTGGAGTCAAGGTGCAGGCCAAGGGTTGAATCTGGGTAGTGAGGATTGGGCGGGGGAGGCCAGGAGGCAGAGGCAGGGCTGGAAGGGGTCAGTAAGAAGGCTGGAGCAAGGTTAGAGTAGAGCAAGGACAGGACTAGAGCAGAAACTGGATCAGGCAGGGAGTCTAGTGAGTCTGTTACCGTACGAGGCAGCAGGAAGGTCCCTGTCCAGGTAGGACTGTTAGACAGATTGGCTGCAGCTCTGGTGGGGTTGGGGAAAATACCTGAGCTGGGGCATCATCTGACCTGGGTTCTGCTTAGGGATGGGCTGCCACTGCATTGCTGAGAACTGAGTCACTGCAGGGTAAGTCAGTTTAGCTGAATTGTTGCCAGCTGCCTGAGTGGTGACTCAGTGTGATCCTCTCAGCCATGACAGTCCAGCCAATAGCAAAGGAACTGGCGTAGGTCTGTTGATGGGTAGGTTTGTCCCCGGTCTTCACCCAGCAAGGGATTAAACTTCATGATCCGCTTACTACAGGAAGTGTGGCAGCTCTGTAGGTCAGACCCTGCCAAACCTCAGTTCAGTCCAGTCCCTTCCATATGTATGAACTGGTAGAGAAGTTCAATCAGACCCTAAAACAAAGGGTGAAAAAAATCATGAAAACAGACCCCAAACACTGAGCCAGGCTTCTGCTGTACCCTTTCTGTGGGGTGCAGAAGGTGCTACAGGCACTGCTGGGCTTTTCACGCTGGAGTTACTGTATGGCCAACTGCGCCCAAGTAAGCCTAGATCTCCTTAAGGAGGCTGAGAAGAACACTCCCCAAGCATACCACAGTACATCCAGCAGATGTGGGAATGTCTGGGTCTTGTGGGGCGACTTGCCAGGGAGAACCTCCTATGACACCAGCAGACCCAGGCCAGTGAGAAAATATATCAGCCTGGGATCTGTGTGCTTGTGCTACTGCTACTCCCCAGCAAATCGCAGGACCCATATGAAGAATGCTAAATCCACTCAGCCCATGGAGCGATAGCCCCAACACAAGCAATCCATGCGCTGTGGCAGCTAGTCAAGGCCTGGGTACCACCTGTACATTCTTCAACAGAGCAGGCACAGACGCCCACTAGGCAGCAACCTCGTTCAAAGCTTTGAGAACACCGTCTGCAGCGGTATGAGTGGGGAAAGGTTCCCAAAACAGGAAAACTTCTTTGACGGGTCTATTGCCTTGGTAGCTTTACACACATGTCAAAAAGTTAGCAGTGTTTCCCATGACTGTCCACTCATCTAAGTGCAGAACAGAGAAGTGGTTACATCTTATTATAGGCACACGTTGTTCTTTGACATTTTCTAACATGACTTGTGTTCTGTGTGAAGCCATGGCCCTTGATAGAGAAAGGAGGGCTAAAGTGTTTTGCTTTCTCTTTCAACATTACTAACACCACATCTCTCGCAACTAGTAAAATCAGTTTTTGACAGTGTTTAGCTTTCCTGCTTTTGCAATGCACAAACTAGCTTGATACATACTTTTGAGGGATCACTGCTACTAATAAAATCAGATTTTATCGTTTTCTTTTCGGTGGGTAATTCAATTAATTTGTTCTTGAAAAAAATTTCAATGGTTTATCTTTAAATCCAGTGCATGTTGATTTCAGGTGATGCTTAAAATGAGTTGGCTTTAAACTCTCATTTGCCAAAATTATTAACAAACAGCAGGTTGTGGAGAGGGATTGTCTTAATTTCCTGGCTGTGTGCATCTTAACCACTAACATTTTGCATAATCTCTTCTTGCAGCTTTTCTATTCTTTTAATATACATCTTTTTTTTTTTTTTTTTACATACAGCATCTTTATTCCAGTTCTTGTCTTAATCACTATTACGTTTCTTTTACCCTTCCTGCTTATATCCTGGTGTGTCTGTTCTTCCTGCTCACATATAAAATATACTGCCAAGTACTTGGTGGTGCATGATACAACAAAATCAACTTTAAAAAAACAACACTGCACTCTGATTAAACAGTGAGCACTATATACTATCAATAATACACACACTAACTGGCTTGAGGACTGGCTGCCAGATCTCAAAGTAGTTGTCAGTAGGGATTTATCATTGAATGGGTGTTTCTAATGAGGTTGCTGTAGGGATCAGGGCTAGGTCAGATGCTATTCAGTAGCTTTTGTTAGTGATCTGGAAGTAAATACAAACTCATGGACAGGGAACAGAGAAGAATGGTGCTTGGGGAGGGAGGGGGTTAGGCAGAGTGCTGATCAAGGAGACCAAAGGAGTCTAGTACTATGGAGATGGAAGTTAAACAGGAAGGAGATGAGAGAGGAATGGAGGAGAGTGAAAAGACGGTGGAGCGGAAGTTACAATTCAACTGAGTATGAGTGAATTGGGCAGGGTGGGGGGGGGCAATGACAATGATAAAAGGACAAGCGGCAGTGTTCCAAGAGGTTGCAGTGCTGGCATGATGCTTTTGGTCAGGTGGGTACTAGATTGTGACTTCTGATTCACACCCTACCTTGTAACAGACTCTTTCCCCTCTCGGGACTATCTTAAGGTACTGATACTTCTAGAATTGAGAGCAATGGGCCTCTGTGCAGCAAACCAGGAAGACTGAACAGATCGCAGATGCATGTAGCCATAGCTACTAAGTTTTGGGCCACTCCATGCAGATCAAGTAAGCTAGTTTGCATATAACTAAGCTTCACCCTTTACAAGGGAGTTGGATTTAGGGCAGGTGAAAGGCATTGGCCTATTTGACCTCTAGCAAGTAGAAAGTAGCCACAAGATGGTCGTTCCCCCCAGACACATGGCTTATCCTCTGAAAAAGGGAGGAGGGGGTAAGAAGGACTAGGTCAAATCGAAGAGCACGTGGATAGGCACGCGGTCAATACAAGGCTGGATGGGAACAGAGTGGTGCCCTAGAGATGATGTTCTGTGAAGCCAGTAGGTGGATGCCCCCCAGCAGAAATCTGCCTAGATACATAAACTTACAAGGTCAAGGAAGATGGCATAAGAGTCAGAGCGCCTCCCCAGGAGTAGTCTTCTTCCTCCTGGATTGAGGAACTGCCAGCTTTGCTTTTGCCATAATGACATTTAGGAGGCCTCTGGACCTACCCAGGTTTCAGATGGGGAGACTGTTCAGATTTTGGAGGAGGAAGAATTGACCTGCCAGCCCCAGATGCAGCTAGGCTGGGGAATCTGAACTGCATACAGATGAATCGAGTCCTGTTTACTAGCACGGCAAGTCCTCACCGCCCCCACTGCCCTGTCAGCCTGCATCTAGGGAACGCATTCCCTGGAGGAGCGTAGTACCACAGTCCCTTCTCTGCTGAGTCTGCCAAGTCATGCAGACATGGGAGCTGGGACTAGGACAAACTCATCTGAGATGCCGCTGCCTAGCCATTGGATAAGAACAGCTTCTAATCCCTGCTGAGTTGGGCTGTATTCTGATAGCAACAGGAGAAGGGACAGGCTTTGTGATTTACTGGTAACATGCTGAACAACAGCTCCTGCTCCCAGGGTGCCCTCAAGAATGACACTTGCTTTCTAACTTCTGCCATGTTCTCCCCTTTTTGGAATATGCCCAGGCAGAGTCTCCCACACTCTGGCCACACAGGCAAACTCACCCTACTCTGGCTCCTGCAAACCCTACCAGCGAGTGCTCCACCCTGTTCTTAATAGGACAGTTCTCTTAAACGAGCCCAGTGTTAACACAACATCCAGCTTCACTTCTAAAGACATGGTGCACGAGCAAAGTTTTCAATAATTACAATGATCTCAGGGTCCTATTACATTCTTTTAACATGGTTTGTTTTAAAATTGCAAAGTCAAGCCCTTCAGAGGTAGAAAGTGCTAAAAATAAAGTTTTCCCATGCAGACATCTTCTGCCCTCTCATGCATATGCATTCTATGATCATAGACTCTTCCCCACATAGGTGATCAGAAAGCTTTGCACCCAGGCACTTCCAAGCCACAGCACAGATATCTTCCCGTAATGCTGAAGGAGCAACTGTAGCTAAAGCGAACAATTATCCACCGTCCCCCAGCCCCTAGAGGGGGACCCGAGCCATTCTTTTCTAGTGGTTTTACACCACTTTAGGAGACAGCAATGGAATGGTGGAGATCGCAGGGCCAGGCTCTAGAGCAGGACATGGTTGAGCGTTTCTAGAGCGGACAGCCAAGCACACACCAGGTACATGTCTGAAAAGCTATGTGGCTAGTGTCGCAATTCTCAGGCTGCTGATGGGCACCTTGTACTGTCTGCACACTGAAAAAACTTGAGTGGTACAGCTACTGTCTGCTCTCACCCAGAGCTTTTAAGCCCTTATTTCAACGTAACCTGACTGATAGGGCTGAAGAGGTGGGGCCAGCCTTTCCCAAAGCACTTCTTTAACCCCTCCATCATCAGTTCAGGGTTAATACACCCCATCACACTAAGTTAAGAGACCTGGGTTTTATTTGCAGCTCTGTCTGAAGTAACAGGCTGGACAAAGGTCACCTCATTTGTAAGATTCACCAAGCTCCCAGGCTGGGGAGATGCAGCCTGGGTCAGTCATAAGAGTTATGAATGACACCCAAAAAAAAAAAAAAATCATTTCCAATGCTCAGTAGTAGAGGTAAGACCAGAAATCCTCTGGCTCCTAGGCCAGTTCACCCTCCCCTAGGAAAAAGTGTTAGGGGGGCAAGTGTCTCTCTCCAAAAATGCCTGTTTATTGCCTGATATCTGGAGAGAGGTGCCCAAGGCATGAGTCGTGCATGTCTGTCTCCTGAGCCTGTATATCTGCCACTCTAATCTTTCTACACCAAGGTAATTAATTGTATATTAGCATCAACTCTCCTTAGGACATGCCTTTTGTATTCTGCCTGTAAAGTGCCATAACATAGTGGGATAGCTGGATATGAAACAATAGTGCCCAACCATAGGTGAGGAGGCAAGAGTTGCTAGTATAAGCTTGATGCTGCCCATTCCCATCTTCTCTAGCATCAAAGGAACACAGGCCCCAGTGCTGCCAGATTAAGCATGGAGGGGAGATATGGACTATCAAATTTGAGGTAAATTAGGTTTCTGGATTATGACACACAAAAAGCCCAATCTGAAAATTTCCTTGCTTTACATTGTAGCAAAAAACCAAATGGAAGAAATGAATCCAGTAAATGATTTTGTCACTATCTAATGAAGAGGAGCAAAGGTTAGTTGATTTTTTTTTTTAAAATAAAATGGAAGAGTCTATAGTCCTTTCCCTCCAGTGATCAATGGACAAAGGAGAGCTTTTCCACTAACAGTGTTAGGGACAAGCAATTTACAAACCACATTTTAATCTAGCTAGATCAAAGTTAGCTTGAGTAACAATAGAGTGACACCATGGCAGCACAGTTTAGCCCTGCCCACCTGGGGCTCTGGGTACATACTGCTGCCTGCGAAGCTGCTAAATTATACTGAGTATCTATACCAGCCAGTTTCCTGGGTGTAGACAAAGCTTAAGTTTACCA
This sequence comes from Eretmochelys imbricata, assembly GCF_965152235.1. Taxonomy (NCBI): domain Eukaryota; kingdom Metazoa; phylum Chordata; order Testudines; family Cheloniidae; genus Eretmochelys; species Eretmochelys imbricata. The sequence goes on along the minus strand of NC_135580.1, from coordinate 50,371,071 downwards.
ACGCATGAAGGTACAGTGGCCCACGGGTCAGCTACCCTTCCCCTGCACCACTCAACACCTCCCAGAAGAGAACTTGTTTCCCACACACCTCTGTGACAGTCAGGCTCTAGGCACCCAAGGGAAAAAGTAAATTTAAGCACGGGCTGGTTTCATGCCTTTGGGGTAATAAACTACATGGGAAAAGTCCAAGTGGCTAGTAGTTAAGAACTTGGGGTAGACAGAGTTGGGGAGACGCGGTGTGCAGGAGGGGGCTCAGGGCAGTGGTGCCGGGAGGGGTGTGGAGTGCAGGAGGGGGCGGCTCAGGGCAGGGGGGTTGGGGTGCAGGAGATGTGTGGCAGGGAGTTGGGATGTGGTGCAGAAGGGGTGTGGGCTCCGGCCCGGTGTCACTTACCTGGAGCGGCTCCGGGGTGGCAGCAGCACACACCGGGGCCAGGACAGGCTTCCTACGTGCCTGCCCTGTCCCTGTGCTGCTCCAAGAAATGGCCAGCACCACACCCCTGCAGCCTCAGGGGGAGGGGGGACAGGCAGAGGGCTCCATGCACTGCTCTTGCCTGTGGGTACCTTCCCCGAAGGTCCCATTGGCTGGGAACAGGGAATTGTGGCCAATGGGAGCTTCGGGGAAGGTACCCACAGGCAAGAGCAGCGTACAGAGCCCTCTGCCTCCCCCCTCCCCCCAGGGGCCGCAAGGACATGGTGCTGGCTGCTTCCCTGAGCAGGGCCCGCAGCACCTTGGGGGTGGCAATCCTGTGGGCTGGATCCAAAGCCCTGAGTGTCCGGATCTAGCCTGCGGGCTATAGTTTGCCCACCCGTTTTAGACTATCCAAGGAGCAATGCTGCTTTTCACCAAATATATATACGTCTAAATAAGCCAAAGAACATCTACCTTTTCTTTAATATGCCATTTTAAAGAGGGCAATACCAAAAGGAGTACTGTAGTTTATCATAAAGAAGAAACACACATGGCACACTATTTATACTTACTAAATCTGTTTATTGAGCATTAGCCAAGTAATGCATTTAAATATTTAGCTATTGGTTGCTTGCCTGAAGTTGTCTTCAAACTGCTGAAAGGAAGGCAGGGGGGAAAAAAAAACCCACACCCCACAGTATAGAGATTAAAGACTATATGCAAGTTTCTTGTGCCCATATGTCCAGTGTAAGTGGAAGTGAAATCACATCTTACTAGTATGCGGAAGAGCTTTACACAGCTCAACGCTACTGTGCCCTTCAAGCCGATCAATATCCATAAGGTTTTACACACGATGGATTAGTTTTGAAAGCGTTAAAAGTTCAGCTCCAAGGTTTGGCATTTATTATGTTCTAGGACAGTGGTTCTCAAACAAGGGCCACCACTTGTTCAGGGAAAGCCCCTGGCAGGTTGGGCCGGTTTGCTTACCTGCTGTGTCCACAGGTTTGGCCAGTCGTGGCTCCCACTGGCCGCAGTTTGCTGCTCCAGATCAATGGGAGCTGCGAGAAGCGACACGGGCCGATGGATGTGCTGGCCACCCTTCCTGCAGCCCCCATTGGCCTGGAGCAGCGAACCGCGGCCAGTGGGAGCCGCGATCGGCCAACGCAGCAGGTAAACAAACCGGCCCAGCCCACGAGGAGCTTTCCCTGAACAAACGGCAGCCCTAGTTTGAGAAACACTGTTCTAGGAGACCGGACAGCCATAAGAGTGTGACATTACAAAGTGTTTTAAGAATTCCCCAGCAATATTACAAGATCCCAGATGATGTACTGAAATATCACCTCCAGGTTAGTTTTTAGAAGTCTGCAAGGAAAGGGATCCCAAGTTATCATTTTAACAGGCAGTCTTTTCAGAGCAGACATGTCTTACTCAAAAGACATTACACAGTATTCTACACAAAAATTGTTTCCTTGGAATAAAAAATTGATACTTCAACATTCATCAAAATATTTATGGCTGGTCTGTATATTAATGGGCACTTGGCCACTGACTTGAGAAAGTTCTGAGATGATCTGGAATGTAACAATGAATGTTACCACCGTTTGTGTTTCATGTGCCCAAAACACTTTCAAACTTCAAAAATCAAGTTGCCTCACCTGTTCAGAAGTGTGTCTCAGAAAAAACCAGCAACCGCTTCCAGCTGTCTGCTCTCAAGGTTGTCAATTATTTGATATATTTTGAGTGTTTCATAGAAAACTAAAACCCATCTCCTATAAGATGTTTTCATCCCATCTTTCCACTTCTCTACGGCACTTTAAAACACACATATTAGTAACTATACATAGCTACTTGGCTCAAGCCCTCAGGCACCAGGCAACATTCCAGGCTGCTGTGCCTAGGACAATGCAGAACTACCCGAAAAGCTGGTTACTGCACTTACACTTGCAAGGACAGCAGATTATATTAAATGCAAAGCAGAGGCCACATTGCAGCTCAACTAAAAGGTTTCACAGTTGCTCCTGCTGTATGAAAGCCTTTCCATACTTCTGACCGTTTGGTTATTAGAACATTCTTTTAGAGATTATATGCTGCGTCAGCTACAGCATGGGTTTGCCAACACATTCTTGAACACAAATTATACTTTGTGTTAAAGCAAAAGTCAATCAGGCTTAGAAGAATCAAATCAGTATTGCTAAAGCTTTACAGTCTTTATAATTTTATCTAATGGATCAAAATCCTAGTATTACATCTAAATCTTATATTGTTACAAAATATCAGTCTTGAATTACTTTTACTATTATAGGAGAAGTTACAGAAAGGCACAGAGCAGAGGTAGGACAGACTTTTAAACAAAATGAATTCTGAAAGGAGAACGAGCATCTACTCATTAAGTGCAAATAAGACTAAACTCCCTTCCCTCCCTCAGAATAATTAAAAAAACCCTTACAAAAGTTGAAAGAATTGCTGAGTAACACACACAGAACTGCATAGGCACTTCAAGTGACAGTTAAGGCCTTGATAATCTAAGAAGTCTTCTTTTATTCATCTACCCTGATACTCTGAATTGCTGCTATACCTTATGTAGGACCAAACTAGCCCCCACCCCCACTCCAGTCCTGCCCTGCCCTCAGATTTAAAGCTTTATTTGGTGAATAAAAAAGTAGTAGGGCAGAAGGGCAAGACTGGTTCAATAAGCTGTTCTTTGAAACCATTGTATTACAAAGCGTCTGGCAAGTCAGACAACAGAAATAGCAAAGACTTAAAATCGACTCCCAGACAATGCTGCACAGTCTGTTGAGCTATGTTAGAATGTCTTGAGGTAAAGTCAGGTTCTTTCTGGTTCAGTCTTGCTGCTTGTAACAGCTCATTGGGATTACAGTAGGCTCTGTCCCAAGTTAGCACAAAGCTTTCTACTGAAGCTCATGACAGTCTTTTTGGCAATTTAAGGCTGTCGCAGCATCTCATTAATTTGATTTTTTTGGTGTTTGGAATGCAAAGTCTCTAAGCCTATACTGTAAAGCTCCAGTCGGCAAAGGTAGAGGAGCTTTGGTGTTGCGTGGTACTTCTAGGGAGACCAGTTAGTTGTTTTCAAATTTGGCATAAGGGTTCTCTTCCTTAAACAAGCCTGAAAAGAAAAAAGCTCCAGTCAGACTAATACATTTCAGGATTGAAAGGGAGGTGGGGGTGGGAGAAGAAGAGTAGACAAGTTGAGTGCACTCTGATCGTAGAAATAAATCAAACATTCCTTCACTCAGTACCAAGTCTGCTTTCGGTCACTTATGCAAGTGTTATGTAAAGTAAAGGCTTAGAGCAGAGGTGGGCAAACTATGGGGGAGCACAGCTGGCCCTCGAGCTCCTGCTGGGGAGCAGGATCCAGGACTTGCCCCGCTCTGGCGCTCCAGCTGGGGAGCGGGGTCAGGGGCTTACCCCACTCCACACGGCTCCCGGAAGCAGCAGCAAGTCCCCCCTCTGGCTCCTACATATAGGGGCAGCCAGGGGGAACCACAGCCAATGGGAGCTGCAAGGGCGGTGCTTGCGCACAGGGTAGTGCACAGAGCTGCCTGGCCATGTCTCCACATAGGAGCCGGAGGGGGGACATGCTGCTGCTTCTGGGAGCTACTTGAGGTAAGCACTGCCCAGAGCCTGCGCCTTTGACCCCCTCTGGCACCCAAGCTCCCTGCCCCAGCCCTGCTCCCCCTCCCATCCTCCACACCCCTCAGTCCCAGCCCAGAGCACCCTCCTGCTCCCTCATCCCCAGCCCCACCCCAGAGCCTGCACCTCCAGCCGGAGCCCTCATCCCCTCCCTCCCCCGCATCCCAACCCCCTACCTCAGTCCAGAGCCCCCTCCCACACCCTGAACTCCTCATTTCTGGCTACACTCCAGAGCCTGCACCCCAACCCCCAATTTTGTGAGCATTCATGGCCCGCCATAAAATTTCCATACCCAGATGTGGCCCTCGGACCAAAAACTTTGCCCACTCCTGGCTTAGAGCCTCAAAGGTATTTAGAAGCCTAACTCACACGGATTTCAATGAAAATTGGGCGTGTAGATACCTCAGGCTCTTAGCATGACTGTACAGGCTTGACTCAATTATTTAACTAAATGATAGCATTTGCAGTATATACAATTGTGCTCACAAATCAGGTAAACATTGAAATGGTAGCACTCACACCCAAAACAATGGACACTGCATTTAAGTATTTCCGCCCTGCAAGTCTAACAAAACCCAATTCCACACTAAGATGTTTGTGTAAAGCAGTGGCAAGTTTCTCCTTAAACAACAAAAAAAAGAGAAAGGTCAGTAGTGTATAGGCTCTTTCCTCTTTGAAGGATGTTTAAGAAAACAACTGGAAGTCCAAGCATAGGGCTGATCAAAGTGTTTTTTGGTAAAGGTTGGACTTTAAGAAAGAAGTGTGTTCCGAATGAGGGGTCTGGCTAAATGAAAGCTGCAGTAATTCCCCTCATCCCACTTTCCTGAAAGATGTAAAAGAAAAAAAGTTTCCTTCCAGCTGTCTATGAAAGGTGGTCACCAGCTCTACCAAAGCCCCTTCCCAAAGGTTGAGGTCAGGCTGCTGTGCCCCACAGCTCCTTTCTCCAAAGCAGCCAGCACCAGCTCTCCCACCATCCCTACTCGTAGAAAGATGGAGCACAGGGACCACTGAGTGAAACAGAAGAGAGCTTCTCACACTCTGGAAGCTGTGCAGTAGGGCTTTGGACCAGGCCAGAGCATTAAGACAACACAGACTTCCTATGGCAATAGCTACTGGCTAAGCAGAGCCTTCTGGTTCCTCTCCTTCCCCAAAGGCACCAGGCCCAGCAGCCTCATCTACTCTTCCCCCATTCCACAAGAGGAATGGGGACAGCAGGCAAGAGGACTTTGTAGGAGACAGTTTAAGTCCTCAGATCCACAGAGTTCATCCTCTACAGCAGCCAACATCAGCTACAAGTAAGGGCAAGTCAAGGCTTTCCAGCCTCCTCTCTGTGGCTGCACTAAGAGGGACCCACCCAGGGCCCTGTGGCTTTCCCTGCCCATCCCACCCCAGTAGGGCAGCAGCTTCAACATCAGGCTGTGAAGGCAACTCTGAAACCTGGACTCAAGGTAAGAACAAAAGAATGGCCATACTGGGTCAGACCAAAGGTCCATCCAGCTCAGTATCCTGTCTTCTGACAGTGGCCAATGCCAGGTGCCCCAGAGGGAGTGAACCTAACAGGTAATGATCTAGTGATCTCTCTCCTGCCGTCCATCTCCACCCTCTGACAAACAGAGGCTAGGGACACCATTCCTTACCCATCCTGGCTAATACCCATTAATGGACTTAACCTCCATGAATTTATCTAGTTTTCTTTTAAACCCTGTTATAGGCCTAGCCATCACAACCTCCTCAGGCAAGGAGTTCCACAGGTTGACTGTGCGCTGTGTGAAAAAGAACCTCCTCATTTGGTGGCCCCTAGTTCTTATAGGAACAAGTAAATAACTTTTCCTCATTCACTTTCTCCACACCACTCATGATTTTATATACCTCTATCATATTCCCCCTTAGTCTCCTCTTTTCCAAACAGAAAAGTCCTAGCCTCTTTAATCTCTCCTCATATGGGACCTGTTCCAAACCCCTAATCATTTTAGTTGCCCTTCTCTGAACCTTTTCTAATGCCAGTATATCTTTTTTGTGATGAGGAGATCACGTCTGTACGCAGTATTCAAGATGTGGGTGTACCATGGATTTATACGGGCAATAAGATATTCTCAGTCTTATTCTCTATCCTTTGATGATTCCTAACATCCTGTTCACTTTTTTAACTGCCACTGCACACTGCGTGGACATCTTCAGAACTATCCACGATGACTCCAAGATCTCTTTCCTGATTAGCTGTAGCTAAATTAGTCCCCCATCATCTTGTATATATAGTTGGGGTTATTTTTTCCAATGTGCAGTACTTTACGTTTATCCACATTACATTTCATTTGCCATTTTGTCGCCTAATCACTTAGTTTTGTGAGATCTTTTTGAAGTTCTTCACAGTCTGCTTTGGTCTTAACTATCTTGAGAAGTTTAGTATCATCTGCAAACTTTGCCACCTCACTGTTTACCCCTTTCTCCAGATCACTTATGCCTAGGACTGACCCTTGGGGACCACCACTAGTTACCCCTCTCCATTCTGAAAATTTACCATTTTTTCCTACCCTTTGTTCCTGTCTTTTAACCAGTTCTTAATCCATGAAAGGATCTTCCCCCTTATCCATGACAACTTAATTTACTTAAGAGCCTTTGGTGAGGAACCTTGTCAAAGGCTTTCTGGAAATCTAAGTACACTATGTCCACTGGATTCCCCTTGTCCACACAGAATCATAGAATATAAGGGTGGAAGGGACCTTAAGAGGTCATCTAGTCCAACCCACTGCAACATGTTAGTTGACCCCTTCAAAGAACTCTAATAGATTAGTAAAACATTATTTCCCTTTACAGAAACCATGTTGACTTTTGCCCAACAATTTATGTTCTTCTAGGTGTCTGACAATTTTATTCTTTACTATTGTTTCAACTAATTTGCCCGGTACTGATATTAGACTTACCAGTCTGTAATTGCCAGGATCACCTCTAGAGCCCTTTTTAAATATTGGGGTTACATTAACTATCTTCCAGTCATTGGGTACAGAAGCTGATCTAAAGGACAGGTTACAAATCATAGTTAATAGTTCCGCAATTTCATATTTGAGTTCTTTCAGAACTCTTGGGTGAATGCCATCTGGTCCCGGTGACTTGTTACTGCTAAGTTTCTCAATTAATTCCAAAACCTCCTCTAATGACACTTCAATCTGTGACAATTCCTCAGATTTGTCACCTACAAAGGACAGCTCAGGTTTGGAAATCTCCCTAACATCCGCAGTCGTGAAGACTGAAGCAAAGAATTCATTTAGTTTCTCTGCAATGACTTTGTCGTCTTTAAGTGCTCTTTGTATCTCGATCGTCCAGGGGCCCCACTGGTTGTTTAGCAGGCTTCCTGCTTCTGATGCACTTAATAAAAATGCTTTTTCATCTTTTGAGTTTTTGGCTAGCTGTTTTTCAAACTCCTTTTTGGCTTTTCTTATTACATTTTTACACTTCATTTGGCAGTGTTTATGCTCCTTTCTATTTACGTCACTGGGATTTGACTTCCACTTTTTAAAAGATGCCTTTTTATCTCTCACTGCTTCTATTTGTTTACTGTGCTGCCACTGGCTGTTGCTCCCTCAAGTGCCCAACCTCACTCTCTCAGATTATGGCCCTCACCCTCCTCTCACCTCCTTTCACCCACTCCAGGATCTCTTCCCTCACTTCAGTCCCAAGGAGTCCCTCCGAAGAAGGAATAAGGGTTTACAGACGCTGCACAAGAGGATGAAAGGGATGAGAGCCTGATGTCACCTGCTCCCTTTGGGCCAGGCTGCAAGCCATGTACTCTCACTGGTGAACCATTACTCACATGAGCATTCCGCCTGGAGTCAATCAGCTGCAATCTCCAGTCTCTGCTAAATCCACTGCACACCTCACAGTGGCCAGAGATGACCACTGAAAAACTTCCCCCACATGCAGCCAGTTCCCTGACAGCCCCCAACCTCATTGCACCTGAGGTGAAGAATCTGATCCTACAGGATTATTGTAGAGTAAGGTGCCACTTCTTGAGTATCTGGCCCATTGGCTGGACAGGTTGTATCCTTTGGCTTTTGTTATTTTTAATCACTTGAGGGGAAAAAATCTTATTGCCTCCTACCCGGAATCTCAGAGCTTCCTCCTCACCTTTGTTTTGGCAGATTTCAATTAAACCCCAGGAAAGCAGGAAAAGCAACATACAGAACAAGCTGACCAGCATTCCCATCTGGCGCTGTGGAAGGGCTGTGTCTGAATGTTCACTGTAACTGCATTGTTTTCAGTGTCTATTTGTGGCTTTCTTCTGCCTTTATTAAGTTTAACTGTAATCTCATGAAAAAAACTTATTTTGGTTTAATGTAATGAACTATTAAGCTGCATGACTTATTATGCAGTTTCTGCCCCCCTCCTACTCACTCCTAGATCACTCAAACAGGTGGTACTGGGTGTCAGACCAAATACAAACAGACAATAGTAATTCTTGTATTCCTCCCCGAAGTGCAACTGATCATTTGGTGATGCATGCAGTCAATGTTTTGTTTATAGCAAGGTATCAAATACTTTAGTGCAATATATGGATTTGAAGAATCACTTGAAAAAGAAAGTCACTTGTGAACTTATGAATTTTACCATATTTTTTCCGGATTTCATCATGTCGAGATTTCATCTCAGCTCTCCTGCAAAAACAAATTAGAGACTTTTAAAAAAGTATAAGCTAATGAAGTTATCTGTCTCTTCCTATACTTTTTCCTCCAAAGTACCAGTTTCTGGAGCCAATATACATAGGGTTAGACAGTTACCAGTCTGCATACAGATTGTGTTTCCCTGCCCCCAAAAGGCCTTCATGAGGAGGAAAAAAAAAAAGCATTAAACAACCCGGGACTCAAGAGGAAACCCATCAGAAATAGTTACAGTACAAACAGATTATAAAAAAACTGTTAAAGGAACTAAGTGTGCAGTGTTGTTGCAGCCACTGGTCCCAGAATGTCGTAGCAGTTGGTCCCAGGAATTAGAAAGACAAGGTGGGTGAGGTAGTATCTTTTACTGGACCAACTTTTGTTGGTGAGAAAGATAAGCTTTTGAGCTTACACAGATCTGTGTAAGCTCAAAAGCTTATCTTTCTCACCAACAAAAGTTGGTCCAGTAAAAGATAGTTCCTTTTAGAGAGACAAGGTAGGTGAGGTGTTAACAGTTTCACATTCTAATGAGTTAGTATGTCAAGTCAAGGTTTTCAAATCTCAAGTTTATGTATCTTGACAACATTCTTTTAATTTAACAAGTTCATCCAGTCACGTATGGAAACAGTCTCCAGAAATGCTTGATAATATTACATTAAGATTAAGCATTAGCCAAAAGAACAGGGCCTCACTAATGAAATTTACACAAATACATAGACATTTTTAATCCAGTTGCACAGATTGCTGGTTGGAGGTAAAGTCATATGTCCCTTTGAGATCTGGCACTGGGAAGCAGTTTTAGGTTCTCCAATGGCTAAGTACTTCCACGGCTGTCACCAAAGGAGCCCCTCATCTTGGGCCATGGGGGTGTTGAGATTGAGTCTGGATGCAGATACCTAGGACTGTGTACGTGATGGTACATTTAAATTACCAACTACCTCATGTTATTAGGAGACCAGTAAATATACTGATGATTAATATTTTACAATTTGAGCAAGACTGAACATATATAGCATTCCATTTCTCCAATATCAAGACAGGTGTGTTGATCTGTTTACAGAAAGTTATTTTAAGCAGAAGATGATCCATTTCTGCCTTGCCCATCCCATTACCTCACACTGGGTACTCACCTCTCTTCTTGCCGTACTCTCCTCTGTTCCCTTTCTCTGGCAGCTTTTTCATCGTCTTTGTCTGGCCTGACAGGAATAATAGAGATTGTCATAAACAACCATCAACTGGCTGTGTTTGGCATTCACCAGGGTTTGGGCATCTAGTTAAGTTTTGTAACTTTCTAAAAGTGCTGTAAAGTAGGAATTAGATTTTCAGATACTTGCTTTTTGCTCTTCTTTTTCCTGCAACAGCAGAAGCAGCAGATGCAGAGAGCAACAAGGATCACTCCTCCTACCACAGACATTGCGATGATCAAGGCTTCAAAGTTCACTGAAAGAGTCAAAACATTTATAAGTATAAAAGCGTATGAAGATGTTAAGAAAGTGAGAATTACAACCTTGAGGCCTTTGCGTTATGACACAGAAGCCATTGTTTTCTGGAAGCTTAGTTGCATTTAAAAGTCAGAAATATTAGCTTGACTCATTTGTTTCAAATTTTTTTGTTCTTTTCTCCTGTAGAAAGCAGTACAGGTATTACAGTCAACTACAATCATCCCAAGCAGGAAGGCTACCACAGTACAGGGGTGTTATACAACTAACTGATGCATAACTTAGGGTTGCCAATCCTCCAGGATTGTCCTGGCATCTCCAGGAATTAAAAGATTAAATCATCCAACGAAACCTCCAGGAATACGGCCAACCAAAACTGGCAACCCTAGCATAACTGTACACTTTAGTTACTGGCTATTACTGCACCTATCAAGAACTTGCAAGGACACCAATGTGTTCTGAGAGGTCAGACAATGGTTCCTGTGGAAATAATTACCAGCTAGTTGGTATGCTTGCAGGGTGAGGCAATTTGAATATAACTTGATATCAAAGTCATTGATGTTGCTATAACCTACTTGAAAAATTGCAATAGCACAAATTTGAAAGTTACAATTTATAGCTAAATTATAAAAGCAGTTTTAAGCAGTCTTATTTCAGTCATACTACTGGTAGGAGGTCTTAAGAAATTCTGTACGCAGACAAAACGTCAACATTGAAAATGTTTTATTCATACCCTCTTACAAATCCAAAATGGCCTGATAACTCACTATAGACCATTACCACTTCAGTGAGAATATGACTAGAAATGGAAGAACCTTGACTCGCAGATCAGTTACTGCAGGTAGAAACCGGCTTGCAGAATAACTTCCTGGACAAATTCAAGAGCAAGTGTTGATTCCTCTGTTGGTGCAAACCACCACCCTGTGTGTCTGGTACCGTTACCATCTCTTGAGCGGAGATGGACAGAAACCCCCCACTTACAGATTTAATGTCTCAGAACTACAATTAATATGGCCACTCTCCTTTTCCTGAAGGCAGTCATCGCTATATAGATTCCTATTCTTGGAGAGGCAAGGAGGAAGGGAGAGGGGACAATTAAAAAGAAAAGCACAGATTTCAAGTTTTGCCCACCAATCGCCACCACCTAACAGGGCTGGAAATCACAGGAATTTAACCAACCCCTTCAAAAACCAAGGAAGTCATTTTGTCCTGCTCCCAATTTGGATTTCTCATCTCCTCTGTACCCCTATTTCTGCCATCCTTCCCCCCCCTGCCCCGTCTAGTCTCTGCCCATATCCTTTTTTTTTTTTTTTTGACAAGGGCCTCTAATCCCTCATTTTCTCACCTTTTTCCTACTACAGTCATCACATAGTAGCATACTGGCTGTGGAAGACTGCAGGTGTTCCCCTCCTTTGTCAGTCAATGTTAATCCTGCAGTTGGCCAGGAAACGGGAAGACCCTCCTCACTTCCACATGGAGCATTTATTGATTCACATCGGCTACCTTCCAGGCTAAATGAACTGTCATAGCAGCAAACTTTCCAGTTTCCAAACTTTCTAGCAGCAAAGCAAGATTTTTTTTTCCCCCCTTCCAGTCTTGATTTGCATGGCACTCCTTTAGTCAGCCTACAGAGTCCTTTTGAGACACTTGCTAGTCAGATCTGCTTGAACATTTGCATTTGGGCAGAGGGGTCTTCCACAAATGGAAGAGGCAGGTCTCGAGGAATTCCCTAGTTCTGGTTGCAAGAAAGATTTTCTAGATCTCTATTATCCTGTCAACTGCTCAAGGCAAATATACCTAGTTGGAAAGCTCAGACCAATTGTTCAGACAGTTTTCAGAAACTGGAATTTTATCAGCAGACTAAATCATTTAATGCAGGGGTTCTCAACCTTTTTCTTTGAGGTTCCCCAAACCTGCTAAAAAACCTCCATGGCCCACCTGTGCCACAACTGGTTTTCTGCTTATAAAAGCCAGGGCTGGCATTAAGGGCAAGCAGCGCAATTGCCACAGGGCCCCCCCACAAAGCTAAGTTGCTCAGATTTTGGCTTCAGCCCCGGTGGTGGGGATCAGAGCCCTGGGCTTCAGCTTCATGCAGCAGGGCTTCAGCTTTCTGCCCTGGGGCCCAGTGAGTCTAACACTGGCCCTGCTTGGTGGACTGCCTGAAACCTGTTCGAGGCCCCCCCCGGGGTCCCCAGACCCTTGGTTGATTTAATGTGTTTCAACTAAATATCCCTCAAGATTAACTGAGCAGAAATACCCTTCTTATTTTTTCTTCAGGCTAATTTCTTACTGATAGTCTTCCCAAGCACTGTGGACAATGCCATTTCAGAGGTGGGCCAAGCAGACAGCGTACCACAAGCTGGCACTGAGCTTCAACATGCAAGCCCAGATCGGAGGTCCACTCTCTCACCTTTAAGTGTATTACCTAAAACAGGAGTAGACTTCAGTGGCAGAGCTTTTGGACCTAGCTGAAACAAACACCTGCATGAAATGCACCCCTGCTCAGAACTCATCAAAAGTTAATATCAGTCACTGTTTACCAGGCTCTGCCCTCATTGCCTTTTATTATACCTTCAAAGGCTGCAACTGCATGCCCCATGGGGATAGCAAAGTCTGTAAGCCAGTGCTCGAGATATTATGGTTGTGATTCCATATCTGCATCAGGCAGGAAAGGAGTCAATTTGCCTTCGTTTTTCCACGCTATGCCGTGAGGTTTTACTGTTTAACTATCCCCATCCATCAGGAGCAAATGGAATTGGATGTACCACACCTACTACTAAACTGCCAAAGATCAGCTGTACAAAGACTCAGGAAGGAACACAACGTTTTGTCCCCTAATGCAAGTAATTAGAAGGTAGGGAACAGTCCTTGAACACCCGTTAGAATTTAGGAATATTGAGCGTAAATATTTTTTATTAGGATTGCCCGTATGCTTAGCATTTTAGTCATGGCCAAGACAGACCCCTCCCATGAGGCAGGTGACAACAGAAACCATTACACAACAAATGAGCACTATGTTCTAAAGGAGCAAAAAACGTCTAACAAGGCACTACAGTTCTTTCAAGGAAATGTAATGTAACAGTGAATAGCTCTTTACGTAACCACTACTAAAACATTAATAAAAACAAAGGATAAGACAAGAGACTCAGAGAGCAAACCTAGATCAGCCACGTTTGGGTTCACTGGGCAATGCAGAGGCAACGCATCTTTGTCTTTCTCCTCAAGACTGCTGCATGTATGTAACTTCACTTATAGACTCAAGGCCAGAAAGGACTATTATGATCATCTAGTCTGCCCAGCATAGCACAGGCCAGAGAATTTCACCCCATAATTCCTCCATCTAACTCAATCGATAGTTGAACTAGAGCATCTTTTAGACAGCTATCCAGGTTCATTTTAAAGAATGAATTCTGCTATGACCTTTAATGAAGAAATCCCTACCATATACAATGACAGAAAAGGGAGGAAAAGCCATTCTTAAAGCGTGAACAGCTCCAAATGCCTGCAGGTGTACCACATCATTTCCTTGGTTAAACAGGGCAGCCCAGTGCATAAAGGGCAGGAAGAGGGGCCCATTCCTGTGGATGCAGGAGGCTGAAATACTGTGGATCCCATATCAGACATGTATACTGGTTCAGGTAATATCTTATTGGATCAACTTCTGTTGGTTAAAGAGAACTTGTTCTAGAATATGGTCTTGTTTGGCCACAAGTTACTGGGCTAAATGGGCAATCACAAACTGAAGTTTTATGACTAGTACTATACAGGAGGTCAAACCAGATACTAGTAAAGGTTGGGTTTTTTTGTAAAGGCCAGAAAAGTAAGTATAGATGGTATGTCAACATTCATCTTGCTATATTAGCTGGACATAACTCTTCTGCTTTTCACCATGCAAGAGGACAATGTGGCCCCTAGTTCCCAGATTCTAGCCTGTGTACCATCAGTAGTATGTCAAGCATTTGCTGATGTTCTAATCTACAGAGACCTGGTGGCTCTTATTTCTGGCCCCTAAACCACATGAAGAAGCTACTATCACATTAAATGCTTTCCAAATACTACTTTTCTATGTAGGTAGGTAGTTATATGAGTTATTCTATTGCCAGCAGAAAAGGAGGTGGTCCAGAAGACACTGCATTAAGATGTGGTCTTTGAGAACTCTTGATATAGCTAGGATCTCTGATAAAACGTAGTGGCATCACATTAGAGAAACCTGGGGAAAAGTTTCTTCTCTTGCTTGTTACACTGGATGTAACAAAGGCTGTAGAATTGATAAGGTGCCACCAATTTTTAGTTACTGTACATTTTCCACAAAATCACTGACATAAAATCCACTTACCCCAGCAGACTCCCCAGCGTGCAGAACTCAACTCACAGAGAGAGTGAGGAGGGAGAAGGTTTTTAACAGGATAATCCATGCATTTCTTGTTGCTGCTGCACCACAGACACTGAAAGAGAAGCAAAGCAAGTGAGATGCAAGTGCAAGATTGTTTGAGTGCAATGATACTACTAGGTAACAAAGGCTATTCAAGCTAAGAGCATTGTAACGAGCCAGGCAAGTTTACAAACTACAATGTATGACATGACTTACTATATTCCAATATTCAAGGGCACAGGGCTGATGAGAGTAATCTGTATTTGACTACAGATAGTTAAGGCGATTGCTGAGAACTGCTATGGTTAAGTGTTAGGTTATGTGGTGCTGTGGATATATAGAACAGCAGATTCCTGAGGCATGATGAAAGCTCAGTATCTGCACTTTTGAAAAAAGTTTGCAAGTCATGAATGTCATGCTTTGCTGCTGATGTTTGTTGGTATGAAAGTGTGCCTCAACTAAGGCTGTCCGGAAACAAGCTTTGTAAATAGCTATGGGTTTATAATAGTTACAGTACATTTTTGTAAAATAAAAAGGCTCAAATATGCTTCCTATATGAAGGTTGTTGAATAAATAAGGGAGGAAACTTTGTAAACAAATGGAAATGTCGCTCTAAGTCAGGACTTAGACTTAGTTTGGCAAGTCAACTTTTAATATGTAACATTTGTACTTTTCACCCCAAAGCAAATACAAGTGAAAAAGAGCCACTGATTTTCATATCAGACATAAGGGTGTTACAAAGAATTTTCCCTGGAGCCTAGGGAGAATGTTATCATTAGAGCCCTTAAAATGCAAATAATCACAGTCAACAGTAGACAGGTAATGCAAAGGCTTTCTGGACTACAAGACTTTAAATAGTTTCATGAGCAAAGCATTCAATAACTGTTACAGAACCGGGGAAATGTGAAAGGTTAGTATCCACCCTAGCTAATTTTTCTTTGACCGGATTCACTGTCTTCACATACAGCACTCCCCCCCAACTGTCACAGGAGTAGGGGGACACAGTTTTTGAAGTTTCTCTGCAGGTCCTGGCACAGCTCTTTGAAGCAGAAGTTTATGGGAGTTTCTGTTGGAGATGCTGCAGCAAAGTGGAAGATTTACAAGTTGGTTTTTTAAAAGGACAAAAAGGAGGCCTCAGGGTTGCTCACACTATCTCATAAAATGGGATTACAGCAGCCGCAGTAGCTCCAGACAAGAAGGAATCAGGACTACAGGACAGAGCAATCATGGTATAGCGAACAGAAAGAGCACGCAGCAATGCATTCAGAAACCTGTAGATTAAGTAATGGGCTGTAATTTGTTGGGTTTAGTATGTGGGTGCTGGTGGTTTGTGCTATACATGAGGTCAGACTAAATGATCTGATGGTCCTTTCTGGCCTTAAACTCAATGACTAAGTGCTCCTTATCTATCTACAGCTTTGGGGGATTCTGTTAAGTAAGATGTGCACACACCTAGAGTAACTCTGATCTTAGTATAACATACATCCTCCCTTCCCCTGCATCCTTTACCCACCACTGTTGCATCTTGTCTTTTTGTTTGTTGACGTGAAGACCTAAGTGTGCTGGGTTCTTAACATTTATAGTGCAGGACAGACCAAATGAGCCAATGCAGCTGTGCCACCTATGCTTCTGGCCTATGGTAGCACTAGTATACCAGCAAAAACAACTATAGGACTTTGTCTGAGCTCATGTGGTTATGCTGGTAGTTTGAACTCTTGTGAAACAGGAAGCATGTGAGTGGACAGTGTTTGACAGGTGCTTTGGGGAGGGAAGGGAATGTATGACTGTCCTCTTTTCCCCTGGCCCCAATGGGAAGCACTGCTCTGAAGAGTGACTAGAAGTGGCACGGAGTTCCATGTTTTCTGCAGTGTACACAAGGCCTAAGATGACAGTTTAAAAGACATCTGGAGCTGTAGCATTGCCAGAATCCTTGTCTGACAGAACCTTTTATAGAACCAGTTCAGTTAAACCTTTAACTGAAGGTAGAATTTAGCCCTACAACTGGAACTTGAACAAGTTTGTTGACATTAAGACCAAGGTTTGAAAAGTTTCCTCAGCTACCATTCACACAAGTACCTCAACCACCTCTACCCAAGACTACACCTATTTATACTGTTTGATGGCAGGAACAGAAGATTATGGGAATCAAGTCTGTCCTGCCATCCACCTATCAAATCTAACCCAGCCGTCATTCACAGAATCATAGAATATCAGGGTTGGAAGGGACCTCAGGAGGTCATCTAGTCTAACCCCATGCTCAAAGCAGGACCAATCCCCAATTAAATCATCCCAGCCAGGGCTTTGTCAAGCCTGACCTTAAAAACTTCTAAGGAAGGAGATTCTACCACCTCCCTAGGTAACGCATTCCAGTGTTTCACCACCCTCCTAGTGAAAACGTTTTTCCTAATATCCAACCTAAACCTCCCCCACTGCAACTTGAGACCATTACTCCTTGTCCTGTCCTCTTCTACCACTGAGAATAGTCTAGAACCATCCTCTCTGGAACCACCTCTCAGGTAGTTGAAAGCAGCTATCAAATCTCCCCTCATTCTTCTCTTCTGCAGAAGAAACAATCCCAGTTCCCTCAGCCTCTCCTCATAAGTCATGTGTTCCAGACCCCTAATCATTTTTGTTGCCCTTCGCTGGACTCTCTCCAATTTATCCACATCCTTCTTGTAGCATGGGGCCCAAAACTGGACACAGTACTCCAGATGAGGCCTCACCAATGTCGAATAGAGGGGAACGATCACATCCCTCAGTCTGCTCGCTATGCCCCTACTTATACATCCCAAAATGCCGTTGGCCTTCTTGGCAACAAGGGCACACTGCTGACTCATATCCAGCTTCTCGTCCACTGTCACCCCTAGGTCCTTTTCCGCAGAACTGCTGCCTAGCCATTCGGTCTCTAGTCTGTAGCTGTGCATTGGGTTCTTCCCTCCTAAGTGCAGGACCCTGCACTTATACTTATTGAACCTCATCAGATTTCTTTTGGCCCAATCCTCCAATTTGTCTAGGTCCCTCTGTATCCTATCCCTGCCCTCCAGCGTATCTACCACTCCTCCCAGTTTAGTATCATCCACAAATTTGCTGAGAGTGCAATCCACACCATCCTCCAGATCATTTATGAAGATATTGAACAAAACCGGCCCCAGGACCGACCCCTGGGGCACTCCACTTGACACTGGCTGCCAACTAGACATGGAGCCATTGATCACTACCCATTGAGCCCGACAATCTAGCCAACTTTCTACCCACCTTACAGTGCATTCATCCAGCCCATACTTCTTTAACTTGCTGACAAGAATACTGTGGGAGAGTGTCAAAAGCTTTGCTAAAGTCAAGAAACAATACATCCACTGCTTTCCCTTCATCCACAGAACCAGTAATTTCATCATAGAAGGTGATTAGCTTAGTCAGGCATGACTTGCCCTTGGTGAATCCATGCTGACTGTTCCTGATCACTTTCCTCTCATGTAAGTGCTTCAGGATTGATTCCTTGAGGACCTGCTCCATGATTTTTCCGGGGACTGAGGTGAGGCTGACTGGCCTGTAGTTCCCAGGATCCTCCTTCTTCCCTTTTTTAAAGATTGGCACTACATTAGCCTTTTTCCAGTCATCTGGGACTTCCCCCGTTTGCCACGAGTTTTCAAAGATAATGGCCAATGGCTCTGCAATCACAGCCGCCAATTCCAAAACACCCAGTTAGTAAATTCTGGGCACCAACTGGTATCTCCTCATATAGGAGCTAGCCAGTTGTACAATGCTTTCATAATTCCCAAATAGAGAAAAGATACTGTGTTCAAGATAATTAACATGTGTTTATGTTCAGCCTTACAATCCTAGAACAATGGGCAATACAGTTAAAGACTTGAGCACTCACAAGACATTCGTCTGATTTGAGGCCGCTATGAGAAGTGTATCACATGAGGAGTTTAAGGAGAAGCTTATCAAAGATTTGATTACTAATATCAGGAAATACTCAGGCATAGTGATGCAGGTTAGAAATACTGACCTCTAACAGGTTTCAGAGTAGCAGCCGTGTTATACTCCAGATAAAACAAAGCTTTCTTGCTCTACCACAGATGTAATTAGTGATGGTAACCGATTGTAGAGCTGGATCAGGGCTGGACTGTGGCAGCAGAGTGAATTTTTCCAGCAGTTAACTGTATTGTAAAGAAGCTCTAAAGCCAATTTCCAGTGTAATCTAGATGAGCTGATTTTTATTCTTCTTTTATGCAATGCAAGTGTCCGCATTGTTATGCCCAGTGTTATTCTAAGCCTCTTGGGATATAGTATTTTGAGGTTGATTTCCCACAATATCCTCAGCTCAGGAGCTGGGTTACATCAGAGATGCAGTTTATTAGGCAGAGCGTGAGGAACAACTGACCCATAACATTACTGGGGGAAGAGTCTCTTCATTGCTGTTTCAGTGACCTCTTAGGGTCTGTTTACAGTGCAACTGGGAGGCATGATGGCAGCACACGTAGGGATACCTACCCTAGCTTCGATCGAGCTATCTTGCTAAAAATAGCAGTGAAGTCACAGCAGAACAGGTGGTGGTGTGGGCTAGTCACCTAACCACAAGCCTGCCTGTGACCCTGATTATATATTTGGGTGGCTAGTCTAAACCATTGTGTCTCACTGCTATTTTTTAGTGAACTAGCCTGATGAAAGCTAGGATGGGTACACCTACAGGTGCTCTCATCATATCTCCTGACTGCAGTGTAGCCAGATCCTTAGCTGTTCACAAAGGAAGCACAACTCCTTCCAGGAGGTGGTAAAGGATTTAAAGTTACCATACGACATTATATTCTACAGAACATGGAAACCACAGGATGGTAGAGTAGTTTTGGTAAATCTCTGTAATCCAGAGGTGGGGTTTAAAATAATCTGCCATTCATGAAAGCCAGGGGCAGAACTCCAGAAGCAACTAGACATTTTTCTTAAAAGAAATTCAACGTAATTGTCTCCCAGAGCACAGCTGAGTGGAACCGTAGCCAGTGGAGCCTGTGCATGCTGACCCAGTCATGTGCTAGGGGTATTAACCTTTGTCACGTGGAGGTCAGGTGGCTGGGGCCTGGAAATAGAATTGAGTTTCTTCCCATCACTCCTCTGTCACCCTTTATCAACAGTGTTCTCTTCTGGTGGGGAACTTTCCCCTTTTGCTTTCCATCAAGTTACTGTAAGTCAACTAGAATTCGTACTGGGCAAAACATGCTACATGTGCACAACAAGGACTCTTCGGAGGTGTGACAAGCTTCCAACAACAACTGAAGATGTTGGAGGGACTTCACAGGCTAAGGACATTACTGTTGTAGTCTCTATAGGAGTCTGGCTTGATCTAACTAAATAAACAAAGCCACACAAAAACAAAGCCAAGACAGTGCAGAGAAGCCATGGTACTTTTCCATTATCCCCACTGATGCCACAAAGTTCTAGGCTAAATCTATATTGTGGAAGAAGCAGAAACAGGGCTGATGGATTGTTATCCTGAACTCCTTCTTTTAAAAAGGATTAACAGATCCAGATTTCTACTCCAAGTTTGTAAAAAAAGGTTATGTCAGTTTACTGGATCAGAAAAAGAGAGAAGATTGTGTAAGTAGTGGAAGACATGATAGCTTTGAATTCAAAGCTATCCTTTTTATAAGACCTACAATTCCTGCATAGCCAGCTCAGCATCAGTTCCACATATTTTGAATAGGTAGGTTTGGCTTGGTTGGAACTTTGTAATTGACTAGATGCTTAAAAAAAGCAGTTAAGTGTTAGAGTTTCAAGAGAAGATACAAGAGACTCAACAGTGTTCCACTCAGAAATGCAAGGACAATGTGCATTTCCAGGCATGAGAAATAAACTTGTTTTTGTGTTCACTGTTTCGTTTCATAGAACATTGGAGTCTCTCTCAATTTCTCACTTTCCCACAGTTAGGGAACGTTACAACTCTGAATTTGCAGCTCAGAACTGACTGATATAAGGGACAACTTCATACCTATGAATGTATGGTTTCCCCTAGCCTTAGTACCACTAAGTTTCACCTATCTGCACCAACATTCACCTTCATATGGTGAGCAGGTACAAATTCAGAGGCATTCGGAGTTTCTCAGCAAGCCAATTTAAAATCAGAGTCCTGACACTAGGCAGTTAGAAAAACAAACACACACGTCATTAGAAGACATCTGAGGTGGAGGTCAAGGCCCAGTGTCACTTTTAGGCCTTCCACAATCTTGTAAGGTTTGTTTCAGTAAGACTACTTCTATACCTGAATTCAAGAGCCAAAACTTTGGATTCTTCCTACCTGTAAAGCCAAACCTCCAAAACTGAGGTGTTTGATAACTTCCCCTACCCCCATCTGAATTCCACTTGGGTCTAGGAGTGCTAGAGGAGACACGCTATTTCCAGCATATCCTCAGATTGTGATCTGTTCTTTCAATCCACTCAGCCCACTGGAGAAGTGAGGCAGTTTAGCCAGCACCCACACAGTGACAAAAAGGAAAAGCAGGACTCCAAACAGTCCCCTAAAATACTGGTGGGGAACAGTAGGTCATCCAAACAAGGAATGTGGCAGAGATCATCAGAACCTGGAGGGGAAGGCAAGGTTCTTCAGGAACCCTTTCCAAGGGTTTGGATTAAACATTTAAAAACAAAACCACCCCACCACAGGTGCTTAGCACTTGCAGCTCCCTTTGAAGTCAGCTAGCATAGTGGCTGCTCCCCACTTCAAAATGCCAAGACAGATCTTTTCAGCTGCTTCACAAAACTATGAACTTTTGGCAGGTTGACACAGCAAGTTCACTTAAATAAAGGAAATAGATTTGTTTTTCTACTACTTACTGAGACTTTTTTCAGACACTCTTCACAAGTTTTGTTTGTGTATTGAGGACAAGCTGTGGAGAGGAAAGAGCCATATTAGTATTTAGCTAGGCCCATACAAACAACATTTTGAAAATAAATAATGCCTGAACATTTAACTTTGCTGTATCCTCACAGCCAGGCTGTACTACATATAGTTTCTAAAAAAACAAAGCAGCATTGCCAGACATTTTTCCTTGACTAATTACTCTACTGTAAAGTGCAGCAACTTCTTACCTTATTCCTGTGCACTAGTGCTTTGTCTCAGAAAACTGGAGAAGCAGCACCATACCATCAAGATATTCCCACTCTATTTGCACACATAACATCTATTTGTAGAGGCTCCTTTCCACATAATTATCATCTATTGTTGCAATTCTCATGCCATTAGTGTAACACAATTTAAACAGTTTCGGGAGACACACAGTCTTGAGACTAGATAGCATTACTGCAAGCTTATTATGAAAAGTCTCTTCCACGCAGGCTCATTCTAGGCTGTTTAACATTTAACTATGAAAACATGCGAGCTATCATAGATTTAGTCCAATGTTTTATTACTTAATTGTTGGGGAAGCAGGTTATGCCAGGTCCCAAGTATCAGATTTGCAATTAAATAAAAGTTTTAAAAAGAACTCCACCAATGTTGCTCAGCCTCCTATTTGCAATGACCCTCTTGATGAAAAAAACAATTGAGCTCGTCTTCCTCTTGGTATGTGAGTTACCTCAAGCAGGAGGCTCAGAAATGTTAGTTGCAGTTTTTAGTTTTCTTCAAATCCAAGCACACAAAATCCTTCAAACTGCAACAGATCATGGTTTCTGACAAACTCTTCACTACACTCTTCTGTTAATATTATGCCCTGTTCACTGTAATCATGTTCTGTTATCTATAAAGAACAAAACCAAATATAACTGAGGTGAAAATGTGGAGAGAGCATGAATAGTTTCCTGGCTAGTATACACTCAGGGTATAGGTTTCAGAGTAACAGCCGTGTTAGTCTGTATTCGCAAAAAGAAAAGGAGTACTTGTGGCACCTTAGAGACTAACCAATTTATTTGAGCATAAGCTTTCGTGAGCTACAGCTCACTTTATCGGATGCATACTGTGGAAAGTACAGATCTTTTTATACACACAACATGAAAAAATGGGTGTTTACCACTACAAAAGGTTTTCTCTCCCCCCACCCACTCTCCTGCTGGTAATAGCTTATCTAAAGTGATCACTCTCCTTACAATGTAAACACCCATTTTTTAATGCTTTGTGTGTATAAAAAGATCTTCTGTGCTTTCCACAGTATGCATCCGATGAAGTGAGCTGTAGCTCACGAAAGCTTATGCTCAAATAAATTGGTTAGTCTCTAAGGTGCCACAAGTACTCAAGGTATATTGTCCCTGAACTGAAGGGCTTGCATACTTTATTGGTACAATACCTCACTGGTTTTAGGTAGTTATAAAAAGGTTTCTGTGTTTTTGTCATCGTTTAGAAGCTTAAACATGCTATGTCCGCAGATTTTAATTTACAGAATGCATGCTACCTAGGGAGGTGGTAGAATCTCCTTCCTTTGAAGTTTTTAAGGTCAGGCTTGACAAAGCCCTGGCTGGGATGATTTAGTTGGGGATTGGTCCTGCTTTGAGTAGGGGTTTGGACTAGATGACCTCCTGAGGTCCCTTCCAACCATGATATTCCATGAAATAAAAAAATCTTCTAAATCACAGGTCTCCCCAATAGTCCCTATTAACATTCGATAGTCTCTTGGATACCCTAGTGTGCTATAGCGCCACGTTTCCTCCCTTCAACCAAAACAGAGTGTTAGAAGTACAGGAGACAAGACCTCTAAGAACCCACTTCATTAGAATGCTTCCTCCATCTAGTAAACTTCAGAAAGATTATTTCCTTTTCAAACATAGCATTTGAAGAGCACTTTTAATTACTGAATGTTTGAGGAGTAGTTGAGAATTTTAAAATATCAGCAGTACCCTATTTTGCGGGGAGACACAACTTTTCTGACAAGATTTTAGTGAAATTATTGAGCATTCAATCGATGGTCTGTGGAAGATGATGTACTACACATTAAAATACCTTTAAAATATCTTTTGTAAACCAGAAAAGAAAGGGTATTTGTTCATAAGAACATTTGTAGTAATGATTTTCCATTAGCTACAATGCAGCTGGTCAGTTTTGTGTTTTCATTTACAGCGGAGATCAGTCATGTGATTAGGGAGCAGAGCTATGGTTTCTTTTAGGTTTATATCCTCAGGGTACAGCCCTTGAAGTGAGTCAGCATTCTATGAACATAGGTAAGATAGAGATGTTTACACACCGCTCTACATTTTAGAAGTCAGACTCTGTACTCCTAAACTAGATCTGAAGCAGAGACTTTATAAAGTACTAATATTCACTGTCATTACTACCAAGTTGAAGGGAGTCGTGGAACAGCCACTCCACACCCCTAAACACAGTTACAAACGTTGGGGACAGAAGAGAAATCATGGGACTTTTATGTTAACACTAATTATATAGTTAAAAAAGTACAGTAAACTTGTGATTCAGTCCAAGATCAGTTAATTCAAGCCAGCACTATGTTACTGCTGTTTAGCAAGCCCCAATTTCTAAGACCTTCTGACTTTCCAGTCCTTGAGTTGTTCAATTTTGATTCAACAAGAATGCAGCTTTAGAACAGTCAATTCAAGCAACAAGCTGATGGGCAGCAAATATGCAATCGGTGAAGTTTAAAGTCTGAATTAAGCTACATTTGCTCTTCTGCTGCTTTCTACCAGCTTGTTAGATACTTTGTGTGATACGTCTCATTGAACAAACAAAGATACTGCTAACAACTGTAGCAGAATTTCACAAATCCACACTACTGGGAGAGCCCTAATACAAGATAAAG
Source organism: Eretmochelys imbricata (assembly GCF_965152235.1). Taxonomy (NCBI): domain Eukaryota; kingdom Metazoa; phylum Chordata; order Testudines; family Cheloniidae; genus Eretmochelys; species Eretmochelys imbricata. Next base: position 50,346,817 of record NC_135580.1, on the reverse strand, counting down.
ACCCTTCTACATTATGAAAAAACAACGAGGAGTCCTTGTGGCACTTAGAGACTATCCACTTCATACAGCTAAACGCAATGCCTTGCACGGTGACAGGTTTCAGAGTGGTAGCCGTGTTAGTCTGTATCAGTAAAAACAACAAGAAGACTAGGAAAGAGGTCCTTCAAATCATGTTGGCTACCTCAATTTCTTTTTAAAGTGCATCTTAACACCTATGACCTCTCTCACTCACTCTCACTAGGATACAAGGTGGATAAAAACTGATGATGTTGGGGGGGGAAATCAAAGAATTGCATTTTTCCCCCTTTAAATAAGATTTTTGATTTTAGTTAAATTTTAATAAGTTTTTCTTGTTAAAAATAAATCTGTTTAAAATTAAATCTGAATTTAATGGAAAATATGCTAAGGCCTAAAATTATAATCATTAAAACCTTTAAATAAAAATAAATACCCTGAATCCATGAGCCACTACCAAACACTGAGTTAAAGATTACTTTTCTTTGTAAAGAATCAGGAAAAAAACATTTCAATTTGAAGGGCAAGCTTTATAAGATGGCACAACAGGTCATGTTCTGTATTAAGTGTTTGATTCTGTGGGGTTTCCAGGGGCTGTGCTACTGGGGGTAACATCCTGAAATTCATATCTCACCAGGATCATCCACTGAGCCCATCGGGATAGTCTCATACTCCTATTTTATAGCTTCCCTCTCCCTGAACTCTGATTGGCTCAGTTCTCAAATTATGAATATGTATGACTCCACCCCTCATTCACCATTTTCTAACCTACTAAAATGTACAATTAAGAAGCTGAAAATATTAAACTATAACACTCTTTAAATAAATGTATATCATTATAGTGTACCCTCTTAGGTAGCAAAAAGGTATACCAAATATAGCATAAAGGCTCTATTTAGTTCTAAGTCTACATATTTTAATGAATACACCAGTGAGAATGCATCTTTCTTTATACGAAAGAACTGAAGTACAAATGGAAAAGCTGATTGAAATTGATTATTTAAATCTAGACTTTCCACTTGTTGAATTAAATCACCATTATTTAAATCAATCCACCTGGGTAGGATAGAGAGGTACACTCTTAAAACATACCAGCTTAAACATCTTAAAATTTTAGTGTAGTGATGGCAAGTTGTAGTTTTTAATGTTAGACTGTCAATGTGAACCCTAGAGGGGAGCCTAGGGTTCATCTTGACTAATAATGTGCATGTCCTAGTGTGGACAGACTCTTAGGGCTAGTCTACACTGGCAACGCTAAAGCGCTGCCGCAGGACTGTTTTAACGTGCCTTGTGTGGTCACGGCGCAGCGCTGGGAGAGCTCTCCCAATGCTCTAAAAAACCCACCTCCACGACGGGCGTGGCTCCCAGCACTGGTGCACTGTCTACACTGGCTCTTCACAGCGCTGAAATTTGCTGCGCTCAGGGGGGTGTTTTTTCACACTCCTGAGCGAGACAGTTGCAGCGCTGTAAACTGCCAGTGTAGACAAGCCCGTAGTGTAGACAATTTAATACTTTTGCAGTTCTATTATCCAGTTCAGTTTTTCATTTTATTTTGAAAAGCACCTACTTTCACCCCTAATCTAAGTAGACCTTTATGAGTGCTAAGTAGAGGGCCTGTGAAAGTGACATTCTTCACAAGCTAATCGGGAAGAGCCACCTCAATCCTTGGCCGAGTATTCACTGAAACCTTGAGACAGGCCTAGAATGTTTACTTCTGGTGCTACCTCCTCATACTGTCCCCCACCCACCTTCTGCTTCTGTTCTTCCAACTTGTGCAGCTGTTAAAATGCAGGGTGCAGGGCCAGGTTGTTATTTCACTTGTTGAAGAATGAAGAAAAGCCAGTGTGACATAAAGTAGGGTAGTATGCTTTTAGGATGCTTGCTGCCACCCTGCTCTCTTCGCCTTCAGAAGAAACTCTGGGAAGCAGTGACTCTGAAAAGGACTTTGGGGGTCCTAGTAAATAATCAACTGAACATGAGCACCCAGTGCGACACTGACCAAAACAGCTAATGAGATCCTTGGATGTAACAAACGTGAATTTTGTGTGAAGAAAAGAGGTTATTTTACCTCTGTATTTGGCACTGGTGCAATTGCTGCTGGAATATTGTGTCCAGTTCTGGTGCCAACAATTAAAGAAGAATGCTGATATATTGGAGAAGGTTCAGAGAAGAGGCACAAGAAATTAAAGGATTGGCAAACCTGACTTCTAGTGACAGACTGAGCTCGAGTCTATTTAGTTTAAAAAAAGAGATGGTTAAGGGGCGACTTGATCACAGTTTGTAAGTACCTACACAGGGAACATATCTAATAGGCTCTTCAGTCTAGCAGACAAAGGTATAACAAGATCCAATGGCTAGAAGTTGAAAACGGACAGTCAGACCGGACATGAGGCATAATTTTTTTTTTTTTTTTTTTTAAACAGTGAAGGTAAATAAACATTGGAAAATTTACCAAAGGATGTGGTGGATTCTCCATCAATGGAGATTTTTAAATCAAGACTTGATTTTTTTTTTTTAAAGACATGCTTTAGTTCAAACAAGATTTTTTTCAGGGAAGTCCTATGGCCTGTGCTATGCAGGAGGTCAGATTGGTGGATCACAGTGGTCCCTTCTGGCCTTAGAATCTAGGCATCTGATAGTATTGCTAGATCCCCACTTACTCTTTGATGATCATATAGCAGCAGTCACCTGAACAGGTGCAAACAGGGGTGGAGGTGGTTAGCCAGGCACTAGCCAAGAAGTTGAAACTTTTTCTTTTCAATTCAATCTTTCTGCCATGGCCTATGCCTTTATAACCTGAGGATTAGACTTCTGAAATGCGTGAGAGGGATGCACTTTAAATCAACTCACAAACGGAAACCTGCAGCAAAGGTGGCAGCTTGCTTATTGGAGAAGTTTCTCACAGTGAACACATGACACCAGTGCTTCATGACCTATACTGCCTGCACGCTGGCTTGAGTGAATGGAAGGGGATGGTTTTGACCAAGAATCTTAAATGGCTTGCAACCTTCGTATTTGAGATGCCTTTCTCCTGGTGCCATGTTAATGCAGCTGCAGTCAGTCAGTCAAAGCACTCAAGTTGGAGTCCCCTCAAGAAAAGAGGGAGCTGTTGGGCAGTGTCAGGGTGTTTTCTGTGATGGGCTGTAATCTTTAAATTCATTCCTAACTTTAGTCAAAAGTCACATGACATCAGGGCACACTTCAAAACCCATCTTCTCGCAAGCTTCTCCTCTTGTCTGGTTTGGGGAAGCCGCCTTGTTGATCTGTAATTGTAAAGTATGTACAAGGAATACATAGCATTTTGGAAACGTTTTAGAGTTTGTGAAAATCTGATCACAAGACCCAAAACCTCCACCCTAAGATTTTGAAATTTGTTAACTAGGAGGAAGACGGTGGAAACAGTGCACTGGGATGAAGGCAGTTACATCAAATGAAAAATAATGCTTTCAACTCAAAGTATTTCTCACCATCCATCATGTTTAAGAGATGCATTCCATACATTTGTAATACCACACTCTGGCAGAGAAATCAGGTAGCCTGCTCAGACTTCTCTGGACCTTCAGGAGGTTAAAATAGAACTGGAGCTTGTTCATGTGTGGAAGGGCACCTCTCAAAGCCTGAAACAGAAGCCCCCTTTATAGCAGTCAGCTATTACTAAGCAGTAAGCTATTACTTCATAGTGTTTCAGAGATACAATCTTATCAATACAGTGAAAAGTTAAAAACTTAAGTTATCAAAACTAATAAAATACATAGCAATACACTGTCCTTGCTTTGTTTGTTCGCTTACCCACCAATTCACATAATTCAGTAACTGACATCCCTGCACTGAAAATTCGTAACAACTATAAGAGAACTTCAATATGAACTTCCAATGAAGGGAGCTGTAGCTCACAAAAGCTTATGCTCAAATAAATTGGTTAGTCTCTAAGGTGCCACAAGTACTCCTTTTCTTTTTGCGAATACAGACTAACACGGCTGCTACTCTGAAACCTGTCATTATGCAAGGCACAGAGGGAATAGTGTGTATGGTTGGTTTCACAATGCTGTCTTGGCTAATCTCTCTCCTTAGTCATGTTAGGCATTACTTGTAACACTAACAGGTGAACACCTTTTCACACAAAGGTGTGATTATAAATTGGTGTTCTGCTAACAAGATAGCTACTTTGAAACCTATCTTGTTAGCAGAACACCAATTTATAATCACACCTTTGTGTGAAAAGGTGTTCACCTGTTAGTGTTACAAGTAATGCCTAACATGACTAAGGAGAGAGATTAGCGAAGACAGCATTGTGAAACCAACCATACACACTATTCCCTCTGTGCCTTGCATAATGACAGGTTTCAGAATAGCAGCTGTGTTAGTCTTGTTAGCAAAAAGAAAAGGAGTGCTTGTGGCACCTTAGAGACTAACCAATAAATTTGTTAGTCTCTAAGGTGCCACAAGCACTCCTTTTCTTTTTGCTAACAAGAGTTTGCAGAACAGGAAAAAAGACAAGAGCCAAGACAACTAATGAAGCTTAAAATTTTAAGCTGACAGACTCAAAAGCCTTCTATTGCGATAAGAAGACAGCACAGATGTTTTGTTGTAGCATTATTAAGTTTTTAAATATACAAAAAAGCTAAGTTTTCAATGTTAGTTTTATAGTCACAAGTAAGGATCACAAAATGAAACCTATTTCATCAGAAAATCTGTTAAATCACTTCAGAGAGTCTTACAAGAGGGGCTACAAACAAGGCAAGTACTATCAGCAAATTTAGTCTATGTATAGCTACTAACTTTCTTCAGTTATTTTTGATTCACCACAGCAACTTACAAATTCAATGCACATCTTCCAGAAGTTGAGAGTGACATTAAAGCCACTACCACAATGGGGATAGACTTCCAAAACAGATGTCATCCGACACAGTTAGCACAGTTCTAGTTTTAAGTTTACATGCTGTCTAACCACATTTTAATGACTTCCCTGATTAGCACACTCCACTCTTTGATAAGGCAAGGCTGTAACATGGCCCACTGTGCTTAGAAGGCTAAATACTGAGACCAACTATTGCAAGGTCTTGTCTTCACAGTGAGAAAGGGGTGCATTCTTCCTCTGTTAGCTGGCAGTGGGGAAAATCCTAACGAAGACCAGACACTAGTGAAGTTGCTATGTTCAAACAAGCAAGTAGCGGTAAAACCCAGGATCGCAACTCCACCAGCTCCAGGGGAAACTACCAATGGCCTTCTCTCCGCTAGAAGCTAACGCGAGTTGTCAACAGCAGCAGTCGCAGGGCAGGGGTGGAGGGGAATTAGAGTCTCAGATGATTGTAGGGGACTGGACACTTGGGGGATGTGTCGGATACGGGGGGAGGAAGAAGAGACACCAGAGGCAGGAAGTGCGGGGCAAGACACCTGGGGGGATCGGGGAGGAAGTGCGAGGCACGGGGGTCGGATACGGGGGGGAGGGGGGGGGTTGGCAAGGCGCCAGGGACAGAAGAGATGGGGCCAGGACACCACGGACTGTGTAGGGCAGGCTGTGGCGTGTGGAGGGAGGTGCGGGGCAGGGGACCGGGGGCTGTGTCGGGCAGGCTGTGGCGTGTGGGGGGGCAGGTGCGGGGCAGGAGATCGGGGGGGGGGGGGGCAGGACAGGACACCGGGGGCTGTGTGGGGCAGGCTGTGGCGTGTGGGGGTGGGAGGTGCGGGGCAGGAGACCGGCGGGTCGGGCTTGGGGGGGCAGGCTGTGGCGTGTGGGGGGAGGTGCGGGGCAGGAGACGGGGGGGGTCCGGTTTGGGGGGGCAGGACACCGGGGGCTGTATGGGGCAGGCTGTGGCGTGTGGGGGGAGGTGCCGGGCAGGAGACCGAGGGGGGTCCGGCTTGGGGGGGACAGGACACCGGGGGCTGTGTGGGTCAGGCTGTGACGGGTGGGGGGAGGTGCGGGGCAGGAGACGGGGGGGAAAGGGCAGGACACCGGGAGCTGTGTGGGGCAGGCTCTGCGTGGGGGGCCGGGCTCTCTTACCTCCCTCCGACGCAGCAGCCGGGGAGGCACTGTCCGGGGCCATTGCCAGCAGCAGTAGCGCCAGCGGGGCGCAGAGAAGGAGCCCGCTGCCCAGAGCCATCGCGGGTCTCGCAGCCGCCCAGCCCAGCGCTCGCAGCTATCTCGTCCGGCCCCCGCCCCGCGACCTTCCGCGACAGCGCCGCGAGACCTGCTATTTGCTCGCGGGGGCGCGCGCGGCCGCACTTCGAGAGCCGGCCACGCTCGCCCCCTGCCGGGCAACAGGGCCCGCGCGGCCCGACCATGTCTGAGGGGAGCGACCCGAGCCTTGGCCCCGGCCCCGGCCCCGCCTCGGGCTCCGCCCCCCAACCGCGGCCCCGTCCTCGCACCACTCTCAGCCGCCCCCCCCCCCGTCTCGGGTCCCGCCCCCAACCTCCCTCCAGACTCCACCACCTCCAATTGTTCCCCCCGTCTCAGGTCCTGCACTCCCAACCCCCCCCCCCCCCAGCACCACCCCAACGCCCCTTCCCCACACCCCGCCACCTCCCGACCCCTCGGGCTCGATACGTGGAATAATCCCGCCACAGGCCCCAGCACCCGCTGCCTGCCACCCGCCCCTGAAACCCCCTCGCCCATAGTCCCCAAGCCCAATTCCTCCCCACCCCTCCCCGGCCCGATCGCCTCCCGCCCGCTCTCTAACCTCCCCCGGAGCTGAGCTGAGGGCTGTTTGCAGTGTGCAGTGATTGCACTGGCAATCGACATGCAGAGACACCTCGCACACACATCAAACAGGAACTAGTTTAATTCCCCAAACTTCCTATTCACTGTAACCCAGGAGCTGGAGGGGAGCAGAACCTCCTCACTGACCCCCTGGGAAGCTGCTGAGCAGTGACGGTGAGACTCTGCTGCAGCCCCCTGAAAATCACCCCCCTACGTTCTGTACCAGGAGTCGGGGAATGTGAAGAGCAGCGATTAAGTGCTGTGGGAATCAACTAGTTGCCACGTTTTCAAGTTGTTCTACAAAGAAAGGTTGGATGTAAGATACTGGTTTGCAAGATCATAACATCTGATCCTGGTTTCTGGTGGATTGCACTCTCTGAAGGAGGCACCAATGATTTTGGTCTGTAGCAGGCACAATGCTCTTCTTTTCACCAGTTGTGATCTTCTGGGTACTGAAGCAAGCAGAGACAGCCTGTGGGAAAACAGTATGTGAAAACACTGTATCATAATGCATACGTACATGGGAACAAGAGTTCTGATAAATTAAAAAGGTGTTTACTAACAGAAAAAAGGCATAGCAAGATCCAGTGATTGGAAGCTGAAGCTAGACAAATTCAGACTAGAAATAAGGCACACTTTTTAAACTGTAAGGATAATTAACTAATGGAACTATTAATTTATAACCCCTTAGATATCGTCTGCAGACACCCACAGGTCCGTGGACCACAGGTTGAATACCACTGCTGTAGTCATCAGAGTGAGGTTGTCTAGCCTGTGTTATGCAGGAGGTCTGACCAGATGATCATAATGGTCCTTCTGGCCTTCGCCATTCATGCCAATCCTATGATGGAGCGAATAGTATGTTATTCAATTTCAGTCTCCCTTCCATCCCCATCACCTTCTATCTGTTACCTTGTCCCAGTCTCTTTGCTCAGAACAGTTCCAATTTTCCCCATGCACCGTGGCTTTTCATCAGATCTGTCTCCTCCGCCTCACCATCTCCATTCTCCCACTATGGGTTCCCAAGGCCCAGTCTTTTTTCCCCCTCTGAGTTGGTCACAGTGTCCTCACCTCCCTCCGCTCTTTCATAAATATGAGTCTTTCCTCCCTCACTGGCTCCCAGTCCCCACACCCCATTTCCCTCTCCAGCTCTCAGGCCCAGTCTCCTCTCCTAATCAATCCCACTCCCCTCCCTTTCCCCCACAGACTCTTTGTCACCTCTGTCAGGCACCTTCCTTTTCTACACTGCCTGGTTGCCAGCAGAGGGTGGTGACCAGGTCACTGAGAGCACAAGGGGAAAGTTTCCATGCTCCCAGTTCTGGTGCCCTGCCCTACACCAGTCTGCAGCAGCTGGGAGCAACAATTGCAGGGAAAGTTCTGCTTGATGCTTGTATCCCTGGTCTTTAGCATGCTCAGTCACTTTCTGGGTATGCATGTGCAGGCTAGTCAACAGCAGGAACTGAAAGAGTCTGGAGTATGCTCAGTGAGGAGGACAGTATCTTCAGAGAGTTTAGCTACAGTCTACAAAGTCTCTGAACACAAGCAAACTCACTTGTCAAAGATTTGTTCACACTTGGGTGGATTTTCATAGGGGATGGCAAAATGCACATTCCGGACACAAAGGCCACCCCATGCCAAGTTTCAAGTCCCTGCACCAAAAGCATGAAGGTGTGAAAGCTTTTAAAAAAAAAACAACTGTAAGAATTTTTTTTTAATGTGGCACAACAATGTATTTTTTCCCTCGCCTCATTCTTGGAAATGGCTGAAACTTCGACAGAAACTTTCCAAAAGTATTCAGTCTGAGGCCAGTAGAATTTCAGTCCAAAAGGTTTAAGTTTGGCAAAGTTATAAGGTACTGAAAACAGGAGAGTGAGTTTGTGTGTGTGTGTGTGTGTGTCCCGGGGGGGGGGGGGGAAAGGGGGGATGAGAGAGCCTGGATTTGTGCTGGACATGGCCCACCTTGATTACCATGCACATTGTAGGGAAAGTGGTCACTTTGGATGAGCTATTACCAGCAGGAGAGTGAGTTTGTGTGTGTATGGGGGTGGGGGGGTGAGAAAACCTGGATTTGTGCTGGAAATGGCCCACCTTGATTATCATGCACATTGTAGGGAGAGTGGTCACTTTGGATGAGCTATTACCAGCAGGAGAGTGAGTTTGTGTGTGTGGTTTTTGGAGGGGGGCGAGGGGGTGAGAGAACCTGGATTTGTGCAGGAAATGGCCCACCTTGATTATCATGCACATTGTGAAGAGAGTTGTCACTTTGGATGGGCTATTACCAGCAGAAGAGTGAGTTTGTGTGTAGGGGGGTGGAGGGTGAGAAAACCTGGATTTGTGCTGGAAATGGCCCAACTTGATGATCACTTTAGATAAGCTATTACCAGCAGGACAGTGGGGTGGGAGGAGGTATTGTTTCATGATCTCTGTGTGTATATATCTGCTGCAGTTTCCACGGTATGCATCCGATGAAGTGAGCTGTAGCTCACGAAAGCGCATGCTCAAATAAATTGGTTAGTCTCTAAGGTGCCACAAGTACTCCTTTTCTTTTTGCGAATACAGACTAACACGGCTGTTACTCTGAAAAGTGTCTTATTATGAAAAGCAAGGGAAATTTTAATAATAGTCAGGGCTGCTAGCTCCACCTATTTGATTGCTACTAATAGTGCCAAATTCTTTGCTTTTTCCTCCAAACTTGATCATGCAAAGCGCTCCCTGAAGAAGATGGGAGTTTTAGCTGAATAACTCTTGAGTCCAAGATGTGGTCAGTGCATGTCCCTTAGAAAAGGAGGAACATTTACAGAGAAATAGGAAGCCCAGCACATGTGTCAGCTTCAATAAGTTACCCTTTCCCCATTCCCTTTCCATTTACTGTGAATTAAATCAATTGTTTCACAGGCTCTGCCTGTGCAAATGATAGGCCATTGTGGGTGCAAGCATCATTTATGCATACTCGGGGCCGGATTAACTTTTTGTGGGCCCGGTGCCAAACATATTTGTGGGCCTCCATTGGGGAAATAGGGCATGTAATGAGGGGCAGTCTGCGGAATGAGGGGCTGTTTGGGGGCAATAAGGCGCAGCGCAGCGGAAGTGGCCCCACTCAGCCCAGAACAGGGCACTGTTTACAAATCCACAACTGCTAGATACACACTGGCCCGCCCAGCCCTGCACTGCCAGCGTGCCCCTTCCACACTGCCCGCTTGTCCTTATGCCCAGCATCCCTTCACCCAGAGACTTTCCCTACAGATCCCTATGCCCAGAGACCTCCCCCACAGATCCCTATGCCCAATGCCCCTGTCACAATATGACTGCCCCCCTCCCCCATGGGGACCCCTGGGTAAGCAGTTAGCATTGCATGTTGCTATCACTTGTATACGTGGTAAAATGTATTGTGGGAAGGGTTGCAGGTGTGAGTATGGAGTGAAAGGTTCCTTTGCAGGTTACAAGAGGCCGTAGAGGGAGGAAAGCAGAAGGGAATGGGTTAACTCGACACTCCAGCTAGGTCTGAAGATAAGACGCTAACTCCAGCCCAAAGCCACGACACACAACCAACTCTTGGCTGCCTGCCAAAAAAGACGGGGGCCTGGATTCCAACTCCGACCAGCTGTGAGAAAGGAGGATTCAGCTGAACAGAACTGCAGGGGCTGCAAAAACTAGTGAGACAGTAAAGGTCAGCGAGGGGGAAAACCACAGTGTTGCGTCCCTGAAGCTGGTGTGTTTTGGGAAAGCTGAGGAAGCCATGGAAGGCCGGTTTGGACTGGTACAAAGAGTATGGGGGACAGAGGTCCCTGAACAGAATGCCCCCAAAAGACCCCAGGACTTAAAACCCTCCCAAGAGCTCAAGTAAATCGAAGATCAACAGTGGACTCTGACGGCCTGTGCACAGAACAGAACTCTTGTACACCCTTCCCCCCTCTACTTCTGATGTTACACCCAGGCTTGGCCAGCCTCGGGTTGTGCGTGTGTAAGTATAAAAGTGGGTTAGGGCACGGACACTAACGCTTTTTTTCTTCCCCTGAGTAACATGGGAAGCCCCAGCACTAACCGCTGTTATTTTATTAATAAAACTTTAAAACTTAGTCAGTTGGTGTGCTCCTTCATCTCCTCCCCTAACAAACCTGCGGCCTCAGCCTGATCACCTGACGCCTCAGGCAGGTTGGTAACATAAATCTGTCACAGTTTTGGTGGAGAACTGCAGAGGGGGGTGGCCCTGCGGAGCACACCAACTGGTCTGCCCTTGGTATTCCATGTTTGCTCTGCCCGGCATGGTTGGTATTTCATGTTAAGGATTTTAGGATTAAAGATATGCCCCACCCTCAGTCGTAGCATAACTAAAAAACAAAGGAAGGTTTAGCGTTCCTCTCTCCACCCTGGTCGGCGGGGGAAAGGTGTAGGTGGATCTACCGCCGGCCGTAAAAGTGCCAGGCAATAGGAGGAGGGCTTAAAAACCCTCACTCCAAGTGCAAAAAAAAAATCCTTGGTGCATACACCCTCAGTCGTAGCATAACTAAGCATAAAAAAAAAAAGGGTTTCTCACTCTGCATGAAAAGGGTTTTAAATTTGGTGTATAAACCCTCAGTGGTAAAGGACCGAGTAATACAGAGGGAGGCTTAGCATCTCTCCTTCCAGCCCAGGGGAATAAACATTGTAAGCCCTGGTGCAGGCGTGGGCAACGTAAAATTTCAAGTAACTAAAAAAACCTTAAAAGCTGTACTAACAAAGTGTAACAAAAAAGTTATAAAGGTAAAAAAAATTCAGAAAAAAATATGTTCAAGCAGTATTTTCTATATAAGACCCAACTCTGAAGGATATAGAAGTGTGGGCAAATAGTGGTAGCACCAGTGTAAAAAATGTTTTAAAAAAAGCAATCCAAAAATAATACTTTGTTTAAAAAATTACTCATTTTAAACAAATCTTGCTCTGTTATACCAAACTCTAAAGAATATAAAAGTTTGGGCAGTGTAGTATTTCTTGTAAGTGATATTGTGGTAATTTCACAATTTAAAAAAAAATGTTTCAGAAAAGAGACCAGGAGTGGTGGGGGCTAATTAAGGAGCCCACACTCCTTGCTAAACTGGTAGTAAAACAAAGCCAGTGCCCATGGAAAGGGACGGTACAGCAAAACTGGGCCCAAACAAGCAGCCAGGCAACAAATAAAAAGTTAAAAACAGGTTAAAAGTCCTAAGGGCATAGTGGCAAAAGTAAAAAAAAAAAGTAAGTGCAAACATAAAAAAATCAAATCCCTAAAATAGTACTTAAAATGGTAAAATCTAAGTTCATAAACGTGTCATTTTAAAAAATAAGCAAGTAATTAAAAAAAAAAAGTAAAAAGTTAACTCTGCAAAGGCTGGAGGGAATTAAGCGGGTAAACATCATAACACTGTTAAAAAAAAAGTGTTATAAAAAAAAATTCTTGGTTTCTTTGCAACCATTGTAAAAAAAAAAATATGGGCCCTTTTCCAAAAAAATGTCTGTAAATAGTCCAGGCAAAAAAATTATCTAATTAAAATACTTTAACTATGTACAATTTACTCAAATTTGCTAAAAAAATATATAAGGGGGTTCTATTAAAATCTAACTGCCCCAAATGTTAAAAAAAATGTAATCTATATACAGCTATGTAAAAACAAAGCAGTGTAAAAAAATGTGCAGTGTATATTGTAAAAGGGGTAAAAAAAATGGAAACATACCATACTACTTAATTAAAATCCTATTAGGGCTCCAAAAAAAGCCGCAATAGTTTGTGTCTTCTTTTTCAAATTTTTGTATGTTTTAAAGCAAAAGTTAAAAATAAAAAATAATCAAAACCCTGTAAAAGTTAATTGTGCCTCTTTTAAAACAAAGTCTCTAAGCTGCTAATGGCTTTAAATTCAAAGGCAAACCAAAAAGCGTCTGTGTTAATGCAAATTATCTAACTAATAAAAGGAAAAGCCATTAAAACCTGGCCTGCCTATAAAACAAACACAAAAAAATATGGGGGTAATTCCTCTGTTTTGCCTGCAATCAGCAAGGGTATTTGTAAATATATATATATATATATATATATATATATTTTTTTCTTTTAAGCAATAATCTGCCACCCCCAAAGGGGGAAAACATGTTATTTTTGTCTTTCAAAAAATCAAAAAAAGCTGACACCAGCTAAAAAGTAACCCAAAATTCCATAAATCTACTGTCACAATAAAAATTGTGTTCTGTGTTCTATGTTTTCTCGTGTGTTGTTTGTCTTGTTGCTAGCACTGTTGTGTATTAAAAAAAATACTGCAAAAAAAACATCCTCAGGTAGTAGGCACCATATTAAAAAACATTGGTTTTAAAGCAAAAATTATAAATACGGTAAACCTAAGGGTAATTAAAAATAACTTAAGCTCTTTGTTCCAGCTACAAAACAGCCTAATACAAAAACAAATAAAAATAAAAAACCATACTGCTATAGCTATGGGATGTATTAAAATGCAAATACTTGCTTTGTCCACCTTAAAACAAAAAATGTTTTGGGTAATATCAAAAAACACTAAGGTTTTAATACACTTGCTAAAGCAAAGCAAAAAAAAACACGGTTTAATACTTATCAATACAAATAAATGCAGTGTGTTTCTAGCATAGTAAGGCCAGGCCTTTTAATTAAAAAAATTGTTGTTAAAAATGCACACCAACAAGCTCTAAAAGCAAAAATATAAAAAGTTAGCCCACTCCTCATATGGCACATAAAATCCTTCTGGCTACCCCAAACCTTGAGCCAGTGGGCTGGGAGGAAAAAATGCTATTAAACACCACAGGTTGTACCGAGTGGACTCCCCAAAAGTGGGTGTGCTTGTCCTTGCCTGTTACTCCAAAGCCCTGTAGTAAAAACATTTCACTAAAATCCTGTATGTTAAATAAATTAAATAATAAAACCAAAGTACTGTATAATGGGCAATGTGTTTGTGTTAATTCCTAAAAAACGTGTTTAAAAAAATTAAAATGTTAGCAACCTTCTAATAAACAAATGTAAATGTAATGTAAGTACTGTGTTTAGCAATAATCACATTTACTGTTTGCCACAGCCAAAAAAGTCTCAGCTTTGCCCAGGGGAAAAAAAAAGCCATGTAAATACCCGCAAAGCCGTAAAGGCCGCTTGAAATAAAAAAAAGGTCAAGCGTAAAAAAATCGTCATTAAAAACATCCCAAAATGGCAAATTAAAAAAAAGGTAATGTTGCAAAAGCTAAAAAAGGTGACCCACACTCTAAACGCCAAGTGGGTGGGTCTGTACTCCACTGTAAATCACATCTCCCCGGTAGTGTACCAACGTCAGCTACCCAGTAAACTAAAATGGGTGCATGCCAATCAGCTCAAAACATATGTTTCTAGTCATGGCGTTGTGGGCCTCAGTTGTGGACCAGCCACCTGCCTAGACCATCCGGGTCTCCATCTGTCCATAAAATTATTTAAATAATTATAATTATAAGGAGGAAAAATACCTCCAAAAACTCTCCATGGTTCAAGCTAACAATGGGGCCCGAGCCACAGGGTGGCGCAAGGCTGAAGGGGAGAAGCCGTGGGGGCAATGCATAGTTCAAATAAACACCATAGGGCCACAGCAAAATACCTGGTGGGTGGCCCTGGACCTTCCATAAATCCCAAAAAAACAAACCCTGTACCTCCTGTGGTGGCCTAAAGCAAAACAAAAAGCCCTTTGGCAAACAATAGCAGTCCCTAATCCCTAAACAAAATGTTGTTGTAACCTCCTAAACCAGGCAAACAGCATCCATAACAAAAGCCAAAAAAGGCTGTAACAAAACAACTAATGCCTTAAAAATTTTTAAACCTACCTCAGTTTCTCAAATAAATGCATTTACATTGTTCTTTTTCTTTTCCCATTTGCTCTGTTAACAAAACAGGGCAGTAATAGCAAAAGCCCCAAAACACCCTAAACAAAAGTGATAAACCACTCTTGCTGCTTCAGGCCTGCAAAATTCGCCAGTGTAACACAATGTATCTATGGTGGTCCATTCCTGTAAAAATCCTCAGGTGTCCAACATCTTTGTTAATTTTACCACTGTTCAAAATTGGCTGTGGTAAAAAAAAAAAAGTCAATTATCCATTGGCAGGGGGGCAATTGTGGCTTAGCATCCTAAAAATGTGGCATCACATATTACCTGGGTATTTTTCCAAGGGCGGCCCCCTGCCAAAATCCCCAGGTCCCCGGCCCTGCATATCCCTCCCCAATTAAATCCCAAACAAAATTAACCCAAAAAACCCGCGTACCCCACCAAGTAGCACCACAGGGGACAACGTTACATCCCATCGACACCTAAACCCCCCTCCCAAAAAGTTTATTTCCACCTGGAAACAATGGCCCCTCCCTTGAAAAAAAAAATCTCTATCCATACTGCCAGCGCTCATGGTTCCACTTAAAAAAAATTGTTTTAAAGCAATGGCTCAAGTAAACCACCAATAAAAAGGTACATAAAAAGGTTTTCAATATCACAAAAAAGTTTAATATGCTGTCAACACTCCACATTAACATCTGGCATAAAAAGGTAGTCACCATATTAGTCCCCAGATGGTGTTGGGTTCAACCTAACCCCCACAGTTCCAAATGTTGGTATATCACGTATATCACCCACTCATCCACACACACGTCCCGCCAGTGTGGATAGGTAAATATTACATGCCCCAAACAATTTCCAGCATCCCTTATAAATTGTAGCCTCCTCCGCATAGTCCCTAGTCTTCAAAAAGTAATTCTAAAAATGCACCTCCATATCTCCCCCCACCAACGGTGGTGGCAAATGTTACCAGCCACCAAATGGGAAGCAGCCACTCAACGCTAAATCCTCCTTAATGCCACCTTAAAAGCTTTAAATATTTACCTGCCCCTAACACGCTTTCAGGTCCCCGCCTTCCTTCCCAATTGTACAAAGGGGGCCGCCCTCCAACTTGCCCTCCTTAGACAAACATTGTCCTTGTCCCCCTCAAAAAAGGCAAACCTTAGTAAGCTCCTTGTAAAATGGGGCCAATACGGCAGCTAATATTTAAAACATTCAGCAAGGGGCCATAAAAGACAAACAGTTAAAACAGTTAAAAAAGGCCATGAGGCTGGTCACAAGTGCAAATCTCATGCACCTTACATCGGCCACCTCTGCCCTCAAACACACTGCCAAATTGGCCCTCCACACATGGAACACCTTGTGGGAACTAAATAGAACCATAACTGAAGCTGGGGACCAACTAGTGTGGAATTCGGTGTGCTCCCAGCTCCAACAATATTTAACCCAGCAAGTCCACAGCATCCAAAAAAATGTGCTCTATAAAGCCTGGCCTAAAAAAATTTATTTCCACTCAAAAATGCCCCAAAAGCAATGGCCTTTTCACTACTCCTGAAGGCACACAAACTAAACTTGCACAAGCACTGCCTGCTCCTTTACAGCATTTGGCCCCATAAAAAAAGTGTGGGCCCCAGCTATAAAAATCCAGCCAGGCCTTTAAAAAGGCTGCCTCTGGAACTGGGTGGTCCATCGCAACGTATAAAAGCTGGCTCCCCCAATGACACGGCTAAGCGGTATGTGCTGACTACATCCTCTAACTATCAGCAGATATAAACTGCAAAGGGCAACACCTGGCAACTGTGCTGAGAAAGCCCCCCCAAATAATGTGTAAAAAAAAAAAAAAAGGCAATGCCAGGCCGCTTTTATAAGGTGGGTCAACACATCTGCTGGAAAGGGGAGGCATCAAAATACGCCCCTACTAAAGCACACATGTTCACCAACAGCTCCGCATGTGTTTAA
Source organism: Eretmochelys imbricata (assembly GCF_965152235.1). NCBI lineage: Eukaryota > Metazoa > Chordata > Testudines > Cheloniidae > Eretmochelys > Eretmochelys imbricata. The sequence continues at coordinate 50,330,340 of NC_135580.1, read as the reverse complement.
AAAACCGCCTATCCTAGGGTGCCCCTTAAGTTGCTGTTGCACTCTCAGGCGCAAAATTTTTCGGTGCATTAACCCGCAGTTATGCAAAGTATGGCTAATATTTCTAACTATATTGTGTTTAATTTTTCATAAATTACGCCCATTGTGTTTCTTCCATTAACGCACACCCAAAACCAACTAACCGTGTTCCACAAAAATGCCTCCTCCTTTACTGTGGTGCAGCACACATTTAATCTAAAAAAGGCTGCCTTTGCGACAGCCATCCGGATGGGGCATCTATGCCAACAAAGAAGTGTGCTATGCTATGTTACTAATGAAGCCAAAACCCACTACTGGCTGGTGCATGCAATTGTTGCCGCCCTAACCATTTTTTGTGCTATATTGCTGTTTGTGTAAGAGGCCAACGGTAACACGAGCCACCATGTCAAAAAAACAAAATAAAAAAAAAACAACCTAAGTGGTGACCCCTCACAACAAAAGGTTGATTCAGGATCAAGGGGGGGAATGTCACAATATAACTGCCCCTCCCCTCCCCAATGGGGACCCCTGGGTAAGCAATTTAGCATTGCATGTTGCTAGCGCTTGTATATGTGGTAAAATGTATTGTGGGAAAGGTTGCAGGTGTGAGTGCGGAGTGAAAGGTTCCTTTGCAGGTTACGGGAGGCCGTAGAGGGAGGAAAGGAGAAGGGAATGGGTTAACTTCCCAAAGACCCCCCCTGCTGACATCCCATCACAACCGCACAGCACCCTGCACACCATACCCCTTGACCAGCTCCCCCACCCACAGATCCCCTACTGTCCAGTACTCCCTTCACAGTCCCACCATCATAGCTGTACAGCACCCCATATTCCTGAGGGAATTCTGCAGCAAATTCTGTGCATAATATTTTAAAATTCTGCATTTTTTTTTACAATAAATAAATGTGGAAACTCCACCAAGGCAGTGGGGAGCACAGGCCACTGAGGTGGGAGAATACCTTGCAGCCTCCCTGGGACAGGGACTTGGCAGTGAGGCTGAACCTGATTCTGACACAGCACAAGGGCCATGCCTGCCATAGAAATACCCTGGGGCCCTGCCCCTTTTGCGCCAGGCACACCAGATGTGGGCAGGGAGGCTCAGCCTGGCAGCAGGATCCAAGTGCAGAGGGACTTAGTGTGGGGGGATCCAGATGGGGGTAAGAGGGTTGTGTGGGGGGCAGTCTGGGTGCAGGCAGTTCAGTGGGGGATCTGGATGCACAGGGAGGTTCCAGGTAGAGGGGCAATGGGAGGCTGTAGGGGGGACCAAGTGAAAGTGGTTGGAGCTCAGCGGGAAGAGGGGTGTCTGGTGCAGGGGAGGTGGGGTTCATTTGGGTGGGGGTCCAGGTGTAGGTGGTTGGGGCTCAGCGGGGAGGGTGTCTGGGGCAGCTCATCAGGGTGGTACAGATGCAGGCATAGGTGCTGACTTCTGGTTTTGCTGGTGGGTGCCCCATCCTGGCTCCGCCCCCTTCCCCAAGGCCCCACACTCACTCTGCCCCACTCCACCTCTTCCTGCCCCCGATCTGCCCCCTCCCCTTAGGTCCTCTCCCCTGAGCATCTCCTGCCCACTGCTCACTCCTTTCTGCCCCCTCCTGCTTTGAAGGCAAGGTGTGTGTGTTTGGGGGGACTTAGTCTCCCCCCAAAACTGGCAATTTTCAGCATATTTATACACTTCTTTCATATTCTGTTATTGAATGTGTGTCTATCATTGGCATCTTAACAATGTAATCATTATTAAAATAGTAATGAACTATATCATTATATTAGCATGAATTACAGTATATTAAAATCAGTACACTCAGCTACAAGCTATCTTCACTAACATCCCAGTTTAAAGACATTATGTTCGCTCTGGGCTTCACAACTGCTTAGGGCCTGTTTGAGAGCTGAGGGAGGGCCACTGATGGCTGTGGGAAGAAGGTGGATGGGAGGGACAAGCAGTGGAGAGTCTTTCCCCTCTCTCTTCCTTTCGCTCTCCCTGCCCCTTTCCCTTTCTCTTGTTTCTTCTCTAAGTCCTTGCTCCCCTTGCTGATGTTTCCCCCTTCTTGATCTGTCTAGTGCCTGCTCCCACCCACACACTCAGAGTGGCAGAGGAGGTTCCCCCTCCTTGGGTGGGAAGGTTGCCTAGTGGTTAAGGTACAGGCCTCGGGCTCAGGTGTTCTTGATTTGATTCTCTGCTCTGCCACAGACTCCCTGCGTAGCCTGGGGAAAGTCACTTCACCTCTGTGTGCCCTAGATCCCACCTGCCAACTGGGGCTAATGCTGACCCTGCCTCCCAGGCTAAATCCATTCATGGTTGTGTGATGATGGGGGAAATGGAGATACCAATGTGGGTAGATTTGGGCTGAATTTCTCCACAGCCTGAGAGTGAGAGCCAGCTCTGCAGAGGGGACGGGGGAGAGTGGGGCTCAGACCAGCTCCGCACAGAGTGGGCTTGGGGCTTCAGCCCTGCAGCTTCTGCCACTAGGGTGGCTGGGGATCCTGAGCCTGGGACTTCAGCCCCACATCTTCTGCCAGGGTCCAGGGCTTCTCCACCATCTGCCCCCCTCCCACCGCCAGTGTGACTCCTGCCAGGGTCTGGGGCTTCACCTTCCCCCCATCCCACCCCCAGCGTGGCTCCTGCCAGGGTCCAGGGCTTCTCCTCCTCCTAATCCACGACTGCACCCAGCCCTAGCCTAGCTGGGCTCCCTTGGGTCACATGATGCCTGCTGTGGCCAGAGTTGAGCCTGGCTGGCAGAGAGCAACCATACAGGTGGATGCCATGGCCATCAGCCCAAGAGGTGTGGGGCGACCCTAGGTGAGCAGGGGCTGGCTGTGCTGCTGCTGATAGCCCAGCACTTCCGCCCATGCCTAACCCTAAGGCTTTTTTTTTTTGAGACTCACTCAGTCCCTGCCGGAGCAGGGAGGCACGAAACAGTTGATCTGGGCCTGCCCGCCAAACAGCTAATCGCAGCTGCGCGCAGGCTACCCATATGAAACAGCTCATCTGCCGAGGCACCCGCAAAACAGTCGGGCTGGCCGGGACCCCTTCTGACTCTGGGCCCGGCGCCATAAACCCGGTACAGTGCTTACCCAGAGCCTGGCTTCAGCTGCTCTCAGGGCTTTTACACATTACCACTTATGTCGGCATAATATATGTTGCTCAGGCATGTGAATAATCCATCCCCCTGAGCTACATAAATTACACCGACCTAAGCACTGGTGTGGACAGCGCTGTGTCCACAGGAAAGCTTCTCCCGCCAATTTAGCTACCGCCTCTTGCGGAGGTGATTTTTTTATCCGGACGGGAGAATTCTCTCCAATCGGCAGTCTTCACCAGACACACTAGCGCAGCTGCATTGGTGCAGCTGCCCCACTGTAGCACTTCTAGTGTAGACTAGCCCTCAGCCTGTTCACAGGATGAGTGGTGACTTAGCCCCAAATACTGAAGAGGTTTGTTCTGGGATGGTAAATAAGAAAAAAAGGAGCTATTGGAATCCTTTCCGGGGCTTGGCATCTTGTTGGAGATGCTGCTGTGGGTGCTAGAATCAGTAAGTTTGCGTGGAGTTTGGCTTTGAAGAGGGAGATGCAGGGAGTCAAGGGAGTGAGTGGAGGGGGAATTGAAGATCTGAATAATTCTTCTGATAGTTTTTCATCATGGGGGCTTAGTTGGGAGCTGCTTGAGGAATTCCAGAGCTCCAAGGCTTAGTTTCTGTGCTGTGATAATCTATTCAGGACTGTAGTAGAGTAAGGAGAGTCTTTGGCTCCACTGAGCACACAGAATTCTGCTCTTTATTCTTTCATTATAATTTTATTTCAGAAAGTAATATATCACTAAGAAGAACATGAAGACAGCAGATCTGAATCTCCTACTTATACTGATGGAGATTAGGAGTAACTCCCTGGAACAGACTTTCACCAGTGTAAAGGGAAAGGAGAATCAGGTACAAGATGTATAATCATACATTCTTACATATGTCACTCCTACTTCTGTCTTTTTTGTCCATAATAAAAGACTTCAAAGCAGAAGGACGATCTTGTCGTTAAGGCACTTAAGAAATCTGGGCTAAACTCCCAGCTCTGCCACAAACTTCCTGTGTGACCTTGGCCAAGATTTTTAAAAGAGCTCAGAGCCTGATTTGCCACACCCACAAGTGAGGCCCGATTTTCAAACACATTCAGCTCCCACCAGCTCCCATTGTGATACCTGTGTCTCTATTTTTCAAGAGATCTCATCACATTAGGTGCTTTTTGAAGTGCTGAGATAGGAATAGCACGCTGGTCCCTGTTGTGGATATTAAACTTTTTGAAAATGTTGGCCTTAACCTATAAGTGACTGTTCTCCCATTCCTAACACTGGAAACATGCTGGACCTCCTCCTCCACCCACCCTCACAGGAAAGAGAGAGAGAGACAGAGTGTCTCAGTGGATATTGGGGAGTAAGATCTGGCCTGGCACCTGTTGACTCTGCAATATCCGTTCATGCCCAACATGGTGGGTTGACTTTGGGATCCAAAGTGATATTGTCACCTGGATTTCCCAATGGTCCCATGTTAGTATCATGGCCTCTCTGGGAGGCGGGTTCCCAGTCTTGATCCAGATTGTGTATGTCAGGCCTGTCATAAATATAAAGGGAAGGGTAAACCCTTTTAAAATCCCTCCTGGCCAGAGGAAAAGTCCTCTCACCTGTAAAGTGTTAAGAAGCTAAAGGTAACCTCGCTGGCACCTGATCAAAATGACCAGTGAGGAGACAAGATACTTTCAAAAGCTGGGGGGAGGGAGAAAAACAAAGGGTCTGGATCTATCTGTATGCTGCTTTTGCCAGGGACAGCACAGGAATGGAGTCTTAGAACTTTTAGTAAGCAATCTAGCTAGGTATGTGTTAGATTAGGATTTCTTTAAATGGCTGAGAAAAGAACTGTGCTGAATAGAATGACTATCCCTGTCTGTGTGTCTTTTTTGTAACTTAAGGTTTTGCCTAGATTCTCTATGTTTTGAATCTAATTACCCTGTAAGGTATCTACCATCCTGATTTTACAGAAGTGATTCCTTTACTTCTATTAAAAGTCTTCTTGTAAAAAAACTGAATGCTTTTTCATTGTTCTAAGATCCAAGGGTTTGGGTCTGTGGTCACCTATGCAAATTGGTGAGGATTTTTACCAAACCTTCCCCAGGAAGTGGGGTGCAAGGGTTGGGAGGATTTTGGGGGGGAAGACGTGTCCAAACTACGTTTCCCAGTAAACCCAGTTAAAGTTTGGTGGTGGCAGTGGAAATTCCAAGGGCAAAGGGTAAAATTAATTTGTACCTTGGGGAAGTTTTAACCTAAGCTGGTAAAAGTAAGCTTAGGAGGTTTTCATGCAGGTCCCCACATCTGTACCCTAGAGTTTAGAGTGGGGAAGGAACCTTGACAAGGCCCTACCCTGATTGGGGGTGTTGTGTAATTGAGTGAATTAGTTGGTGGGGGGGGGCAGTGTGCAGGTACAGGAGCCTCATGGTTATAATAAGCACATTCTGTGAAGTGGCACCAATCAACACTAAGGGGTGGGGAAGCTGGAGCCCTCCACTGTGGGGGATGGATGGCGGGGGGAGTGTGTGTCTGTTCCCTATTAATAATATTTTCTGTGTTGTCCTGTGGCTGGCCAATGTGCCAAACCCAGCCATTAATGTTCAAGACAAAGAGCACAATTTACCCTGGACTGTCTCTCTGGCCTCTTCAGTTTTGTGAGCATGGTCCAGACACAGCAACATTTTCCCCCTGCAAGGAGAGCAGTGTTCAGTGCCATGAGAGGGGGAAGGAGGAAGTACAAGAAACAGGGAGACTGGATTGGACTGTAACACTGTCTGATGGAATACCCTGAACTGACTAGTAGTAATCACAGGGGATCAGACCTTTCGAATGCGCTCTCCTCCAGGCTGAGTGTCTTGGGCCAGGTTTTTGTCCAGGGGAAGTTTTTCTGTGACATTTGACCCAAAAGGGGTCAGTCATTTTTGAGACTCAGCAAACGGAAACAATCTCCTTTCGTCAACGTAAAGCAAATTCTTGCCCCATTTAGCAACAGTCAAGCGCAGAGATGGCTACTGGTAGGAAGGTGACTTGGGCAGGGTGGGAGGTTTCAGAGAAGGTTTGGAGCCTGCGTTCTTTTAAATGACAGCAACTCTCCCTGTCCCACAGGAAGTTAGGCATGTTGGTACATTAGCTGTACAGAGGCAGATTTATGGAAATGGACAGCACTCTCCCTGGCATGGAAGCTGGGAAGGTGGAGTCTTGGATGTTCAGGGAGAAGGTGTGGGTACTTCACTACAGCCATAGAATAATAGCTCAGATTGAAGTATGCTCAACAAATCTGCACTCAGTCGATTCTGTTCGGTCCCTTAACGTCCTCCCCTGGTGTGATCCTACAGGTCTCCAGAATGGAAGCCTGAATCTGACAGTCTCTGTCCTCACCTGGTAAGGACAGCAGATCCCTCGGACAGGGTCTCCTCCACCAGTTGCCATGCTCTCTGCTCATCCATCAGCTCCACAACTCAGTGACTCCCTCCAGGTACAGCACCCTCTCCAGGGACTGGATGGCAATGCTGGGTAGAAAAGGCGGAATATACTACCTGCTCTCTGTGCAGGGGAATGTGCTCCCAGCATCACAGCAGGGTTATCTAAAGACAAAGGGATAGGCTAGGTGAGATCCTTGGGCCCCAACAGGAATTGGCTTCCCTTTTCTGATGACTAAGAGCAGCCAGCAATGCTCTGCTCCCCAGCCCAAACTGCTTCAGACACCACTCTGCTTCATTTTCACACTGCTGAGCTGGCCCCTCTGGGGAAGCCTTCTGGCTTTCTGAATAGCCGGGGGGCAACTCTGCCCACTCATAACTCTGCCAAGCCCAAAGGCCCCTATGATCCAAACTCTCAGTTTTCCAAAACCTTTCAGTATCCCTGAGCCCCCCCAGATAAGGAGGATCCTAATGGGAATTCAGTACTTTCTAAGGGCTGATGCAGACACTGTGTGAGGGGTTGGCTCCATCTATGACAGGTTGGACCCCTGGGGAAGCCACCTGATGTGCTGAGATACCATTTAGTCTACCTGTTCTGCCAGCATGGGCCCCCTTTAACCTATCTTGCTGAGCCAGGCTCTTAAAACCTCCTTTAACACACACACAGGGAGGGCCACACCCAGTTGCAGATTAGCTGTAGGAAGACTCAGTTTAAGGGACTTGCTCCAGCCCTCAGATGTCCACCTCCCTTGGATTGCAGACCCAAAGATATATTATGAAATTCACCCCCTCCCTCAATGTGGAGAGAGGTGTGCACACTTCTTGCCCCCCACCCCCATTAGAAATTACAGAAACTGGGTTTAATAATAAACAAAACAAATGCTATTAACTATAAAGGGCAGGTTTTAAGTGGTAGAAGGGGTAACAAACAGAACAAAGCAGATTACTAAGCAAATGAAATCAAACACGCAAACCAAGCTAGTTTCATTAAAGAAACTGGTTACAAATAGTATTTCTCACCCTAGATATTGTTGCAGGCAGTTTGCAAAGTTTCTGTGCTTCAGATTTCCAGTTATATTCCTTTTCAGATGATACCCCTATCTCTGTCTGGACTCTCCCCTTGCCTTCCCTTTTGCAGTCTGTCTTCTTGGGCAGACAGGCCATGGAGAGGAGGAGTCCTGTTTGCCTTCTTCCCCACCCTTAAATAGGATTTACATAAGGTGGGAATCCTTTGTTTCCCAAACTTGACCCCCTCTTCCCTTACAGTGGAAAATTACAAATTCCAGGTAATGTTTTAGTATCAGGTGACAAGACCACCTGACGCTGTAGTATCATAGCGTCCCTGAGTCAGTGGCCCTGTGGAGGGTCCACAGAAAGGCCAAGCTTTTCACAGCTCATTGTCCTTGCTGATGGGCCATCCACCATGTCTGGCTTTTCCATTGTTGTACCTGAAGTGTTAGCAGTGGGCATCACCCAAAGTAGCATAGTTGAAATACAGATACATCGTCAATATTCCTAACTTCAGATACAGAAATGATACAGGCATACAAATTGGAAATCACATTCAGTAAATCATAATCTTTCCAGTGATATCTCACATGAGCCATCCTGCATAAAGTATATCTCGGTTATGTCAGATTCATATCATAAGCATATTTTCATAAAGAATATGGAATGACATGTCACACCATCCATCTCCACTAGTGACTTGCAGGGGCTGAAGTCACTAGCCAGCTCTTGCTGGGTCCTTGATAGGTACATTGTCTGGGAACAGGGGATGGAAAGGAAACAAGTGGCAAACAGGTGACCCTGAATTCCCTGCAGAGTTTCCTTTCCCCACATAGCCCCTACCATCTCCCGTGTACACTACAGGATCTCCAAAAGGGAATAGGACACCGTCAGAATGGAGATGTCCCAGCATGCGTGGGGAATGCAGCAGGGAAAGAATCCTGAATTTTCAGCGCTGGGAACTTACAGCAGAGCTGACTGGGTACAGCTGATGATCTGGGTCTCTCTAGTGTTAACCCTATGATCTCCAAGGTGTTGTGAAGCAGGATGTACAGGGTCTCCCTGGCCAGCATGGTCTTAGCTCCCAGAAATCCTCATATAACCCTGGCCTGGCTGTGATAGAGGATTAACACACCAAGGGCACTGCTAGGTGGGGTTAGCACACATGTTCAGGGGATCCCTGCTGGGGTGACACATTAAGGGTCAGGGCCAGCAGATTCATGGCGCTAACAGCTGAGCTCAATGCACATAGGATTTCATTCATATTTTGGGGTCAGTTAACCCTTCAGGGACTGACCAGTCATGCGTAGGGCCTTACCAAATTTCCCGGTCATAGGATTTTTAAAATAGTAAATTTCATGATTTCAGCTATTTAAATCTGAAATTTCATGGTGTTGTAATTGTAGGGGTCCTGACACAAAGAGGAGTTGGGGGGGGGGGTTGCAAGGTTATTGTACGGGGGGGTTGTAGTACTGCTACCCTTACTTCTGCACTGCTGCTGATGGTGGCTCTGCCTTCAGAGCTGGGCAGCTGGAGAGCGGCTCTGAAGACGAAGACGCCACCAGCAGCAGCGCAGAAGTGAGGATGGCCTGGTATTGTACGGTATTGCCACCCTTCTGCGCTGCTGCCTGCAGAGCTGGGCCCTCAGTCAGCAGCCGCCACTCTCCGGCTGCCCAGCTCTGAAGGCAGCAATGCAGAAGTAAGGGTGGCATGGTATGGTATTGCCACCCTTACTTCTGTGCTGCTTCTGGCGGGATGCAGCCTTCAGAGCTGGGCGCCAGGCCAACAGATGCCGCTCTCTGGCCGCCCAGCTTTGAAGGCAGTGCAGAAGTAAGGGTGGCAATACCACAACCCCTTAAAATAACCTTGCGACCCTCCTCCAACTCCCTTTTGCGTCAGGACCCCCAATTTCAGAAACACTGGTCTCCCCCATGAAATCTGCATAGTATAGGGTAAAAGCACACAAAAGACCAGATTTCACAGGGGGAGACTAGATTTCGTGGTCTGTGACGCATTTTTCATGGCCGCGAATTTGGTAGGGCCCTAATCATGAAGGGTGAATACCGTCATGACTAGGTACTTCTGGAGGCACTGCCAAGCCATTAGGGGGCGCTGGGTTAGAGCTAAGGGAAGGCCTGTGACAAAGGGAGGAGACTGAGGACAGGCCCAGACTCTTAGGTGGAGCCAACCCTAGTTGAGCTTACCTCTGTCAGCTCTCAAGTACCTTCTTTCTTTGCTGTTCTCTCCTAAACCTGCTTCACACCAAAGATTATGTCATGTGATGAAATCTCCAGAAATTCGTCCAGCCAAAGTTGGCAACCCTGTCTGCAACCATCTGCGTGCCAGCCAGAGTGCATGGTGTGTGTGTGTGGGGGGGGAGGGAACAGACACACACACACACACACGACCCACTGTGGTCTCTGTTTCTCCCAGGTGGAGATAGAGACTGGGATCAGCCCTTTGGTGCTTTGGGCTCCCTCCTGCAAGGCATTGACGGGACAAGGGGTGCTCCACTCCCATCCTGCTTGTAGGGCCAATAAAATGTCAAGCCTACGATTGTGAAGCATGTTAGGAGTGGCTGAGGGTGACCCCTGCTTGCCAGAGAAAGGCATTTCAGTCTGTATTCTTCCAAGGATCCCTTTAATCAGGGAGTTTCAATACAGTTTATTTTGGTTTGGAGTCTCCCTATTGCCTTATTTGTCTGGTGCCTGCCACTCATGTTCCATGGCTACATCGGGGCTTCCGAAAGTGGAGGGAGAGGCACTTGCACTGTTGCCTCTTGATACAGGCGGTGGGGCACATTTCACAGGGAGTGAGCGGGACAAGCTGGACTCAAGGCATCAGGTGCCTGTAAATAATCTCAGGGCTGTGTCCGATAAGCACTCTGCAGGCCGGAGAAGAAATGGATCCGCAACTATTAGTGAGGGTGAGGAGTGGCATCTTCTCTCCACCCCAGGGATGGCACACTAATAATTCTGGGCATTGGGCAGGATGGAAAGAATGAACTGTCAGGGTGGAGCCTGGTCCCTCTTGTAGAACTGATCAATGAAATTGTTTTAATTGTTCACTTTATTAATATAACTTCATAAGCAAAATTTTGTGAATGAAACAACATTCATTCATAAAACGGGTTACCCCAATAAATGGCTAATTGCGTTTCACTTTCAATCCAATTGCTGCTTAAATCCCTGAAATTTACAATGTTTCAACATTGTAACTTCTGCTCACTGTTTGTCATTCATTATACTTGTCCATATTGTAACTCAAACTCCATTTTAACTTGTCCCAAACTCCATTTTAAAATGCTCACTTCATTTTGTAAAAGCTTGCTGCAACCTTCATTTTTGCAAAACCCTCCTGTAATCTTATTAGTTTAGTTTAGATGTGTGAATGAGGTATGTATGGATGATGGAATCAACCTCCAGCCCCACCCTGTCCTGATGAAATAAAGTGTAAACACCCTACGGCTGAAGATGCAGACAACAGCCCTGACAAAGTAAGAGGAGTCCACCGTCAAAAGAAAAGAACAAAAGTACAATTGAAGAAACATCAAAGCCAGGTCCTAGGCTGAAAGTCGTGTCTGCAATTGACGGGTGATCAATCACACCAGACCCAGAGGCAGCGTGACACAGCAAGACCTATAGACTCTGGAGTCAAACTAAAGCCTACAAAAAGGATGGGTGAGATGGAAGACTCTGAAGGGTAACATTCTGCTGCCAACATGGAAGGGCATCAGTGCATGCCCAACAGAGACCCAGCTCTTCCTTGTGCCTGGCTTTCCTAGCCAGTGAGCCGCCACAAGCTACGAACCCAAGCCACAAACTCAAGCTACATTCAGGACTGGTAACTATAGAGTAGCTGCAGAACCTGTGTGTGTGTATGAACGAACGTGAATGAATGTGAAACTGAATGAAATGTTATAGCTATAACTGACTGCCTATTATGATTCTTTTTGTATTCACAATACATGTGACATTTTGTCTTATCCCCTTTAATAAGATCCTGCTGGTTTTTATTTTATTGGTATAACACTCTGTTCCTCGATCGCTTAGCACCATTTTCAGGATGCCCATCAGCTTGCCAGTACACTCGCCTGTCTCCACCAACCCGTCCCGCATGGTGAAGCAGAAGAGCATGAGGTACTACAAAAGTAGGTGCTTTGCGATGATCTGCAGGGAAAAGCAATACGGCAAATGTGAAACCAATTCCCTTGTCTTGGACTCCCAACTAACACTGTACTAAATAGGGACTAAGGTTTGGTTGTATTTGTCCAGCACTAAGTTATCTGCTCAAGGAAAACTGGAGCCTATAACTGAAATTTTAATTTGGCAGCTCCTGCTTTTCTGTCTCAGTGACTGCATTGTTGGGGAAACCCATGAAGTTGGGGACACAAATTCCTTGTCAAGTGAAGGGATGATCCCTCCCCCTCCCTGCATCTCTCTCCAGCTACAGTCTCTCTTACTCACTGCCGGGGGAGGAGGTGTCGTTGCAGCTGAGATAATCCTGCTCCCCACTCACCATATACAATCCAACAGCACTAAGGAATCACCCTCAGGACCAGAGCTTTCCACATCCCATCCCAAGTTAGCTGAATCCAGCTTTAGCTGGCCAGGTGGGAATTCCCAGCCCATGCGAGCTCTCAGCTGGTATACAGCCAGTGCCCCTAGTTCCTGTGCCATCTGACCACATCGGTGTTGAGAATGTGTCAGGGGTGGGGTTAAAGCACAGCCAGACTCTGCTAATCCTCGACTTGCGCAGGCTCCCTGGAGACCATCACATGCTGGTGTTAAGAGTAGCCCCTGGGTTGCTCTAACTTATGGCAGGGGAGGGGCTGACATAGATCAGTGCACAGAATCAGGAGCTGTACTGTAGATGCCCCTCCCCGCTGTCCTGGGCCAGGCAGATCGTGATGTAGGAGAGAATGTCCCCCTCACTTTTTCTCTATAAAGATACTTTTCTGCCCAGTGTCTCACTCAAACAATGCCCCAAAATACCCCCCAGCGTTAACAATGGAAATGGAGCCAAGGCTGTGGAGAGTGCAGGGCAATAGTAGCACAAGGGGATGGACCCATAGTGATGCTGAAAAGCCTGTGTGTCTTTGGAACTGAGGGATAGCAGCTGTGTAGTAAAGAGCAGGGACCAAGAGCTGAGCCCTCTGGGATTCTGTAGCAAAGATGCTCCTAGCACAGAGAAGGTGCCTCCCCAAGGGATGGCAGAGGCAGATCCATGAGCAGAGAAAGGCTAGGAGTAAGTCAGTGTTAAAGCAAAGACATGAATGGAGCTGGCAGGCAGGAGTGACACAAGGAAGCAGATAGGAGGAGCTGTTGGCAGTGGCAGGAATACATGAAACAAGGGTAGGGAGTCAGGACCAAGCACTGCAAGGTGAAGGGATCAAGAGAGGAGGGAGATTTAAGAGACTAGGTGGTTCCTGGTGAAGGGCAGAGGCCAGTGTTGGATTGTATTAAAGAAGTTCTGTATTAAAATCACAAATGAGTTTGATTCCCCATAGTTTAAATTCCAGGGTATTACTAATTAAGAGGTCTCTTGGTTTTTGGTACTGTTTCTCTCCCTCTATGTGTGAAACTTGCAAGCTGCTAACTGTGTTAGTACATTCTAAGACAGAGTCTGTTCTTCAAAGCTGTCATAAATATAAAGGGAAGGGTAAACCCCTTTGAAATCCCTCCTGGCCAGGGGAAAGCTCCTCTCACCTGTAAAGGGTTAAGAAGCTAAAGGTAACCTCGCTGGCACCTGACCAAAATGACCAATGAGGAGACAAGGGATACTTTCAAAAGCTGGGAGGAGGAAGAGAAACAAAGGGTCTGTATACCTGTCTATATTCTGTCTTTGCCGGGCATAGACCAGGAATGGACTCTTAGAACTTTTAGTAAGTAATCTAGCTAGGTACGTGTTAGATTATGATTTCTTTAAATGGCTGAGAAAAGAACTGTGCTGAATAGAATAACTATTTCTGTCTGTGTATCTTTTTTGTAACTTAAGGTTTTGCCTAGAGGGGTTCTCTATGTTTTGAATCTAATTACCCTGTAAGGTATCTACCATCCTGATTTTACAGGGGGGATTTCTTTATTTCTATTTACTTCTATTTTTATTAAAAGTCGTCTTGTAAGAAAACTGAATGCTTTTTCATTGTTCTCAGATCCAAGGGTTTGGGTCTGTGGTCACCTATCCAAATTGGTGAGGCTTTTTATCCAACATTTCCCAGGAAAGGGGGGTGCAAGTGTTGGGAGGATTGTTCATTGTTCTTAAGATCCAAGGGTCTGGGTCTGTAGTCACCTAGGCAAATTGGTGAGGTTTTTTACCAAACCTTGTCCAGGAAGTGGGGTGCAAGGTTTTGGGAAGTATTTTGGGGGGAAAGACATGTCCAAACAGCTCTTCCCCAATAACCAGTATTAGTTTGGTGGTGGTAGCGGCCAATCCAAGGACAAAGGGTGGAATATTTTGTACCTTGGGGAAGTTTTGACCGAAGCTGGTAAAGAGAAGCTTAGGAGGTTTTTCATGCAGGTCCCCACATCTGTACCCTAGAGTTCAGAGTGGGGGAGGAACCTTGACAAAAGCAATACTCTGTAACAACAGAAAAAGCACCCAGAGACTCCCCGCCCTTTTGTTGTATTAACAATTGTGATTAAAATAGAGATAGAGGATGTATGTGGATGGATGCTTGGTGTGGATAATAACTGAATGATCAGGGAGGTGCCAGCATAAGAATCCAGTGTCCATCAGCTGAAGAAGGCGTCAAGTGGAAACAATCAGAGGACCCCCGGAGGAGAGACTGGAATCCACCCAACAGCCTCAAGAATGGGAGAACCAAAGAACAAGATAACATCTAGCAGCACGGAGCCGTCAGGAATGTGCTATCTGCTGATTGATTCAGCAACAGCATGATGAAGCAATTCCCATAGACTGGCATAGGAAGAAATTCCTATAAAAATAGACTCTAAAAAGTGAGAACTTTGGGGTCTGATTCTGCAAACCAACTTCCAGGAGCATCAGATGAGCATCTGACAAGGCCCTGCTCCCTCCTCATGTCCAGACCACCTGGCCAGTGGCTTGGCATGAGCAACTCTAAGGCTGGTAACTATGATAACAACCTTGCAGAACCTGTGTGTGTATGAATGAATGTGTGAATAAATATGAGATTGAATGGAATGTTATAGCTATAACTAACTCCTTTCTATGATTCTTTCTGTATTCACAATAAATGTGGTATTTTGCCTTTTTCCCTTTAATAAGATCCTGCTGGTTTTTAATTTATTGGTATAACACCAGGACAGCATTGTAGATACCAACTCACTTCTGCTATGTGGACCTTTGGATAGGGCCAGAGATTTAAAGTGCCATGTTCTCTCTGTAGACCCAGTCACTAGGTAACTGCAGGGAGATGGCAGAGTGTTGCGAGGCTGGAGACAGTTTGCTTCTGCTCCATCTTACCTTTTCAAGGAGAGAGATTGAGACTGAGACACCCTATGTCTGAGACTTCCTGAGCACTAAAGGGAAGCAGCCCAGTCAAATGGCCCTGTTCTGCAGTGGGCCTCAGCTCTTGGGCCACAGAACAGAAAATGTGGGAGTGGGCTGGTTGTTCTGAGCCCAGATCTTTGTGGACACAGGATCACCCTCTTCCTCCACCTCTCTGTATATGCTGCTGGGGAGCAGCAGAGTCCATTTTGCTGTCACTCACTCACCTTGCAGGGGGCTCTGAAGCTGCAGAACATGAAGAGCTGAATGATGGCTCTTACATCTCATCCCCATTCATGGCCTTGGAGAAGGAGAGCCATTTCTGCCAGTGCTGAGGGAAAAAGGAGGAATGTGTTTGAGCAGCAGCAACATCAGACACACAGCTGACCAGTATCCAGGTTACTCAGCCGGTGAATTGCTAGGTTCCCCCAGCTTCGGTGGCAGGTGGGAGTTGCAGCCTTGTCCATGTCTTACTAACCTCTGACTGGATAATAGAGCTATGCCATCTCACCCGCGCTCAGTACAACTTGTGGTGGTGATACAACCATGGGTGGCCTTGACCTCTTCTTCCTCAGAAGGGAGACTGGAGTTTCCTGTTGTAAATGGGGGAATGCTATTCCCTGCTATTGTGGGGAACTTTCCTGGCTTATACACTACCCTGGTGAAATGGGCTAGTGAAAGGATCTGAGTCCTTGCTCCCATTTCTTTTACCCTAAGGCCTGCCTGACCTCAAGGGCTCCCCTTCCACTCTCCTGTGTGGCAGAGTCCTTGTAACCCTGACAAGGCTGAGCCCAGGATTCCTGGGAGACTTGACCCCCAAACTTGTCATGGTCACTTAGGACAGGGGCTAGGGTGTCCCCACCCTGGGGTGCTCTTGGCACTGGATGCTTCCCTGATCATTACATATAGTTCAAAGCAAATACAATTTATTAAACAGCAATCAATTTTAAAGACAAGGATAAAACAGGAAAGGTTAAAGGAATCACCTGCTCTGTGGCACATGGGCATCACAACCAGTGTCTCTGGAACATCAGGGAAGTTCAGTCTGTTCTTCACACATCCCTTGCCTCCTTCTCAGGCCCTGGCAGTGCTGCAGGGATGCCACGGAATGAGCACTTGCCCTGGCGGTGGCCACATGCCTTCAGGCTCTAGGTGGCAGGACCCTTCTTCCCAGCATTGCCCCCACCCGCATCAGGGTTATGATCCCCCTCCAAGTCTGGCCTGCAAGACCTCTTGGCTGGGGGTGTCTCCCTGCGCTGGGCCCGCTGCCCAGAGTCCCCCATTGCTCTCACCAGCTGCTCACTGCATCCAGCTCCGGACTGCTCCAGCCCCAGCTCCACCACTCTGCCTCAGCACTGGGGCTGCTCTGCCTCCCAGCTCCCTGGGCTGCTTGTCTGGCCCCGGTTGGTGCAGCTCTGCATTCAGCACAGCTCTCTGGGATGCTCCTCTGGCCCTGGCTATTGTGGCTCTACTCCCAGCACAGATCTGCTCCCTGGGCTGCTCCTCTGGTTCTGGCCAGTGCGGCTCTGCTCCCAGCTCAGCTCAGGCTCCTGCTCTCTCCTTAGCTCAGCCCCATTCGGGTGCAGGCAGCTCCAGCTACATGGAGGACAGGACCCCCTCCTCCTGACTACCTCATTAGCCTGCCTGCCCTGTCAATCGGGCTGACTTGGATCACTGGCCTCCCCCCATTGGCCCTGCGGACTGTCAGTCTCAGGGTCCTGGTTTCCCATTGACCTTTCCCCTTCCTTTTGGTACTGGGAGATGGCCAACCAAAAACCCCCACTAAGTTTTGGTAGGCCAACAGTCCCCTTACACCGAGGCATAAAGGAAGGAGCAGATATGGACATCAGAACTGAGACTGGTCCCAGCATGAGCCAGGCTGGGACTTGATGGATTCTTTCAGAATTACTAGTGATCCAGTGGGCACCAGCTGTGGACCCAACAACAGAGGGACAGGTCCCCCCCTGGAGCAGGCAGCGACTTTGCTGGGGAAGCTGTGCACATGGGATGATAATACTGAGTACTGTCACCAGCTGGGCCGGCACCAGCGAAGGAAGCAGGTGCCTGGGGCGGCCAACAGAAAGGGGCAGCAGCCGTTTGTTATCGGGGCGGCACGTCCGGGTCTTCAGCGGCGGGCCCTGCAGTCCCTCTCTTCCTCTTCGGCAGCACTTCGGCAGCAGCTCAACCAGGCTTGTTTTTTGTTTTTCCCCTTCGCCACTTGGGGTGGCAAAAAAACTGGAGCTGGCCCTGGTCCTACCCTATGGCTTCACCCATTCACAGCACTTCACAACTAGATTAGTGCTCTTACAAGTCAGTAACCAGCGATGGGGCTGCATAAACTCTGATCCAAAGGCGGAGTTAATCAGCCTGTTAGGGAGTTAGCAGAGAGCAGCAGCATCCGGTTCTCATTACTGTGCTGAAATGTCCCTTCCCCTCCTCTCATTGCATCTGTGCCTCCCAGGCTGTTGGGCTGAACAGCAGCTTTCCACAGCCAGTAAGTCAGCCCCAAAGACATACCCCAGGTGTGAGATATTGATCAGCGTGTTGGCAATTCGTGCTCCCAGGCAGGCCTTGTCATCCCTTCTGAGGATTGCCTGCAACACATACAGCACAGGGTCAAAAGCAAGAACTGGAATCTCTAAATGCTGTTTGATGCCCCCACAGCCTCAATGCCTTTGAGTGCAGTGTCCCATGGAGCCAGGAATTTGGCCTGAAGGGCGGGGGGCTTTAATGGAATGCTAAACTCTATTATACTTTTCAGCCACAAGAGGGCACTGTGCGTAAAATATCTTATTTAAATGAACCTCAGTCATACCTGGCAGAGCATTAAAGGATCTTATGATGAATGCAGCTGGTGTGTATAAGAAAGCTCTGTGACCAGTTCATATCTGGTATAGGGACATGAGATGATGGCAGGAGTAAACTAAAAACAGAAACAGAAGGAAAACAGCAACCAAGGTTGCAGACAGAAGAAACAGCCACTAAGGTTACAGGATCTCATCAACATGCCACTCTTCAATGTCCCACAGAACTTCAGCTTTGACAAACCTTCCCAATGGACTGACTGGAAGCAGTATTTTGTAAAATTTCAAATTGCAAACAAACTCCACAAAAACTGGGAGATATACAGGTATCTTCTTTAATTTATGCTATGGGGAAGCAAGCAGATCATATCTTTAAATCCTTCAACTTTATTGAAGATGGTCAAAGATGATTATGAAAGGGTTCTGGCTATGTTTGATACATATTGTGATGGGGCATATCTACCCTACACCAGCTCCAAGAGGGTTAACTCTGCTTTGCAGGCTGAGGAAACCCCACCCCTCTGGCCCTGCTGGACATGCTCAGCCTGGAGGCAGCATATAAAAGGTAGCAAGCCAGCTCAGCCTGCTGGAGGGGAAGGATGCAGGCTGTGAGCTCTCTCCAGGAAGTTGCTACAGGCCCTGACTATGGGACCAGTGCTTGCAGAGTGCTAGACAGACTCCAGGCTGCCTGGGGCTTCACCGGTAAGAGCCTGGCCATTTGAGGACCCTAGAGACCCAGAGGAACTGGGGAGCTTCAGTGAGGGGGAAAGGGTAAGAAGCAGCCCAGGGGACTTGAACTTTTTGACAGTGAGTGAACCAGGGAGCCAGTCAGCATGTTTTAGGAGGATCCCTGCTGACTCGGGGTGAGCACCCCCACCACTGACAGGGCCCTGAGCTGGGACTTGGAAGAGCACGGAGGGCCTGAGTCCCCTTACCTGGGATGCCATACCCCCTTGAGTGGCATCCTATGCCCCCAACAGGCCATGCAATCCCATAGAGGTGGGCTACTAGGCTGATTCTGGCCATTAGTCCACGCTGCCCCATGTAGATGGGCTGCTTGCTGACTCTGGCTGTTGGGACACATAGCCCCTTGTAGAAGGGCCATCTACTGACTCTGGCCATTGGGCCACATTGCCGTGAGCGGAAGGGCTGCCTACTGACTCTGGCCTTTAGGCCACACTGCCCTGGCTGGACAGGCTGTCCTTTGATGCCAGCCACTAGGCCAAACTACCACACCACAATAAAGATAATTGGTATAAGAACTTACTGACTGCAGTAGCCCTTTTCCTTTCTTTTGGACCACACATGACCCGACACCTCATGGTGGGATGTACCTACCCCGTGACACATACTTTACACCTCAGAGGAGTGTGGTTTGTGAAAGAGCATGTTTTCACCGGAGAATTCAAGAATGAGGCAGAAATGTAGACTGTTTTATAAGAGCTGTCTATGCAAAGGCTGGAAACTGATTTTTGGAAATGCAAAACATGAACATAACAGAGACAGGCTCTTTGTTGTGTTTAACAGATAAATATTTTTCACAGCAGGTACAATTGGAGAAACTTAACCCTAGCCACAGCTATTCAAATAGCAAAATAGTCTGAACTGGTGAAACAGCAAAACCTAGAGAAACGTGACAAACTTGAAAAACTAGCATCAAAGCTATAAACAGACATTCAAGTGTTAAAAGTCATTATCATAAAACCCTTGAGGCAAGGAGAGAGAACTTCCAGGCTAAGAGGGAACAATTCCAGCCTACATGCACAAGGTGGGCAAAAAGTCTTATCCCAAGAGATGATGCATGTCCAGCCAGAGGCACGTGGTGTAATAAATGCTTGAAATATGGATGATTTGCAGCTGTTTGCCACACCAAAGCAGGCAGGGAGTTGATTCATGTTACAGAAAATCAAGAGTCATTGTTTCTGGGATCTATCACAGAACCTGCCTGGAGAGTGAAACTAAATATTCACAGCAAGACTATTGACTTTAAAATTGACTCAGGAGCTGATGTTACAGCCATCTAAGAATTGATTTACAGTCACCTATAACCCCTCCCAGAGCTGAAGTCATCTGACATAGGTCTGACTAGCCCTGGAGGTATTTTGAACTCCATGGGCCAGTTCACCACAGAAACCACTTACAAAGACAAAAGCTTTGCAGTCTGAGTGCATGTGCTCAAAGGACCACAGATCCACAGCCTTCTCAGCTGCAGCATGGCAGCTATGATGGGCCTAGTGGGAAAGGTGGAAGAACTCGATGGAATATTTGGTGATTTGGGGGCTTTTGAAAGGAGATCCAGTACAAATAACCTTAAGAGACCATGTTGAGCCATATAGTATACATACACCTTGCAAGATTCCTATCCCATTACATGGTAAGTGGAAGCTGAGTTAGAGAGAAGGGAGAGGACTGAGATAATCGAGGAAAATCTGAGACAACTGCATGGAGTGCGCCAATGGTACCAGTTATAAAGAAAAATGGAAAAATATGAATGTGTGTGTCTTAAAGGACTTAAAGAAGCAATTGTGAGAGAAAAATATATCCCCCCAAACTGGAGGACTTCCTCCCCAAAGTGGAGAATACTGTAGTTCCTTTCAAACTGTGAGCCTTTCCCTATCGTCCATTCCCAGTTTCTGGCAAACAGAGGCTAAGGACACCATCCCTGCCCATGCTGGCTAATAGGTCCATCAATGACTAACCTCCATGAATTTATCTAGTTCTTTTTTGAACCCTGTTATAGTCTTGGTCTTCACAACATCTGTGATAAATGAGGTGGGGGGGCGGGAGTAGCTCTCTTTTATGGACAGCCAGCCAGCCAGTTAAAGTCCCTCATGGTGGCTGTTCTCTGCTTGCTTTCATAGAATATTAGGGTTGGAAGAGACTTCAGGAGGTCATGTAGTCCAACTCCCTGCTCAAAGCAGGACCAACACCAACTAAATCATCCCAGCCACAGCTTTGTCAAGCCAGGCCTTAAACCTCTAAGGATGGAGATTCCACCACCTCACTAGGTAACCCATTCCAGTGCTTCACCACCCTCCTAGTGAAATAGTGTTTCCTAATATCCAACCTAGACCTCCCCCACTGCCACTTGAGACCATTGCTTCCTGTTTTCTCATCTGCCACCACTGAGAACAGCCTAGCTCCATCCTCTTTTTTTGGAACCTGCCCTTCAGGTATTTGAAGGCTGCTATCAAATGCCCCCTCATTCTTCTCTTCTGCAGACTAAATAACCCCAGTTCCCTCAGCCTCTCCTCGTAAGTCATGTGGCCCAGCCCATTTTCGTTGCCCACCGCTGGACTCTCTCCAATTTCCCCACATTCCTTTTGTAGTGGGGGGACCAAAACTGGATGCCATACTCCAGATGTGGCCTCACCAGTGCCAAATAGAGGGGAATAATCACTCTATTGAGGCGAGGGATAGCTCCGTGGTTTGAGCATTGGCCTGCTAAAACCAGGGTTGTGAGTTCAATCCCTGAGGGGGCCATTTAGGGATCTGGGGCAAAAATTGGGGATTGGTCCTGCATTGGGCAGGGGGTTGGACGAGATGACCTCCTGAGGTCCCTTCCAAACCTGATATTCTATGATTCTTCCCTTGATCTGCTGGCAATGATCCTACTAATAGAGCCCAATATGACATGGGCCTTCTTGGCAACGAGGGCACACTGCTGACTCATCCAACTTCTCGTCCACTGTAATCCCTTTTCTGAAGAACTGCTGCTTAGCCAGTCGGTCTCTAGCCGGTAGCATGGGATTCTTCCTTCCTAAGTGCAGGACTCTGTACTTGTCCTTGTTGAACCTCATCAGATTTCTTTAGGCTCAATCCTCCAATTTGTCTAGGTCACTCGGGACCCTCTCTGTACCCTACAGCATATCTACCTATCCCCCCAGCTTAGTGTCATCTGCAAACTTGCTGAGAGTGCAATTAATCCCATCATCCAGATCATTAATAAAGATGTTGAACAAAACTGGCCCAGGACTGACCCCTGGGTCACTCTGCTTGATACTAACTGCCAACTAGACATCAAGCTGTTTGATCACTACCCGTTGAGCCTGACAATTTAGCCAGCTTTCTATCCACCTTAGTCCATTCATCTAATCCAGAGGTGGGCAAACTACAGCCCGGCCCATGGGACTGTTCTGCCTGGCCCCTGAGCTCCTGGCCCGGGAGGCTAGCCCCCAGCTCCTTCCCTTCTGTTCCCTCCCCTCTCCCGCAGCCTCAGCTCACTGCGGTGCAATGCTCTGGGTGGCAGGGTTTGAACTCCTGGGACAGCGCAGCTGCAGAGCCGAGGCTGACCTAGTGCTTGGTGCGGTGCGTCGCTGCCTGTCCTGGTGCAGCCGTGCCACCAGCACTCCAGGCAACGTAGTAAGGGGTAGGGAACGGGGGAGGGGAGTTCAGGGGGTGGTGAGGGGCTGGGAGTGGGGATAGATGTTGGGGCAGTCAGAGGGTGGTTGAATGGGGGTAAGGGTTCTGGTGGTGGTCAGGGAGAAGGGTTGGTTGGATGGGGCAGTCACGAAGGAGGGGAGGATGGATGGGGCAGCGGGGGTCAGTTAGGGGTGGGCGGTCAGGGGACAGAGAGCAGGGAGGCTGGATGGGGCAGGGGTGGAGCCATCAGGGAACGGGGGGGTTGGATGGTGTTCATTGTAAAATCCTTTAATACTGGTGTGCATAAGCAAGCTCTGTAATCAGGCCATATTTGGTACAAAGACGTGCCTCAATTCACGGCCATGCTGGAAGGGGCTTGTGGCCTCTATTTCTCCATTCTTGTCTACATGTCTGGAAAACTCACTGCCTGCTAAGGAGCAGAGAAGGGAGGATCTGCATAGAGACAGTTCTGGAAAAACACATGTTAGAACCCTAAAATCCCAGATGTTTTCCTGCAAATCCAGGCATGGCTGAGCCTGCTGGTGCTGCAGCCTCCTGCTCACTTCAAACCCTGGGAGGAATGCACCGTTTGAGTTCGGGTGCTGGGTAGATCCCTCAGGAGGAGGCCAGGGAATCATTCTGTGTATAACCAGCATGAATCTGCTAAAGGAAAATATGCCTTTAGTCATTTAATTCCCTAGGCCTAAATGCCACCAGAAAAATCTAACATCAGAACTAGGCTCTCCTGTAGCAGCACAGAATATAGAGCCCTGTGGCCCTTAACATTGGATGCTATAGAGTGTGCATCTGAGCTTTGGCATCCCCCCCTTCCCCTGACCCCAGCACCCAGTAGCACGCACGCACTCACTCACCGGGAGGTGGGTCAGTGGAGGATCTGTCCTGGAGCACCAAGTGCATGACTTCCCTGTGGTGACAGCCCCTTGCCCACTTGCACAAGACTTCTCAGAAAGGAGAATTTTCCCAGAGAGTCCTGGATTCCCCAAATGGCTGTTGTTCCCAAAACAGACAGAGGGAAGACAGTGGTGAGGAAACATCCACACTCCATTGAGAGCTGAGGCTCAACAAGCCCCTAGGGCTTTAGGGGCAAGCTCCACAAGGTAGCTGCTATCCTGGCTTGGCTTGTTCTTGTGCCCTAAGGAGAAGGACCTTGCTTGCCTACTTGAGATGGGAAAACCTTGCTTTGTCCTACCATGGACACTTATTCCTCTGGGGAATGAACATCTCTGGATAATGGATACATGGAATGCTCTGGTTTTCAAAGGTGCAGAGCACTTGCAGCTCCCAGAGACATGAAGGAGAGCTGGGGCAGCTCAGCTCCTCTGACAGGGTACAAATATGACATAATCCTGCAGCCCTGGGACTTCTCAAAAACCTGATCTGGGACAGGAATCTCTAATTCTCTCACAGGCTGGGCTCTACCTGCTAAGGCTCCCATTCTCCAATGAGAACATGTATTTAAACCAAACATTTCACTCTAATTTTCTCTAGAACTTGCATATGGGCACTGTAACCAGAGTAAGACTGAGTGTAAATACTCCGAATGCAGCTTGGGAAATTGCAACAAGGCACTTATGAAGGAATCTACAACTTCTGTGTTTTAGCCTTAATGAATCAGTGGGGAGACCCTAAGGGCTCTGAGAAAGGGCCTCAGATCTCACCCTGGCACAAAAACAATCTAAAATTATCCCAGGAAATTCACCCTCTTAAGGACAACACTACTGACTCCAGTGATGTTCAGCTGTACTATAATAGGGCCTGGAGCCAATGGGAGTCTCTCCATTGCCTTCAATGGGCTTGGATTCAGAGGGCATATTAACAAAATTATGGTGTTAACATTCCAATTTCTCCTGTCCCTACTAGAATAAAGTGCCATCTCTTGGGTCTAAGTTAATACAATCATGGAGTGTTGGTTGCTCCTAGATTTATTTCCAGCATCCCAGTGATCCTCCAGGGAAGAGAAAATGATTCATTAGTTGTTTGTTTAGGGCATGTGTCAAGGCTGATTCCCCACTCTGGCACTTCGAGTGCAGAAGGTGGGGGCCCACAAGGATTCTAAAAATTAATACCGGCCACTCCAGGCTTGTATTAAACTCCCAAGGTTACAGCTTCTCTTTGACCTTGGATGGGTAGATGCTGCCACCACCCAAATGCAAAACCCCTTGGAACCCAGGAAGGCACACTTGGAAATTCCTTCCTGTGGGGTACCCTCAAGCCCTTTCACGCCCCTTCCGGGGAAGAGCTGAGAAAGGAAAACAAAGAAATCAGCTGTTGCCACCAGCTAACAAAAAAACATGTGCACAATCCTCTTAAGACACAAAAATCCAAATCCTGTTCTTAAAAAAAGGTAATTTTTTTATTAAGAACAAAAAGAAAGAAAATACATCTAAAAACTCAAGGCTATTGCTAGATTTTTAAAAGAGCAATTCCAAAAATTAGGCACCCAAAATAGTTTTCTGGGGGTTCAACTTAAAGGTTACGAGCAACAAAAGCATCTGGAGTTAGCACAGAGGAATCCACAAGCCATAAGGAAATAAAAGGAATAAACCTAATTGTGTCTTCCTACACATTTTTTGATCTACTTACATATCTGGGTTCCAAATAAGCAATTCTAGGTATGATTCTGATGATTTTCATACGTGGCCTTCAGTTTCTCACAACATAACTGCTGCCCTGTTCCCCTCTTCTACACAACACTGTAGTGTGAACTACAACACACAAAGGGGAATCTTGTTTTCAATTTTAAAAAGTTCTAGTTGTCCCATTGGCTCTTTTGGTCAGGTGCCCACTCCCTTTCTTTTACCTATGCTGGGAGACTTTTTAACCCTTTACAGGTAAAACAAGCAGAGGACAGCCACCAAGAGGGACTTTATAGCTAACTGGCTGGCTGAGTGTCCACAGAAGGGAGCTACCCCGCTCTCATTTATCACAGCATGGAAAGGCACTGAGTGTGCAATCAGGGGAGTGGGTCTGACTTAGAAGAGGGCTCAGGAAGTCATGTGGTCCTGGATGGCAGACAATCTGCTCGCCAGGACGAGCTTCCTGGGATCTGAGTGGGCGATGTACCCATAGAGAGGAACTGGAGTCGTCTCATCTGCTCAATGTGAACTGGTTCCTGAGAATTGCAAAGGAAAGAGTGAGGATCATCTCTCAGTTGCTCAGAACATATGCGTGAGGAAGGAAGATGGTTTGTTTCACCCAGCAGCGTTAGAAACCACAGAATATTCTGGTGAGCTGATTTGCCTGTGCTCAGACATACTCTTCCCATCATTACCTAGTTGGGTGTTTGAAGTGACTTGGGCAGCTAAAGGCAACACACTAGCAGCTGCTTTCATTCATATTCTTTGCTAGTGCAAAACAGCATAGCTCTACTGACTTCAAGAAGGCTACAGTGATATACAGCAGCTGAGGAGGTGGCCCAGGGGAATAAGAGAATGTCAGACATGTTACCCCTTGTGAGTCCGCAGGGATGTTTGTGAACTGTCATGACAAAGGGGAAGGCCAAGTGTCTTCTCTTCTGAGAAATGTGTCAGTTGGAGCTGATGATGCAGAAGCCACATTCTTCAGTTTCTCCTTGATCTTCTCTGAACCTTGTTTAATGGGTTGCATGGAGCATGTATGAGCTCCTTAGGAGATATCTTGGAGAGCTGAGAAAACAGAAGCCACTAGATCCCTGGATATGTTCCACTCTGCTGGCATCTCAGGTGCCAACCGGCCACGCTGTGGGAGAGGCTGATGCTTCTGCCTCTGATGTCCAGTGTCTCTCCTGGGAAAGCTCTGACAATGGGGTGATCTTAAAGTGGCACAAAGAGCAGGCTGTGGTCATTCTAGAAAGCCAAGGATGGGCTCTGAAGATCATTGCCATCGGCATAAGAACAAGGAAGGCCATTGCATCACACAGGAGCTTGTGCAAGGCAGAACATACAGAGATAGCGCCAGGGGATTTACAAAGGAGAAGGGATCTCTGTGAGATGGAGGGGTAGCAAAAGCCTCACCTTTTTCCCCCTCTTATTCTCTGAAAACTGACCGTCTACACAAGCAGGCACAGCTGGGGTTTGATGGTCTCTGCTGGAGATGACATCAGCACACGGCAAGAAAGACAGCATTGTATTGGATGCATTGGGCAGAGGCCCGATAAACAAAGAGCCATCTGGGTGCTGGTTCCACAATCCTAGGAGAAAGAAAGATAGGAGACCTAAGCTGAGTAAACCTTGGCTGTGACTGTATACAGTATTGACCCCAAATAAATGAGGTGGTGTACAGGATTCAGTTGTGTCCCCGGACTAAACCAAAAGCAATCAGGGGACAGGATTTCAGCATGGCTACCCTCAAAAACTGAGAATGTAGCTGTGGAAGCTGAGGCTGGAAGAGGTATGACAGTAATGAGTCCGCTATTAGAACAAAACGGGCAGGTCTCTCCCAGCCAGCAAAAGCAATAGACTCTTATCAGGGTCGCAGTGAAAGAGGCCCCTCCCTCTTGGTTGAAAGCAAATCAGGCAGGGAGAAAAGATCAAGGAGATTTAGATGGGAGTAAAATTGTTTTGGGTTGGTGATGGGGGAGTGTCCTGACAGAAAGGCACTAAGAGCTAATTAAGCTTGTATACTTTGCAACTTGTTAAAATTGTTTATTTTCTTTCATTCTGGGCTGGGTTGTTTAGGGTGTCACCATTTTAGGCTCCATCAGGATGATGTCCGGAGCTGAGATGGGGAGTATTGATATGTTGCGGGGTGTTGGTGACTACCAGCGGGCATGTCCTTGGTGTATAGACCAATCTGCTGGGCGTACCGACCACCCTCCATTCAGGATAAAGGTGGAATTGATAGGTCTGAGCAGATGCACGTCAGTTTATTTTCCCTCTGAAAATAAATACATGCAATGTATTTAATTTAGAAACACTTCATTTACATTTAAACACATTGGAACTAGACTGTGGTGATACATTCTGAACTTATAGTGGTACACTTTTTAATCAAGTGCCTAATCAGATGTTTAAGTAACATAAAGCGATCAGTAATTGATGGTCTTTCATTAGTGAACTTGATTGTGTGCGACCCAGCACTTTTTTCTTAAAAAAAAAAAAAATGTGTGAGCGAATGTCAAAAGCTAGAGCAGGATTGATATGGTGGCCCTGAAAGGCAGTTGAGAGCGTGCACTGCTTTTGAACACAGAACTGGCTGGAAGCAGACTGGGATTTTTGAACAAGAAATCTGCCTCCTCTTTGATTTCTACTGTGCTCAGGGAAACATGACTTTATATACATTCTTTGCAACAGAGATACACCTGAGTCTATCATCAGTTTCTACTCCTAACAGAAATAACCCGCAGGGCCCCTGAACACTGGTTAACAGTTCAGGCCAAAAGCAGCAACATAGAAGTGCCAGGGCCTTGTTTTATCTAATCCTGTATATTTAAATTGAAGTGTCTGGGAAATGCCATTTAGGTTGGCAAGTTGTGTGCATATTATTTCTATTAAAGAAATAATGGACTTTATATAGAGGGATTGTCCCAGGAGAGGGATGTGCAGTACAGGACATACATTTGTGGAGGAAAAGTTAAGACTGGGAATGAGTTGGGGTCACCCTGCAGTATAACCAAGGCTGGGGAGAGCCAAGAGACAGCTGGCTGGCTGCAGCACACAGACACAGGCATCGCTGGGAGTGATTTCCATGCTGGAGGCTGTTTGTGAGCAGTCCAGGCTGGCGGATACAGCAGCAAGGCAGTGTAAAGGGCATGCCAGGGTAGAGGGCAGGGGTGACTCAGCTACTCATTAGTCTGGATTGTACCTGGCTTTGTCACATGGTAGTCAAAAGTTATCACGTTACAGAAGACAGACACCTGGATAAGCACGGACCTCATTTGGCTTGACCAAAAATCACCTCCCTTCTCCTACTCACTATTCCCCTGATCATACAATGAGAGACCATGGTAGCCCCTTTCACCCCAGCATCCACACTGGGAGCTCATGTTGAGTTGTCTGGCCACTATGACTCCTAGATCTTTTCAGAGTTACTGCTTTCCAGGATACAGTTTCCCATTCTGTAGGTATTGCTTGCGCTTCTTGATCCTAGCTGTATAACGTTCCATCTGGCTGTATTAAAACATTTTGTTTGAAAGGGCCCAGCTTACCAAGTGAGCCAGACAGATCTGTATGAATGCCCTGCTCTCAATATTACCACTCTGTCAACCTCTGTGTCATCCACAAGTTTTATCAGCAATTATTTTATATTTACTGTGACATTGGCAGACCCTAGGTCTCAGCTGAACACCCACGAACGCATAGCTGGAAACCAGTCTGGCTGACCTGTGCATTAGTATTGTTATAACTGGTATAATTTATCCATTATAAAAACGGATTTAGTGTTTATGACATACTTATAAGTTGCTGCATGCATTAATCTCACTTATAATATCTATATCCTGTGTTATAAGGTAATATTTAAGTGTTTGCTCTGAAACTGTAAACCACCAGTCAGGAGAGATGCATTCCCAAGTGTGAAATACTAGTTTGCCCTAGGAGGTGTTATCTCCTGCCCAACAAAAGAAGGCCCATAGACACCAGACAAAACATTGTGAAACATCAGAGGAGAAAAGACTGTGTGGTTGTGCTCCCCCCATGAAGAGGAGACATGCATGTGGACTCATCCCATCAACTTGAACCCTAACAAGAAGAAACTATCGTTATGCTGCTTGGACTCTGAAGGCAAGGATTATGAAGCATAAGCAAAAAATCCCCAATGCTTATTCTGGGTTAGCCCTAACGGGCATATAGAGCTTGCTTATTATAGAAAGCTTCTGCAACCTTTTGGATCCTGTAATGGGGTTCACGCTGCACCCCTGGTATTCAGCCCCTGGGCCTCCCTCTTCAATAAGTCAGAGATATTTCAGTCTGGAGCAACACCGGTGCTCTTTATTCTCAAAAGGTTTCCCACCACCAGTTCCCAGCTATATACAGGATTCACAGCTACTTTGCCTACAACAGGTCTGGCCAGGAACAGACTAGCAGGTTCCCACTTCCTTCTGTGCCTGACCTTTCACTTTCCCACTCCCCCATTCTCTGGCTTCCTCCCAGCCTTTATAGCTCCAGGCTAATAAGACTAGCAGGTGCGGCCAGTTACCGGGTAGGCACCAGGGTATTCACCCAGCCCCTCCATGCCCCTTGGTTGGGGTTGGAGTTGATTAAGGGCTTCTCAACCAGCACCCTGCCACACACCTCCCCCCTTAAATGACTGCCAGGGACCTGGTCCGGCCTCTTCTCCCCCTGCCTGTGAGGTTACTCTAGGGAAGCCCCCCACCTCCCACAGGGTGATCCCTGGGGTCCTCCTTGTGGGATTTGTCCATCCCCCACTCACAGAAGGTACAGTGGGTAGGGGGCAGACTTCCCCACAGTTCTGCTGCTACCCACAGGTCCTCACACCAGTCACAGCTATCCACACCGCCAACACACAAGCTGCCCTGGGTGACTAGGAGCTCCCTTGGTTTCCTCCTTCCTCTTCTCTGGGCTTCTCGTGGGAGGGGGGGAGGTGGGTGGTTCTCAGGGTTTCCTCCCCACTCTAGGTCACGCCATGTCCTGCCCTCCTTTTGAGGAAAATCCGCCTCCGCATACTCCTCCCTCAGTTTGACAGTGGCCTCCACCATATTCGGCTGGTGTCGCTGGACCCAGTCTCTCATGGTCTCTGCGAGGCCCTGTACAAACTGCTCAAAGATCACCCTGTCCATGATTTCGCCCACCGTTTGGGTGTGCAGCTGCAACCAACATGTGGCGCAGTCCATCAGTTTCTGGGCAAAGGCTCGGGGCCACAAACCCCCAATCCACCGGGCCGACCGAAATTTCAGTCAGTACTTCACTGAGAGTCCCACTCGGTCTAAGCTGGGCACCTTCACCGTGTCATAATCCTTGACCTGTTCATTGTTTAGTGCCATACAGGTAGCCTGCACCTCACCAGCCAGATAGGGGACCAGTCGTAGGGTCCAGGTGTTACGCTTATAAGAAGCACACGGGATCTTTTTCAGGGAAAAGGCAGCACACCGCATTTATTGAGAATACAGCAGTTAGCATATGCTTTTCAGTTACACACACACATACACACACACACCATGCACACAGTCCTGCCAGTTGATGTTTATAGTTACCAGTCCAGAGTCTGGATCAATCTAGTGGCCAGCCAGATTGGTCGCAGAGGGGAGCCGGGCTCTGTCGGTCGTGATCTGATGCTCCTGCAGTTGTGGCAAGATGAACCCGAAGTCCCATGGCCAAGCACCCTGTTCTTATAGTCTTTTTTCTCTCTGTTGAAGTCTATGGATTTTGCTGTGTCAATTTGTGACCGATTACTCCTTAATTGGTGTTATCTTTTGATGTTAACATTCCAAAACACCTCAGAGACGGTCAGCCTGTCCTGGTGTCGATTTAATCAATTGTCTTCTACTTAGGGGTGCCAGCCTCCACCTCAGGGTCATCAATCTGCCCTTTCTTAATTATGGATGCGCGTTGATTGTTCTCTGGTGTTGTTAAGTCTCTTCACTCCTTCTTCCTTGACCATCTGGCTATTACAGTGGCCTTCACACCTTATCTTTTCCTGATGCATACATTCCTCATTCACACAAACAGTCTTTTACAGAGACCTTCAGAAAGGATAACATTTTGGAAAGGATTATATGGTTACTAAAGGAATTACAAAAGAACCTTACACAACTTAGTTTGCAATGTATACAAGAAGCAAGACCTTATAGCAAATACTGTAATGAAATCTTATCCTAAATCAAAAGGTGACCATAATCAGCCATAAGGACTATTCTGGTCTATTCCTGGCTTTCAATTATTATAACCTTTAATACAAATATAAAATCCTACTCCTACACAGGTTGCACCTGAGGCAGGGAGCTCAAATGACACCCCCATACCCCCTCACTTGGGCCAAAACTTTGAAAGGTCTCAATTCTGCCTTCTTCCTGTTCTACTTCTCTCACGGTACTGCTCTGCTACCTACCCCAATAAAGGAGAACTAACAACTTAAAATGCCTTGTTCAAAAATTTTAAGTAACACAACTTTCAAATGCCTGAACAGCAAATGTAACTTTTCTTGTCTGCATAGTAAACACTGGCATTTTTATCAGTTCGAATAATCAAAGTCGTGCTTTCCCTGCCTTCTTGGTTGCAAAGAGTTGAACTGCTTCCTGAAGCTCCATGATCTGGGCCAGCTCATGCTCTGTTGAGATAGTTACAAGGCCGACCAGCCTCTCCTGTGTCATTGTGGAGCATAAAATGTGTAAAAATGTAATGTGTTTAAAAATAAAAAAATGTGTTTTTATTAACTTCAGCTTGGAGAAGCTGCGTTCTCCACTGGCAACTATTACAGGAAGTGTTAGAAGTATGTGCAGAGCAACAAAAGCATTTGGAAAGAGGGTGGTCATCTTATTTGTGCGCATATATTCCAGAACAGCCTTTGGAGTTGATCCTGCTGAAATGTATCTTGAAAAGGCTTTCAGTTCATCATCTAAATCACTCACATCAATATCACACGTCATCATGTGTCAACACTGTCTCTAGTGCCTTGCATTGCTGGTGTAGGTCTTCTTCAGGTATAGCGAGGAATTTTGGAATATCATACAACATCCCCAATATACTGCTGTGTTCCTTGAGCTGCATGAAACGTTCTTCAACAGACTATATTGTACAATCTAGCACCTGGTTAAAGAATGCAACTTTGAATTGTTGTTTGGGGTCTCTTATGGGATTATCCCATGCCTTGTAATCAAAATATCTTCTTCTTCGGTGACTCTTGTATTCTTGAATGGGTGGGAAAATAGCTTCAGTGTGAAGTTCCTCTGCCAACTTCTATGCACTCTTCAGAATGTTTTGAAATCCCTCATCTGACCAGTAAAACTGTAGGTATGACTTTGCTTTGTCCAATTGTTCCATTGCTCCAGATATATCAAGGTCAACACCTTGGAGTCTCTTGCTTACAACATTTATTTCAAACAGTATGTCATGCCACAACACTAAGCCACACAGAAATTTGAAGTTATGAATGTTTCTGGTGATTCCATTTCCCTCTGCCACTGTTCTCCCATGAACCATTCCTGTCATAGCATTATCCTCCATAATAGCAACTATGGCATCATCTATCTTCCCGATTTGGTATTTGATAGGCTTTATCGCCTCCACTTGAGTTTCCCATCGTGTGGCACTCAGTGGTTTCGGTGTCAGAGAGGATGTTCCCAGATGTTGCTTCAAAATTTGCCATCGATGAGTTGATGCAGAGAAAAATATATAGATGCTTTGAATTACATAAAAAAATTCAGCAGCCTCACTAGAAGCTGATGCTGCATCACTGACGACCAAGTTCAATGAATGAGAACTGCATGGGACAAAAAAAGCTAGAGGGTTTAACTCTCGGATCCGTGTCTGCACTCCTCTGTTCTTTTCTCTCCTGTTGGCACCATTATCGTACCCTGACCTCTCACGTCAGCTATCGCAATTCCCGTATCTTCCAGCTTTTTAAGAAGCACATTTATCATACCAGGTCCTGTAGTATCATCTATGTCAATAAATTCTAGAAAATGCTCTCTGACAGTCACCATTGCAGGGACATTTTCACTAGGTTCTGTTGTTGTTACAAAACGCACCATTAAAGCCATTTGTTCCATATGGCTGATGTCAGGTGTGCAATCCAGAATAACAGAGTAATATCTTGCTGACTTCAGATCTGCCACAATCTTCTGTTTGACTTTTGTTGCCAGTAACTGTATGATCTCATTTTGAATTGTTTTTCCAAAGTAGTGGTGTGTGTACATTTCTTGGGTGAAAAGAAAAGGAGTACTTGTGGCACCTTAGAGACTAACCAATTTATTTGAGCATAAGCTTTCGTGAGCTACAGCTCACTTCATCGGATGCATACTGTGGAAAGTGTAGAAGATCTTTTATACACACAAAGCATGAAAAAATACCTCCCCCCACCCCACTCTCCTGCTGGCAATAGCTTATCTAAAGTGACCACTCTCCTTACAATGTGTATGATAATCAAGGTGGGCCATTTCCAGCACAAATCCAGGGTTTAACAAGAAAGTCTGGGGGGGGGGGGGGGGAAGATGCCTGGAGAGAGAACGGATTGCAGGGGGTTGGCTGATGCCTGCCGAACCTGCAGGGCCCAGGTCTGGATTCAGTGTGATGAAGGCTCAAGGTGATTAGGAGCTCCCCTTTGCACATTCAATTCCTATTTCACCACTATGTAGGCTTGCTGCCAAGCACTCTTGTGTGCAATTACCTTGGTTATTTCATTTCTGGGTGTTAGTATAACCCATTTAACTGTAAAGTTGGATAGTAAAACAAAACCATTTTAATGTCAGCATCTAACTGATAGTAATACACAGAGTGATGCTATGGCTTTCATTACCTAGAGCAGTGCTATTCAATGTCCTTATCTGGCTCACCAGCAAATGTAATGTCCAAATCTTGGCGGGCCAAAGATCACTCTCTAGGGTCTCTTCATGTCTTTGCTGACTGGTGAGCCTGCCACCGGCCTGGGGCTGCACTCTTTCAGGAGGCATGTGCCAGACTGTATTTATTAGTCTCAGAATAAATGGTTAAGTGTGCTGCTAGAGAATATTCCAACAAAACCTTGTAAACAAATAATCGGACAAATACACTGTGATACTATTGATATCCTAAAAACCCCAATGAAATTAAAATTAGAAGTCAAGATGTGGCTTCCCATTCTGACCCTGCCCCTACTTGGATTTCTCACCCCCC
Source organism: Eretmochelys imbricata (assembly GCF_965152235.1). Classification (NCBI taxonomy): domain Eukaryota; kingdom Metazoa; phylum Chordata; order Testudines; family Cheloniidae; genus Eretmochelys; species Eretmochelys imbricata. Next base: position 50,296,451 of record NC_135580.1, on the reverse strand, counting down.
CTCTCCCAGGCCAGGGGGCTGCAGGTGGGGTGCTCCTCCTGCTAGGCTGGAGGAGAGCTCTAGAATTCTTCTTCCCCTCGCCAGTGGTGTGATATGGGGATGAGCAGAGGAACCATCCCTGCTCACAGAAGGGGAAGTGGAAGAGGGAGCAGAACCGTCCTGAGCTACTGCATTCTTTCTGCCCCTCCTCCCCTCCATGAGATTAGGCTCAGCTCCTGGGGGGAACAGAGAGAGCTCTGCTGCTCCCCAGGAGACATGAATGAATGGATGTCCAGCAAGGAGTCAAAGGGAAGCCCCATGTGTGGGATCTGGCGTACGGCCACCCACTGAATAACAACGTAGGAAGTCAAATACATTTTTGGAGCCCATCAAAATCTGAGGCCAAGGTCCTACAATAATCTGGTCCTAGCAGGGTCTGGGTCAAAAGTGGGGACACACTAGCAGGGAAGTCCTATGCAGAAGGACAAACTCAAGGCAAGAAGTGCTGTGAGAGCAAGACAATCAGGGTGGAAGGGCTGGGCCCAAATTGGGACTGGGGAGAAACCTGTAGGGTTTGGGTTCTCTTCTGAAGGATGCTGTGCAGGATTTAATAACCTGGAACCCCAAAATAGAATGTCTTGAACATCTCAACGATGTGGACTTTTCAAGGTGCTCTGTGTGACAGAATACACCTCTATATTTACACCCTATATACTATTGTACCCTACATGCTCTTTGTACAAACTATGCCTTGTGAGGTATCATTTGAAAACTCATAATTTGCTGGTCAGCATTGTCCTGATACAATATGTGTGGCAACATTATATGTGAAGTTATAAGATTCTCCTGTACGATGTTATTCACATATGTTCCAAACCCCACAGCCCTGCCCGGGCAGATGTTGGCAAACAAAGGATGTCCTAACAGAAGAATGTGTGCTTGGCTTAATTTGCATTTAAGCAGTAACCAGAGTCTTCAAGCAGGAAGGGAAAACAAAGGAAGCTCAAACAGGTGGGAAAAAAAAGAAGCAGGGAACATCCATCCACATAGACTCTTTGTCTCCTGGGTGTCAGCTGGAAATGTTTTTCCAGAAGGGGACTGATACTATAAAAAGGAGGGTCAATAAACCCAAGGCACCCTCCCCCCCTGCCCATCACATTCTTTACACCTGCGAAGACAGGAAATAGCTGTTGGACTTGGGGGGTGGGCCTGACCAGAAGAGATTGCTCAGTAATGTTGCTGGAAGCATGTTTTGAGAAACTTTGCTTAAATCTAATATAGTTTAAGTTAAGCAACAGTTAGCGTTTTATCTTTATTTTTCTTGTAACCATTTCTGACTTCTATGCCTCATTACTTGGATTCACTTAAAATCTCCTTCTGTAGTTAATACATTTGTTTTATCTAATCCAGTGTGTTTGAGTGGAAGTGTCTGGGTAATTCTATTTAAGATAACAAGCTAGTGAATATTATTCCCTAAAAGAAATATTGGACTTAATATATGTGGACTGTCTAGGACAGGACGAACACTTCTGGGGGAAAGTCTGGGACTGGGAATGTGTTGGAGTCACCCTGCAGTATAACCAAAGCTGGTGACTGGCAGGATGCAGTTAGACAAACACATCTGGGGGTGACCTGCATGTTGGTGGCTGGTTGTGAGCAGTCCAGGTTGGAGGTAACAATAGCAGGATATTGCAAGGCAACCCAGGTTATAGGGCAGAGGTGACACAGCCCCCCATGGGTCTAGATTGTGCCCTGGCATGTCACAGTGGTACAGAGAACTATGGCTTATGCACAACTCGTTGTTTTAAATGAGGCTTAAAATTGCTCTATCAGTGCTTAAAGTGTAAGTGAGTCTCAAGTGTGGTGCTGGAAACAGTCAAAGAGAGGTCAGAGTTCGTTGTTTTCTGTTCGCTTATTTTGGGGAAGGGAAATAGAAACAGTAAAGCATAAATATGAGCACCGGTGAAACAACTGCAAAGCTAGAGCTGGGCAGATTGGAAATAGAACAGGAAGACAAAGAACATGAACATCAAAGTTAGCAAGCAGAATTAAGAGCCAAAGAAAGGCAGACAGGAGAGCAGCAGCAGGAAGTAAACTGGCCATCAACAAATTTAGGCTTGAAATTAGGTGAAGGTTTCTAACCGTTAGAGGAGTGAAGTTCTAGACCAGCCTCCCAAGCGGAGCAGTAGGGGAAAAAAACCTAACTGGCTTCAAGACTGAGCTTGATAAGTTTATGGAGGGATGGGATGATGAGACTGCCTACAATGGCATGTGGCCAGTCTGCGACTGCTAGCAGCAAATTGCCCCAATGGCCAATGATGGAACACTAGATAGGAAGGGCTCTGAGTTACTACAGAGAGTTCTTTCCCAGGTGTCTGGCTGGTGGATCTAGCCCACATGCTCAGGGTTTAACTGATTGCCATGTTTGGGGTTGGGAAGGAATTTCCCCCCAGGTCCAATTGGCAGAGACCCTGGTGGGGGGTTGCCTTCCTCTGAAGCATGGGGCACAGGTCACTTGCAGGTTTCAACCAGGGTGGATTTGATTTAAATCACTAGTCAGGAAGACTCGATTTAATCATGGATTTCTACATAAAAGTGCATTCTTGTTGGTTGTTATAACCTTAATACATATACTTCACAACGCAGAGATAGATGTAGATTTCATTTTTAGAAGGTACACACTATACATTTTTAAGTGATTTATTTTGAAAACTTTTCAGATTAGTTTTGCAGCTATATCAGAAAATGAATGATTGTTTGGTTATTTCACTTACCAAAGGTAACTGAAGCAGATATTTATGAAGTCATTGGGAGGTGAACTATCTCCAATTCAACAGGTTAATCATTAATATTGGAGGATTTTCTTGCCATGCTGTTCTCCTCCTAATACATCACCAGACAGACATTTAAATTGTTTTATTTAACTAAAACAACAATATTATGTATTCTGGATTTTTTTCCTTCAACAGCAAACATATAATATTTTAACAAAACAAGCATATGAATTTTTGAATTTAAACATTCAAGTTTTTTAAAATCAGGTTTGTTTTTGTTAAAATTGTTTTTAACTAAAGTAGTTAAATGAAATATTGAAAAAAACAAAAACAAAAATTAAATCGACTATGTCAGCCAGGTCAACATAAGAAACTTAAAATATTGGCTTCTGCAGCTAACTCAGTTGTCTTCACCTTCATTTTCCTGTTTGTTCATAATCTGGAAAAGAAAAACAAGCTTTCCTGCTTTTTCAGGTCCCAAATGATTTCTCAGTCTGGAATGAATTAGTCCAAAGGAAGAAAATATTCTTTCTACACGGGCAGAAGAAGCTACTGCTGTTACAAGTGAGATTATCACTTCAACAGTCTCTGAATCCAAGTGCTTAAGTGACTTCCACCAGTTCACTGGTGTGACTTTCTTTAAGACATCATCAGCAAACATATATTTCTTGAATGGGTCACCCTTAGCTCTGAAGTTTATTATAGTTGGCATTATGGAGAGATGATTGCTGGATCTCCATGTCATAGTCAACTCCTCTTCTTCAGCAGTTAAGGTTTGACCCTGGTACCGACTATTGAGAATATCTGCAAGAAAATGAGCTGGAGATAGTGCTTGTCCCATTCATTTTTTTTAATGCTTGTAATTTAACTCTGTCATTGCATATTTCTCTTTTTAAGATCTCACTCAATTCCTTCCAAATTTCAACAGCGTCAGCAATAAAACAGGTATTTCCCTGCATTTTGTTCAAGGCTACAGAAATAGGCTTCAGGGTACTCAGCATGTGTTCAACATTTCTCTTAAGCCCAATGTTGAGAACTTCGGCTGTGACAGTGCCAGCTATTTTTTCACGATTTTGGTCATAAACTGTCATCAGATTAGGCCAGTTCTTGATGTAGTGCTCAAATCAGTCCACTGCTGAGTTCCATCGCACGTCTTGTGGGAGAGTTAGCCTGGTTCCTCCCACTTTTTTCAGAGCAGCTGCTGTAAAGTGGTTTTTACAGAAGTATTTTGCAATTTCAGCAACATTAGCCTTTATTGCTGGAACACTGAAGTGTTTGGCTAGAAAGTGCATCAAATGAGCACTGCAACCGTATGTTATTAGCTTGGGACGCTCTTTTCTCTCTCCTAAATTTCTTCTCATCTTGGATACATTTGCAGCATTGTCTGTGACCAAGCTACGTACTAAACATTTGAATTTTTTTTCACAGTTTGTTATAGCTTTTACTGCTACTTCTTGTAAGTATTCTGCTGTGTGTGCATTTCCTGATGTATCAATTGTTTCTGTAAGGAAGTCATTCCCTTCTTCTGTTGTCACACAAGCACATACAACAGGATCATTGTGGACACTGGCATCTTGGAGTAACCTGCATGCTGGTGGCTGATTGTGCACAGTCCAGGTTGAAGGCAGGAACAGCAAGGCATTGCAAGGTACCACAGGTTACAGGGCAGGGGTGAGACAGCCCCCCACTGGTCTGGATTGTACCCCAGTGTATTATTGTTAGATGTTGGCTGCATGTGTGTTCTTTCTGTGTGCTGTCCCAGCTGTGCACAGATGGTTGACATGGCGGACCTCTATTGAACTGCCCAATAACCATAGACTCGGTTTGTAGCAAAGGCATTTGATCAGGTTTATGGTCAACGAAGCATAGTTCCAATGTCCTGGCTCCATGGTTACAGGTACACTAACAAATGTATGCCCATTGCAATGGACTAGCTCAGTTAATGACGGGACTTTCCATTATCCCCTCGGCCAGTCAAAGGCACTCCCTCTGAGATACCTCTTTATACACCAATACAAACAAGTTATGTATTGTTTCAGAGTAACAGCCGTGTTAGTCTGTATTCGCAAAAAGAAAAGGAGTCCTTGTGGCACCTTAGAGACTAACCAATTTATTTGAGCATGAGCTTTCGTGAGCTACAGCTCACTTCATCAGATGCATACCGTGGAAACTGCCAGTTTCCACGGTATGCATCTGATGAAGTGAGCTGTAGCTCACGGAAGCTCATGCTCAAATAAATTGGTTAGTCTCTAAGGTGCCACAAGGACTCCTTTTCTTTAAGTTATGTATTGCCCCTCTGTCGTGGCCAGGTGCCACCCTCTGATGTATCTAAGTGTCACCCTCAGACGTATCTAGGTGCCAGCCATTACCTTGTACATGTTGGTTCGATCAAAACATTTATATCCATCAAGCTGTCATCCTGACCTTATCTTTAGGATAGGTCACTGTGTTCCTGTTCTCTTTAGGGAATGTGTTGGTTTTGGGATGTTCTGGTACCACCCCTCTGGAACGTGCTTGTGTGAGTGCTCTGTGCTCAGCACCTCTTTGTAATACGCATTTTTACAACATCAGCCCTGTTCTTGCCAAATTCTGCGAGCAGGGCCTGCCTCTAGCTCACAACCTGACTTTGCTTTATATCAGCAAGGCTTTAACCACTACTTTAGCCCAGGCCTCTGATACAAGGGCTTATGTTTCAGGCTCTCTTCCTGCTTCATATGTCACACCCCAAACAGAAGAAGCAGATAAGGCAGGGTGCTGCAGAGTCACCCTGGATCACGAGGGCATGCTCAGGAGGCAACTGACTCCGGTACACCCACATCCAGTGACGATTCCCCATTGACAACTACAGTCTGAGATTTGTCAATTAGCCAGTTCTTAAGCTGTTTAAGGAGTGCTTTATTGACAGTGAGCCTTATAAGAACCTCAGACAGGTCAGCTACACCTGATAGACTTATCATATTACAAGGGCAAGGCTGTCCTGCACCCTGAAAGATCTGCAATAAAGTAACATGGGCTCAATTAACCCACTACTTTTTTACATGTGAAATGTAATGGCTCTGTTTATTCACCCAGCATATTGAAATGATGGATCATGGATTGATTCATCATTAATTCCTCTTTACTGTTCCTGGGCCCCACGCAGCTTGTCAACTCCAGGGAACAGTCTTTCTGGTCTGCATAGTTGGAAGGAAGGAGTAAGGTATCTGAAGAGGTTAAGGGGCTGGTGGAGACAAAAGTGTCTGCTCATCCTCCACCCATTCGACACCCAGCTGGGCTGCAACACCCTTACAAAACAGCTGTGTCTGCACCTGGCTTGGCCCCATTTTTAAACACCCCAGCATGAACTGGATTTGCTTGTGTTTGACCCCACCCTGGCATGCAATGGATAACAAATAGAGCAGGAGACATGAACCGACGGTAAGTCATGAGAATGTCAGTGGAATGAAATGGACACAGGGGGTAGTGCCATAACCTGAAAATAAGAACGGGGGCTTCAAAATGCGATTCCTAGATGTTAAGACCAGGATGGACCAGTGGTCATCCAGTCCGGCCTGCTGCATCCCATTGGCCCCAGAAGGGAGGTCAACAACTAGCCCATATGACTTGTGGCAGAGCCAGAACAGAGCTTTTAGAAAGAAACTCCATCTTCATTTAAAGACTCCAAGTGATTTAGAGACATGGTGGATTCTCTGAGAGTTGTTCAATGGTTAAACGTCCTCACAGTCAGAGATTTGCACCTTACTTGCAGTCTGAATTTGTCTAGCTCCCAGAGCTACCAATGCCCATCACAGGAGCAATCTCCATGCGGCCTCTTGTGAAGCAGTGCAAGAAAGTCAGAGGATCTGGACTGGCAGCATAGCAGCCTCGAGGAGCCATTCCCTGCCTTGGGCACTCCCCACACACTGGGAGAGAAAAGTCGTCTCTGGACCGCACCTCCATGCATGTCACCTTCCCAGTGGAAGGTGCAATGCTGTCCTGTGGGTAGGCAGGGGCTCCCTACAGTTCCTTCATGGGCTAGGCAAATGGCTCGCTGCCTCCCCACAGTGGCTTGCAGTTCACCAAGTGACCAGCTCAAGGGAAACCAGTGCATGAAATTTTGAAGAGCAGAACAAGCCAAGGGTCAAGAGAGATTTTTCTAAGCTGACGCATGTTAGAATTGCACTCAGAAAGGGGGCCCGATCATCACCTTTGGCAGTAGCCTTTCTTTCCTTGCTGCTTTCAGTCCTTTAACCACTCCTATGTGTTCTGCTCCTATTCATTCATTTTCCTCATAGGATATTGTTCGCAAGGAGTCAATCTAACTGCTTTACAATGTAAACTTTGACAATACCAGTGCTTATGCTGCGTACGCCTAATCAGTTTAAATCATAGTTATTTGGATTAAGCTATTTTAGTTGTAGCCCATGGTTTTCCAACTGTGCCTAAATGCCATTTGGCCTCATCAAGACTCAGCAGCAAAACCATGTTTAAACCAAAGCCTTGTCTCCACTGGTGATTAGCCAGCTGTCAGCATAGCTGCTGCAATGCAAACTTCCTGTATAGCTGGGCAAAGAGGCTCTTTGCACCGTGGTACCTAGCGCTCATTCCATTTACCCTGCCTACACTACAGGTTTGTATCAATGCCCCTACACTGATGGCTGAAATCAAGGCAGAGCCCCACTGTTGACAGATTAAACCCTCTTGAACCTGTGTTCTCATTATGGGTCAAGCTGAATTTCAAACAGAGCACTGAACAGAATCCTTTGGCTGAGGATTGGTGAGTGTGATACCCAAACAGCAAGAATATTCAGAGCCGGGCAATTAATTCAGGTTTTTTCCAGTTCAGTGGCAATTCTGGGGGAAACAAACAGTCCAGGCTGTATTGGCTCTGGAATTTCTTGGAATTTTTGCTGAATAAAGAAACCCCATGTTGAGTGTGTTCTGGAGCAGGGATTTGAACCTGGATTTTACCACATTTCAGGTAAAGGCCCTAGCCACTCCCCTAAAGGTTTTTTCTTTTTCGGGGGGAAAGGAGCAACATCAGCACCTTGTCCTCCTTGGTTCATTTTCTTACTGGCCGCAACTATTCATGTCAATTTTGTCAATACGTTTTGACTGACACAGTGGGGGTTCTTTTCACAAAAACAGTAGTTGTCTGAAAAATTTTGCCCACCTTTCTGAATATTGGCTGAATATATCCAATCACAGAGAAATAGCTAACCATGGCCAATGTTCTGCTATTGGCAGTCCGACGGCTAGATGCCACAGTGATGGGCATGTTCCAAAATGAGCATTTGAGTCGTCTGCCTGAGATGTCGTGTGACTCTATCAGGAGCTGAAGGAGCAGCAGGGGTGCAAACCTCACTCACCCCTTTTCCAGAATTGCACAGCTGTTTGCCAGGACTGTCAGAGGACAACTCATTTGGAGCAGAGCTGTGTAGAAAGCAAGCCCAGGCTCTGGGGAAGCTGAACTCCATGTAGTGGGATCGGTTATATCAAGTGACTAGTGGGGTGACTCTGCAGTTGTAGTGTTAGTCTGGGGGTGGCTATTCTGCTGTCACGGCTAAGTTTCTGAGCACACTTAACATGAATTGAGTGCTATCACAACCCAGAGGTCTCAAATCCAGGCCCACAAGACTCATGGAGGCCACCATGTTCCAAGCCCCCACCTGGCAGCCTGGTGCCAAGTGCTTACCTGGGACCCATGAAGCCCAGCTCCAATGTGAGGCTCTGTCCCAAGGTCTGATTGGTGGAGTCCTAGAGTGGCTGACTGGCCCCTTTGCCCAACTTAAGTCAGCAGCAGGAACAGGGAGTTTTCTGAACAAGTGGGCTCCACCCTGCTCTAGGCTATCTGCCTTGTGCTACCCTGGCTTGACTCCCAACATCTGACTTGAGTTTCCAACCTCCAGTTTGTCTCTTGCCTCTGACCCCTGGTATCTGGACCCTGCCTGACTCTGGTTCCTGACTCATGGGTCCGATCTCTAGTTTGTCTCCTGCTTCCGACCTCCTGGTGTCCCAACCCAGCCGACTCTTGACTCATGTCTTGCGACTGCAGACTCTGGCTCTAGGTCTGGCTGCCCATGATCCAGCTGTGACAGATGCTTCCTGAATCAAGCCCTTGTGGTTAATACAAAGTGCTGGGCTTTCTTCCCTGACATATCTGCCTCCTGTGTCACAGCAGTTTGTTTCTTCAGAGTCACCTGGATTTACAAGGGGATCTTGCGACAACGGTGTCAACTTCAGCAACAGGTTTGCACTGCTTCTCCCCCACCGCAGAGAGGCAGGGCCCAGTGAGAACCCAGCTTGATTTGGCCGAGCAGACTCCTCAGTGTTTCAGCGTAGCTTGTCCAGCTGCTCAGCAAGATGTGCTGCTCTGTGTTAGCTCTGCCACACCCTAAACCCTGCTCACGGCCAGTCCTGGTATTGCCCAGGGCCCTGTGTGCTCAGTGGCAAATTAGATCTGAAGTGTGAGACCAAGATCCTGGGTTGTGCAGCCTCTGGTGGAAATGCTACAGCTGCTGTCGACAGATGAAAGCAGGGAACTTCCGAAGTAATTAATGCTAAAGATGAATGGTACAATCAGTGCCTGCGTTATTTATTCTGATACTGAATTCAATTTATTTTATGCTGACAAGCAGGGGGGAGTAGGGATTGCGGGGGGGTTGTATGCTAGACAGGGAGAATTTGGGCTTTTGGTACCTAGGGAGGGATGGGAGGCAGACAGGGATTGTGGGATAAGCACAATAGCTAAATGTTTCTGCTAATGGCCAGCAGTTTGATTTCAAGTTCAGCTGCCCCTAGAGACAGAGGGCATAGTGTTCACACTCCTCAGTGCAGTGGCTTCAGGCTGGCAGCAGATTCAGGAAGACAGGACTGGATCAGGTGACATTTGTTTCATGTTTTTAATGCTTTCTTCACATCCACAAGTTCTGGGAATGTATTGGCCATGCCCCAGCTGCTGCCCATCATGCTGGCTCCGATGAGACTTCAGCAGAGCTGGGCGGGGCGACACAGGCTGAGAGACTGGCCCAGTAGCTTTTAAAATAGAAGCTTGTACTCAGGACCACAGTTCTGCATCACAGTGTGAAGTCCATGGGATACACAGCAGCCTGCTGATGCCTCGGTGAGACAGGTGCTACTGGCATCTTCTGCAGGATTTCCACAGCTTCTGCCCTGCTCCCCTCACATCAGCTCACTGATCCCAGACCCAGCACGTGAAGGAATGGTGCAATGCTGCAGCCATTGGCTGTGACACTGGCTGTGTCAGCTCCAGTCCGAGATTTGTATGGTTCTTGCCCAACAGGAAAGGAGAGTGTTGGTGCCCTACTCACACTTCCTGGTTTCCCCAGATGAGAACTGTCCTCCAAGTTTGTGTACAGGAGTCACACCAAACCTCTCCATCCCACCAGAAAACTAAAGAACAGGACTTCAATTTTATCTTGTGCTAAAAATACTGCCCCCCGCCCCCACTTCTAGGGAAGGCCAAGCTAGCATATGGACCAAATGGAGACTTGAATGCTGAGGTAGAATAGTCTCTTAAAATAATTCCAAAGGTTAAATCAAAGCCAACTACAGAATCATCACTTGAAAATTATCTGGCTTTTCAGGCAGGAAGGAAATTTTATTGACTGGTTATGTTTATAAAAATTCCAAGTTTATTTTTCCTTCGTGGTTTCATTCATGAATATAGACACACACTGCTGTATTTCTCACTGATATCTCAAGGGAGGGATCTGGAGAATGGGCAAATGCATGGATGTAGGGAGGAGAAATGTGGGTCTTTCATACTTTGGAGGTTGGGTAGAGCCCCGCTAACAAGCGATCACACTACAGTTCCCCATGAGTTGAGATCTGAAAAGGGAGTCAGGAGTGGGGCTGGTTATGTGGCAGGTCTGGGCCCCAGTGAAGATGTCCTCTTCCTGACTCTGGTGCTTGCCTGAGCCGTGTTTTCAGGGCATTCTCCCCTCTGCACAAAGCCCCCAGCAGCCTACTAAAGCTGTGTCCATGACTATAAAAAGCCAAGGTTTATCCGCCAATCTATTTTCTTTGGCACCTCATGCTCCGTCTCTCACTCTCTAAATCACTCAGTGCCATTTCTGAGAGTAATGTGGAATGCCGCGAGGGGCACAGATCCAAAAGAGAGGGCAGGGGAAAGCCAGCCAGGGAAGAATGGCACGGAAAGAGTGGAACAAAATGAGAGCATGAGGGCAGCGGGGGGACACGAAGGGAAAGAGAACCATGACAAGAGATATGGATGCCCATCCTACTAGAGGAATGGTGCAGGAGTCATGTTGCACCAGTTGGGCAATTACTGCCGGGGGGAAGAGGGGGCGGTCAGGGTTAGGATTGTGGGGGTTAAATGAGGGAAGAACCCAGAGAGAGGTGGAGAACGGAGGGTTAGAGAAAGGAAACAACGTACAGACAGAGAAAATAAAGTGGGAGAGAGAAAGGAGGAAGAGGGAAAAGACAAGGCGTGAAGGAGCAAGAGAGAGACATCTTCCTTTAATCCTCCCATTTGCGGGGTGGTACTCCTGACAGGCTCTCCTTATTTGTCTATGAAGGGTATTTTCAAACCGTTCAAGATGGCCTCAAGTGGTTACCAAGGCAACAGTGTTAAAGTCGTCACTGCCATGGAAACCCTCTCTGTGGCATAATATAAATATTTTCCTTGAAGAAGGAGACTGGAGATGAGTGGGCAATGTGCTATTTTCTCCTGCTTATTGGCTGCGGCAGGAGAATCTCCAGGAGATGGGGGGAAGGGGGACTGATAAAATTAACTCAGCGTGTAGGCACTGGCTGGAAAGGGGACAAAGCTTGGATTTTAACTTAAAACCCAGGGCTTATTTTTGTCCTTAAAGTCCAACCACAATAGATTTGCTCTGAAGGGGGAAAAAATGCAAGGTAAGACTCTGATGCTTTTTCTTGTCTTTTCAGGATTTCCCACTCAAGCTAAAGACACCCAGTCACCTGCACCCCAGGTCTTCCAACCCTGAGTGTAGCAGCCCGTTGCAAGAGCTGCGGCCTTTGCCTTTGCCCTCTGTTCGTTGGCCACCGATGGAGTTTAGACCCTATCTCAGAGTCTAGGGGCTCTAATTGGAAGAGAGCACTACTGTGCAACCAGTGCCAAAGTAGCTGCTCCATTCAAAGGTGTTTCTGCTGCATGCCCCATCCCAGCCGCCCAGGTTCTCAGCATCCCACCAACCCGCTCAGCGGCTCTCTCAGGTACAGCACAGCAGCATCTGGTTCTGAGTTGGGCTGCTTTGTTTTCCAATCCATAACTGGCCGTTTGGACGTCAGCCAGTCCCTCGCAGGACATAGTCCCATGGTTGACTTGGATATTGGGCCTTAGGCTTCCCTGGGTTGGCTTCTGCTTTGATACACTTGCTGATGGAGTCTTTGATGGGTGATGAGGTGTGCATTGGCTGTGCAGCTATGAAGGCTCAGGGGAGTGCTGCTAAAGGCGCACCCTTTGAGAAGCGTGCCTAATAGCCTGTTTCTCCGGGGACCTTGCTGGGATTAGAGCCTGGGTGCATTGCTGGTGTTTGGTGATGTGGGGGTGGCGGATTGGCCTGGGGCGCAGAGGTGGAGCTGTGTTGGGCCCCAGTGTGACGGGGGGAGGTGTGAGGTTCTGGGGCTGGAATGCTCAGGTGTGCTGTAGGGTTGGATTGAGGTGCACTGGCAGAGGTAGGAAGGTGTGTGTCTGGAACGGTGGAGGTGCCTTAGCGGAGGTGGCAGGGAAACCCCGCCCCCCGTTTTCTCCCTGCAGTGACCTCGGTTGCTGACACGGCCAGCTCAAATAAAGCCACCCAGGTTTGAAACAGAGAAACTAGAGCACATGTTGGAGGTGTGGGGGAGGGCTCTGTCAAATTATTAGGACTAGCCTGCCTTTTCAAATCCAAACTGCTGCCCTCCTATAACAGAGAAAGCAGCAAAGGGGAGGAAAAGTCAGTTTGAAGCAGAATGCCAGGAAGCCTGCTCGGGCTGGCTGTGGGGAGTAATAACTGCCACCCACTTCCCCCTCCCTAAGACAGCCCATGCTTGTAAACCTGGGGAAACTGAGGCTGCACAGCAGGCACTGAACACTGACAGACACAGGCTCTGGCAGACAAGGAGGAAGAGAGCTAGGCTAGAGTGTGAAGGGGTGGGGGTGGAAGGCGGGTGGTAGGTACCAGCTAGGTCAGGCTATGAGAGTGGGTTTCACTTATCTCCAGTCATTCCCGCGTGACAATATTTATGCTCTTCCCTCTGGATCCAAAGGTGAGGTTTTTATCACTCATTTCCTGCTGGAGACATCTCCCAGGCGAAAATAAAATCAGGAGCACCAGGGGTGGTCAGTGTATGGGAAAAGGCCGCAGCCGCTGTGGGGGACTCCTGTGCTGTGCCAGGACTGGAGGAACTTTTCGCCTCCCCACCTGACCATGTGCTGCTCCTGCTGCCTTAGCACTTACAGGGAAACGATCCACTGAGCCACGCTTGGTTGCTGGGCTCTGGTCCTGACAAACCTGCTTAAACAGAGGCAGGACATAGAACCTGGGGTTTTCTATATTTGCACGGACCACCTGTTGGTGCCCTGGCCCCTAGCTAAGGCATTTTTTTATGATGATGCGTATTAGAGCCATGCTCCGAGACACCTTGTTGTGCACACAAGTAGTAAGAGATGGTCCCTGACAGAAACCACTTCCTAGCCAAAGCAGGGAGAAAGGCAATGCTGTGCAGACAGGAAGCTGAGGTTCAGTGACTCCCCGGGGGGAAGGTGCGGCCTGGGTCCCGGCCCACTGCCTTGTCCACAAGCCCATTCATCCTCTGTGCAGTTATGTCTTTCATCAACCGAGTACCCTGGTTAATTAAAATCTTTCCCAAGGCCGACGTTCAGGGCAGCAGCCGAGCAACGCTAACAACACCTTTCTGACAAACGAGGAGACTCGGGGGAAGGCTGCGTGGCCGTGTGTCCTCCTCTAACCCCATTAGATAGATGAAAGTGCAGACTGGTCATGAGCATGAGCCGCAGCGCTGCTGCGATAGAGGGCAGCACAGAAGAGCAGCAGTGACAGGCAGCAGTATCAGCGTTCCAGAAAGGGGGAGTGGGCGGGTATTTACTTAACATACGGCTGCATATTCATGCTGAGAGCAGGGCCCACCAGCCCCAAGGCAAGAACAATGATTACAGGGGGGCTACCCTTGTTTCAAGCCTGTTCTGGCGTTCCAGAACAGAGTTTCAAAAAGTGCCCGGTATGGCCTGATCCTGCAGAGATCAGGCTACGCATGGGCTAATCTCACATATGGTGAACAGCCCCACGGATGGCAATGGAAGGACTCCGCATGCGTGATCTCAAATGTGGCCTGAAGTATTTGCACGACTGGTGGCCTTAGTGTGTAAATACAGCCACTGACACAGAAAGCTGCCCGCACAAACAGCTCTATGGTCCCAAGTGCAAGTAAAGGGCATGAGCACTGAGCTAAGGCTATCTCTCTGTGTGGGTGCCATCTTGCACCCCGTGTTGCTGATATGTTACACGAGCCCTAACTGTCTGAAAACAACAGAGGTTTGAGCCGGCAGCTGCCTTCTGCCCAATGTTCTGGTGACCATTAACATCCAGGCCCAGCCCAAGGTGCGCTGAGGGAATAGGGTTGACACATTTCAACTGGCTGGTAACTGAATATCAGGTTTCCTTCCAGTCCTGGGTGACATGGTTCAGTCTTAGGGTTCCTTGGGCTGTTAGACATAGGGATGAAATCCCCTCGTAGGGCCTGGGCTGCTTGCTGTGTACTCTCTAATCACCAATCCCAACTGTCCTTCTAACACGCCATGGGCAGAGTTCAAAGCCAGTTTCCTGCTCTGAAGCTTCCCTGCACCCAGCCGTCTCTCTCTTCCCTGGCATCTGCAATTCTCCCCTCTCCCCCGCTAGGGATAACGGTGCCATTCTGCGAGGGCTTCTGTCAAATCCACAGGGCTCGCCTCGCCTCTTTGGCTAGGGTATGAGTAAGCCGAACTGCCATCTCTCTCGGATTGATCATGAGTCATGTAAGATTTGATGTTTCACTTAAAAGCCCCAGGACCAGAGTCAGGTGCTGACATGAGAACCTCAGCTGGCATTAAAAAAAAAAAAAAAAAGCTTTAGCCCTCAAGGTTGGAAAGAACTTGAGAACATGACCTGAGCGCCCCCTAGAGGCTCAGAAACTAGAAGGCAAATAGAAAAGGAGTACTTGTGGCACCTTAGAGACTAACAAATAAATTGGTTAGTCTCTAAGGTGCCACAAGTCCTCCTTTTCTTTTTGCGAATACAGACTAACACAGCTGCTACTCTGAAACCTGTCATTATAGAAGGCAAATAGAAACTTCCACCTTTATTATTGTTAACACAAGTGATGGCCCAATGCTTACAGTTCTGGTTTTACAGTAGGTATGAGTGAGGGTGAGAGAGCACATGTGTTGGGCTGGAGAACAGTATGGATGGGTGGAGGTGGTGCATGAGGGGTGTGCACTGTGGTGAGGGGCTGTGTGTTGTTGGGTGGTGGAGTTGATTTGTGTCTGGGGGTTATGGTGGGAGTTTCACACAACCAATGAAACTGCTGCATGCAATTAGTGGGAGAGGAAGGGTGATGACTGGCTTTAAGTTGATTGCAAAACCAATACGCTCAGACAGAGGAAGTTGCTAGGGGAACCTGGGGAGTCAGCTACGTAATGATACTAGGTATTTCTTAGCCTCCACAATGGTCCCGCCTGGGGTCTACGATGAACTCTTGGAAACATGCAAAGGGGACTTTTCAGAAGTGCAGAATTGCTCTTGCAGATCCCTGTGCAGTCAACACAATCCAAGGGATGCTGCTGCCCCAAAACAGGAAGAAGGGGAAGAGGCTGGAATTCCAGAGTCTAGCCCATCAAAAGTGGTGGCTGCAGATGCCAGGGATAGGTCCAAGAGTGGGTTTGCTGAGGACCACCCAACTGCCTTCACTTAGGCCCTGATTCAGCAAAGCACTTAACCACCTGTGTACAGCTAAGCACGTGATGAAGTGCTTTGTGGGATCAGGGCATTAGTGACTGTGCTTGTTTTAAGAAAAAGTCAACCACAATCCCATGCTGACACCAGCTGGCCAGGAAGGGCACCCGCCCCCGCAGCCCTCCATGACACATGTGATGGAATCAGCTCACCTCACCTGTTCTTTGACACAGGAGGATCCAGCAAGGCAATAAAAGCACATCCAGAGAGAATGGATGTAAGAGGACCACAGGAGTGTGATGTTTGGAAAAGAACCCAGCAGGTTTTGTTCAAAATCTTCATTAATGCTCTGGATGATGGGATGGATTGCACCCTCAGCAAGTTCGCAGATGACACTAAGCTGTGGGGAGAGATAGATATCTGGAGGGTAGGGATAGGGTCCAGAGTGACCTAGGCAAATTGGAGGATTGGGCCAAAAGAAATCTGATGAGGTTCAACAAGGACAAGTGCAGAGTCCTGCACTTAGGACGGAAGAATCCCATGCACCGCTACAGGCTGGGGTCCGACTGACTAAACAGCAGTTCTGCAGAAAAGGACCTGGGGATTACAGTGGATGAGAAGTTGGATATGAGTCAGCAGTGTGCCCTTGTTTCCAAGAAAGCTAATGGCATATTGGGCTGCATTAGTAGGAACATTGCCAGCAGATCGAAGGAAGTGATTATGCCCCTCTATTTGGCACTGGTGAGGCCACACCTGGATTACTGCGTCCAGTTTTGGGCCCCCCACTACATAGGGGGTGTGGACAAATTGGAGAGAGTCCGGCGGAGTGCAACAAAAATTATTAGGGGGCTGGGGCACATGACTTAAGAGGAGAGGCTGAGGGAACTGGGCTTATTTAGTTTGCAGAAGAGAAGAATGAGGGGGGATTTGATAGCAACCTTCAACTACCTGAAGGGGGGTTCCAAAGAGGATGGAGCTCGGCTGTTCTCAGTGGTGGTAGATGACAGAACAAGGAGCAGTGGTCTCAAGTTGCAGTGGAGGAGGTCTAGGTTGGATATTAGGAGCCACTATTTCACTAGGAGGGTGGTGAAGCACTGGAATGGGTTACTTAGGGAAGTGGTGGAATCTCCCTCCTCTGAGTTTTTTAAGGTTTGGCTTGACAAAGCCCTGGCTGGGATAATTTAGTTGGGGTTGGTCCTGCTGTGAGCAGGGGGTTGGACTAGATGACCTCCTGAGGTCTCTTCCAACCCTATTCTTCTATGATTCTATGGGAATGGTATGGGAAAGCTGCCCATGTGGGAAGGGCACTCAGGAAGTGCCCAGGCACCACCAGTAAAACAAAGCTGGCATGCTATCCATGTACAAATTACACTTCAGCTGCATCCCAAAATCACCACGGAGGTAGCCAGAGTAATCCCTCTGCTGCAAATGGCAACTAAGCAAATCCCCAGCCAGGTAATGAGACATGCTCTCTAGCTGGCCTGTTGCGCACACTGGCCACTCTGCAGTGAAGGCCCTATTAGTAGAGCCCTGCCTGGATACAAAAATGATCTGCGGATATGTGGATATTTGTGAATATAAAGCAGATTTCAATGGTTGTGGAGGGCTCTACCCATTAGCACGTTTAGCTGGCGTGCCTGTGCCAGAACACCAGGCAGCCTAAGAAAGTTGTGTCCTCTGCTGCACCTTCCCAGGTCTCCTGCAAGTCAGTCACTCGTTTTACAAGGACCTCAGGTTTTACAAATAACATTTGAACACTGCACTTAGCCCAGGCTCCGGCACATTCAAGCGAGGTCTAGAAAACCATAGCTATAGGAGGGATCCAGCATTCATGGACAGCCTCTCACCTCGAGACTGTCCCCCATTTTAAAAGGGAGTGCAGGTTTTTTTCTTCAGATATTGAAAGTGGGGAAAACTCCCTCCTTTCTTAGTTTCCAAAGACTGGGGTTTTCTTTCTAGTTTCAAGCTGTTCCCTGCTTTGATGGATTCTCATTGCTTTTTCCTGAGCTGGACAATGGCTCAAGGCTTGAAACCAGTCTCCTCTGGTTGTGAGGTGAAGCTGAAGTCACACCACAGTTATAGTTGCAATTTTCTACCTATACACATACATACCTACATAACTATAACTATATATTACTCCTGCTGCAATTCTGCACCACTGCACAATGCAAAATTAATGTTCCCTGCAGAATTTTATTTTTTCCCGCAGAATTTGTGATTTCCCATCAGCACTCCCGCCCATACCTGGCATGGACCCCGGGGGCTGAAGTGGGAGCGTGATTATATTGTGTTATTTTGACAAATCAAATATGCAGAATTTTGCATAATTTTAAAATATTGGTCTGGAATTTTTCATTTTTTGGCACAGAATTCCCCCAGGAGTAGTATATGTAGATCATCATGACTATTAAGGCCAGTGTATTACAAGCTTTCATAAAAAAGATCTTTCTTGATGCACTCTTACAGCAAAATAACAGCATTCAATCAGTTGGTTTAACTGCTTATTTTGGAGGGTTTGAACCTTCTCTTCTCACCTTGCAGTGTCTGGATCTTGACTGTCACACACGTACAGCTTCATCAGCCACACATACACTGCGCCGCACTGCCGAACTGCCTTCCAAACATGGCTGTGTGAGTGCTCTCATGGTTAACAATGTCCTGCACAGTCAGAAAAATAATGGATTTTCAAAGTCTCTGAACATGAACAAATCCAGGCCAGTTTTTAGTGGAATGCTCCAAGACCATAGGCATCGACTCCATGCTTCGGGGCTGGAGCACCCACGGGGAAAAATTGCACCCGCCGGCAGCTCCCCGACCCAGCCCCAGCTACCTCCTCCTCCAGTCTGCCTCCTCCCCTGAGCGGCCGCCACATCCTGCTCCTCCCTCCCCCCAAAATCTTCCCCAAACCCTACACCCCCTTTCCTGGGGAAGGCTTGATAAAAATCCTAACCAATTTACATAGGTGAACACAGACCCAACCCCCTCTTAAGGGCAATGAAAAAGCAATCAGGTTCTTAAAAGAAGAATTTTAATTGAAGAAAAAAAGTAAAAGAATTACCTCTGTAAAATCAGGATGGTAAATACCTTACAGGGTAATCAGATTCAAAACATAGAGAATCCCTCCAGCCAGGTCACTATATAGTTTTCCCCTTCCAGGGTATCGATGTCTCACTGGACCAGTTGTCTGGATGCCACCTTCACCAGTCCTATGCCGCTTCTCTGTGGCTGATAGGAGAACCTGAGCCCACTCACTATTCCGGCTTCCAGCCCAGGGATAATCCTATAATCAGGGGAGAAGGTCTACACAGTGTCAACCCTCTCTGCTATTTCCCTGGGCTTCTTCCTACTCTGCTTTCCACAGGCTTTCTCCCCAGCAACACCTATGGGTAAAGACTTCCTGCAGGGCTGGGATCCTAGGATTTTTGCTCACCCAGGGTTGATTTTCACCTATCCACCTCTCTGTGCCCAGAGACCAACTAGAGACTGTCTCCCTGCAGCCCCCTTTTGCTGCAAACTTCCTGGCTTTGTACCCAGCTTCACCCCTGCTTTATCATCAATTAGTAATTTATCAGTCAAGCCTCAGTCTCCTCCAGCAGCAGCCTATAAGGCTAATTGTCCCCTTCTGAGCCACCTTAACCCCTTCAGGGCTGGCATGGGGTGAACCCCATCACAGAAACACTACCCAAATCTTCCGCAAGATTCTGTTTTTGTGGCTGCTGCTGGGGAACAGAATTGCTGTACATCACTCAGAGGTTTGTTCCCATCACTCAGACAATTAAATGCCACCACACTGCCAGGTTTCCATGCCCTTTCAGGATGTGACACTACTGGAAGGCTGGCTGGAAAGACCAAATTATCTTACTGGAAGGCATTTGATTCAGCCTCCAGATACTCTCTCCTCGCTCTGAAGGTGCACAGAACAGCTGAGACAGTCACTGATGAGGTCATAAATGGACTGGAGACATTCATACTCCAAGTTTATCTTTTCAAGACCAACATTCAGAGCTACACTGGTGGAAGCTTTCCAAGAAGCAGACAAATGAAGAAAGACTGCCACCGACAAAGACTGCATTTATACCTGCTATCAAGAGAGCAAGTTACCGAGCAATGGAATAGCTCTGGAATGACCGAGCGCATCCAAAACTACCTGCCCCTATCAGGCATGGATGGGTCTTGGATGATGGACTGATTACACCAGTTGTACGTGAAACACCCTGAATTCCTGAATCAGTCCTTCAGCTAATCAAATGCTCGTGTGCAAAGACCAGCTGCTTACTACCCTGCAAGTGTTTGGCCAGCAGCCTGCCGTGTACAGAAATGCGGGAATGCAGTGCTGACGAGGATCAGTGTGACAATGTGTCTAGCAGTGCTGCCGTAGATAGAGGCGACACTGATGATGATTTTGATGAATAAATGTATTCAGTCCTCCATGTCAAGGCTAACTTCCCCAGGATTACCAAAGATCAGTGTCTTTTATATGTAAGCAATGCATCCCTGTGTTAAAGTATAGCTAAAAATGTTTATTTTTAAACATTTCTCAAAACTGTTCAGGAATTGTCATGTTTGGTACCATTGTGTCTGTGGGAGAAAGCACTTTCGAATGATGCCCAGCTCGACCCATTTCCGATTACATTGTATTATCAAAATTCCCCCCAACCTGGGGACCTAGAGCTGGGAGCTGTGGGACCGGGGGGGAGAGACTGCGAGTCCCCCGATACCCCGCAGAGGGTAACATCATTGACATTATGATTCTGTAGTTCTTTACAAAGCAAATAAACACCTCCCTTGCCTTTCTATCAGTAATATGCCCACAGAATTACACTTGGCCCAGACTAACACAGGTAATGCACACCTCCTATGGGCGACCCTCTGACTCCCTTTCTGGTTCCCCACACTGGGGTAGGACGTAAAGCTCACCCAGGCCTAGGACTCTGTTTGCAGGACATGCTCTGATCAGCCCTTTCATAAGGAGCCCTCAGTCTGAACTGGAAGGCTGTTAAGACTTTCCAGGCAGCCGTGCCCTGTGCACAGGCAGGCAGCATGTGTAGTGTAGTTGTGTTCACAGCGTTCCTCCAGTCAGCACCTCAGGGCATCGAGCTTTATGATTTTGTGTAGCAGCCAATTGTCCAAGGGCCATGAGACACAGACCTAGTTTCGCTCCATAGATAAACTCCAGAGGCTCAGCTGATGCTTAGCAGAGCACTTCCATAGAAAGAGAGTTTGGTGACAGACCATCACACTTGGCATCAGAGATGTGTGTCTATCTGAGGGGCACCTCTTTGATACGGTCCCTGCAACGAATGCAGCCTAGCATCTCCCCAGGCAGAGCGAAGGTAGTGCAAGGTTAATTCTGCATTTCTTTTTTAAAACTAGATCTTTGTTTAGGAAGCTTTAACGGATTTACTAGCCATGTAAATATCAGAGACCATGCAAGCATCATTACAACAGGGAGCTTTTGTTTAGAGAAACATTCTGCGAGAACAGAATCACTGGATCGCTCTATTTAGCCAAGTGTGACCACATTACAGAGCGAACCTCTTGCTGCTCCCCAGGGTGGGTCATTTCTTGTGATTTTATTTAACCAAGTGAAAATCTTTATGCCAGGCAAGTCTAACAAATATAAATATTCAAAAGCATTGGACATCGGTGAGTTTAGAAAAACAAACCTCTTCCACTCTGGACAGGCAGTATGCCTCAAACCACAGTTGCAGGCCTGCAGTCTTAATTCACCAGAGCCAAGACTTTTGGTAATAACCCTTCCATACCTAGCTCCCAGGGCTGGTGAGAGGATTTTGTAGTTAATGGTTGAAATAAGCTATATAGATACTCAATGTTAGTAAAACGGGGAAGAGGAGATTTCTTCCTTGGACCTTCCTTACCCTTGCTTTCTGCTTTCGCTCCAGAATTAATCAGCTGCTAACTTCCGAACAAAAAAACCCTCTTGATTTTAACATTGAGTTAGGAGTTTAAATGAGGGATTTGTCTATACAGCAAAATACCTGCATGGATGTGAGTGGCAGAGCCTGGTCAACAGACTCAGGCTTGGGGTGCTCATGCTGTGGGGCTAAAAATAACAGTTTGGACATTTGGGTTCGGGGCTAGAGCCCAGGTTCTCCCCTCACTTGGTTTCAGAGCCCGGGCTCCAGCCCTGAGTCTGAACATCTACACTGCTGTTTGTAGCTGGAGGGCGAGCCCTGCAAGCCGAAGTCAGTTGACCAGGGCGCTGAGACTCACTGCTGGAGGCATTTTTTTTCTGCGTAGACATACCCCTAGACAAATATTAATACAGTACTAAGGTTGAAGACATATCAAAAATCAACAGAAACAGGGCGTATCCTGAACAGAGAGTTTGCTTTCAAAAAGGGAATATTTCAAACAAAGTCTGGAAATTCAGAAGGAAGGTTCCACAAACCACTTGAATTCTGCCCCTATAAGCTGCAGGGAGGCGTGCACGAGGTCCAAGATACAGAATCAAGTCTAGGAGAACGATCACAGTGGTGTGTCCGATTACTCATGGAATCATAGAACCACGGGGTAAGATGGGACCACAAGAGTCAGCTAGTCTAACCCCCTGCCAAGACACAGGATTTGCTGCCATCCAAGACAGACGGCTGGCTGCCCAGCCTCCTTCTGAAAACCTCCAGTGAAGGAGCTACCACGACTTCCCGAGGCAGTCTGTCCCATTGTCCTACTGTCATTGCTGTTATCCCGTGAGCAGTAACTTCACAGCCAGTCTGCTCTGTTTTGCAGGAAGTGGCCTGGGATAACCGGGGCATTATCTGGTCAGCTGGGGAACATTAGTAGAGACTGGTTCTAAGAGCTGAGAAGGGATAACCTTTGATAACCAGTGTTTAAAGTGGTCTGAAAAAAATGTGTGGTGGGGGGCAGGTCTACCATAATCTGGGAGCAGTAGCGTCAGTAAAACAGTGCTTAAAGGGAACCCCTCGGTGACCCTGCTGGAGTTTAAAAACATTTTGTTTGCTGGGTCTCTGACCCATTGTGACCTCTCCCACCCCCCTCAATTTAAGCACTGATGATAACTGTAGTGGGCTAGAGAGGGATCATGAGAAGGCAGCAGCTTGTTCCGCTACTGCTGACTTGCTGGCAGATTACAGAAGAGGGGTAGAGAGCTGGGTGGCTGGGCAGGAAGAGGTAGCTGAACAATGCGCCAGGAATAACTTCTACAAATTTAGCTCCTTTCCCCTTTCACAGGTTGCCGCCAGCAGGCTGCAATTTGTTGTAAAACAAACAGCTTTGTTCCCCGATTGAAGGTGCTCAGGGCCTGTTCTGTGGGTTGCTCTGGCTGCATGTTGCAAGGATTCCTTGGAGTTCCCATATTCCTTAATGGATATTTGAGCTGCCTGGTTGCTGAGTCAAGGCCTGGCCTTCATCAAATACGTCTGCTGGAAATGAAGTGTGTTTAGTCACCCAATTAACTTCATTTTATGATTAAACAAACACTGACAGCAGCCCCACAACGGACTCTCTGGGAACTTGGCTCTTTGTGCTGGGACTCAGGTGCAGGGAGAGAGGTGCAGGTGGTTTCTGCAGCTGGCTCCATGTCAGGGTCACTGCAGCCAGAAGAAGGCATCTCATGGGCGGGAGCAATGCAAAAAGATTCTGCTCCCATTGCTCCAGCGCGGCCATGTGGGACCACACAGGGAGTCAGTCTCTGCTGGAATTAGGAGATCTGGCTGCTGGTGGCTATGGTGAAGGACAACACAGTTTGTGGGAGCAGCTGGCGATGAGATTCTGAGCTTCACCCTGCATATTTTAGGAATAGGCACTATTACAAACAAATGGCATGCCTGCGGTACGTGGTAAAGGACCAGCTCAGAACCTGGGGTAGGTGCTATGGGCAGACTTTATACTATGGTTGCACTGCTAAATAGTTTTTAAAAGGTTAATAAATGTTTTAATTAATGGGGAATCAGTTGTTAGAGACTAACAAGTGGCTCGAAAGGGGGTTTATAAGCATCTGTAATACCTGTTCCTGATGTGCTTTTAACCACCTAGCACACACAACTCATGCTTGTAACGTGATTATACCCTCTATTAACCAAGGTCAGCTGTGCACACGAGAAGGGCACTTGCTGCTTTTACACCTCTGCCTCCTGGCAAGGCCAGCCAACAGTAGTTCGGAAAGGTGGGACCAGTGCAGAAGCCATTGTTTAGGAGTTCTTGTGTGGTTTGGGAATATGCAAAGACAGAGACAGACAGTTCTTATCACACAAATGAAGGAAGAGGCTGGAAGGAGCCAGGAGAGCGATTGACTCTTGACATTCCCATAGCAGATGGGAAGCTCGGCAGAAGGCTTCCCATCTGCTATTTAAACTGGAGAAATCCCCACTGTGCTATGGGTTTCACTTGCCTTTCAATGCAAAGTAGCCTTAAACCCAGTTACCTGCTCTGGGATGACACCTACTGTGCAGTGAATCTACTGGTGGCTTTGGGCTGCAGCTCCATGCCACGCCCTGGGCCCTTGGCAGCCAGCATAAAACAGAGCACCCCAGCCTGGGGCTGGGCCAGCACCCAAGAGCACATGCAGGTGGCATTAAGCCTCTTTTCCCCACCACCTTCCCAACTTGTGCTGAGCACAGCCGGGCTCCTCGGAGAGCACGGGCTGGAGCGTGTAACCTGGGGTGGGGCATTTGGACAGGTTTGCAGATTTGCTGCTGTTGGCAGTGCGGGACAGGAAGAGTCATTCTTGGTTTTCAGAGCCCCAGGCATAGACCAGGGTCTCACCATGCTAGGGGCCGTACGGGCATGGAACAAAAAGGCTGTCCCTAATAAACAGGAGCACTAGGAAGAAAAAAGACGGCCAGGTGTCTCATAGCCCTGCAGCACTTTTGTTTCCAAATCGTAGCCCACGGCGAGTCTGGTACCCAGGGCCGGCTTTGCATCACTTTTCTGGCCCTGGCACATGCTCTGAGCAGGAAGGCGGTAGAGGGGGAGCTGGATGCTGCGGCTGCTCCTCTCCTCCAGCGTGCGTGCTTCTGGCCTGTCATTTCACCGTGGTGCCTCTCCTTAGTCAGCTCGGGAAGGGGGAATTTCCAAGCTCCTGGAGGAGTTCCCAGCCTCGCAGAGAGCTTGTTTTTCTAAACAAAGCATTTTCCAGGAGTTCATGCTGCATTCAATCATTTCAACCAAAGAAGGCCAAGAGCCCAGTGCTAAGCTCAGCTCATTAACCTGGACAGAGGGGGGTTTAATGACATCCATCTCTAGTCTGGCTGGGGCTGAAGGATGGAAACAGTCTCTCCTCTGCCCAGAGCAAATTGGTTCTTTCACTTTCACACAAGAGGCAGAAGACAGGCAGGGTTTCCTGACAAATAAAACCGCCACCAAACACAGCCGGATGCGTTGGGACTTGGCGTTTCTCTGGAAAAACCTGTGATCTCCCCCTTCCCTTCTGGGGGCTGGTCAGGCTATTTTTAAATGGCTGCAGCAACAAGACGACATAGAGCCCGGTCTTCCATTGCTGCACTGCAACAAAACAGAAGTGATGATTGGGGCTAATTAAGTTGGAGGCATTTCCTTTTCCTGGTGGTGCCACCTACTGGATGCTGTGAACGCATTAATACTGCAGGCTCCAGCTCTGTGATCAGACCAGGATGGATGGGTGCCAGGTCCTGCGGTTGAGGCCTGATACAGTAAAACTCCACATCAGACACCAAGGAGTTAACATGGCTTTAGGAAAGCCCAGAGAAAAGTCCAGTAGTAAAATGATTTTATTTTTAAAGTGCCTCCAACCATTGGCACTGAGTTTTTCTTTTCCCTGGGGATGTAGTCCCCACAACCCCCCTGCTCTGAGGCCCTGTCCTCCCTCCGCCCCTCCCCCAAGCTCCTGCCCTCTTGCTGCTCTCTGCCCTCCCTCAAGCCCCACCCCCAAACCCCATCCCCAGTCACCAATCAGCTGTGGCTAATGGGTGCTGAGACCCACTATTTTTTTCCCATGGGTGCTCCAGCCCAGGAACACCCATGGAGTTGGCACCTATGCCTCCAACCCTTACCATGCTATGGTTTGTGTTACTCACTGGGCTGGGCACTGAACACTTCCAATGAGAGGCAGTCCCTGACCTGAGGAGCTCACAGCCTAAGATGACATGACACGCAGTGGGTGGGGAAAAGGAAGGATTGTCCCCCGGTAGCCAATAGCATCTATTCCCAGAACGCCTTGTATTCTAAGCTCCACTGTGGAAATCTGCTACTAGTTAAACTGTTGTAACCCGTGTTTTTTTATGTGTGGAATTTGTCAGAAACAAAATGTGAGTTCTGTTGAGATTTGCCAAATGTAAATCTTGTGCTAGGTACAGTCAGTGCAGACGTCTACGATTTACTGACATCTGGAATATTATGTACAAAATCTAGATAAGAACAGTGTAAAGTATGTAAAGTCTGTGGAATCGGCAGAATATTCTGTCTGTTGTAAATAAGAGGAATATAAATAACCACCAGAGGCAAGAGGCCACAGGGGCATTCTACATGGTTGGAGGCAGATGAGGATAGACAGGTTGTGGCCACCAGAGAGAAGAGAGTCAGGAGGAATTCCACACAGCTAAAAGTTTCCGATCGATACCAGGTCCTCAGTGTGGAAACTATGGAAGATACCTCTCAAGATCCAGCAGGTCCAAGAGAACAGAGAGATGTACGGGACAGACATGAGGATAGCTGCTCAGCATAACCTATAAGAAAAATCAAGCTTACCGCAAAGAATTCTTCAACCATTCCAGGAAGACGGACAATCCTTGTTGGAGATTTGTTATTGAGAAGAATCAAAAGAACATTCTGCAAGGGACTGGTGGACAACAGGACAGTGTGCTGCCTTCCCAGAGCTAAGACACAAGACATCACTCTACGATTGGATTGGTTTCTGAAGTGTACAGGCAAGGTTCCAATGGTGTTGGTTCATATCAGCACTAATGACACTGCACTGCGGGATATCTCACAGGTAGTTGATGACTTCAGTTAACTCAGAAGCATGCTGAAGAAGAAGAATGTCCAAGAATCTTCTCTGAGAGCCTTCCGGTCCCATGAGCAAAGGATGACAGAAGGCAGAAGATTCTGGAAGTGAACCACTGGCTAGGTAAATAGCGTAAGGTAGAGGGCTTTGGTTCTGAGGAACATTGGTCCATCGTCTATGGGGGGTGGGGGTGGGAGAGGGCTGCACGGTTTGGATGGCCTCCACCTCTGTAGAAGGGGAACCAATTTCCTTGGGGACAGGAGTCAGGAAGGAGTTAAACTAACAGCAAAAGGGTAAAGTAAAAAGAGGGAAGATATAAGCACTCAAAAATCAAGATGTTGAGAACAAAAATAATCAAGGAACCAAAGGAGAAGAAATTCTTGAATTGCCCATACACTAATGCTAGAAGCAACCAAGAGGAATTGGAATTGTTCATTTATGAGCATAAATTGGATCTGGGTTGGTATTACTGAAACCCTGTGGGATGATTCACACAATTGGAATGTTAAAATCAATGGTTATAACCTATTTAGGAAGGATTGAGTGGCCAAAAGGGGAGGGAGAGTTGCACTCTATGTCAAGAATGGCATTACTTGTTTCCGAGTTGATAGCTCAGAAGAAAATGATCTTGAATGGTTATGGACCACTGTCCTAACAGATAAAGCACAAGAAGGGGTATTAGCTGGTGTCTTCTACAGACCAAATCACACTGGGGAAACAGGGTGACCAGATCTTTATACACCTATCTATAACGTGTAAAGAAAAAAAACCTGTGATCATGGGGGACTTCGATTGGAGTGATGTATGCTGGAGGTTTCATGTTGCCAGTCCTAAAACATCCTTGGAATTTATAAAACATTATAGATGATAATTTCCTAAATCAAGAAGTGCTGCAGCCAACACAGGGGAATTCTATATTAGAATTAGGTCTCTACGTAAAAGAATAAATGGACACAAATCAGACATCAAAAATTATAATATTCAAAAACCAGTTGGAGAACACTTCAATCTCTCTGGTCACTCGATTACAGACCTAAAAGTGGCAATACTTCAACAAAAAAACTTCAGAAACAGACTCCAACAAGAGACTGCTGAATTGGAATTAATTTGCAAACTGGATACAATTAACTTAGGCTTGAATAGAGACTGGGAGTGGATGGGTCATTACACAAAGTAAAACTATTTCCCCACGTTTATCCCCCACCCCCCACTGTTCCTCAGACTTTCTTGTCAACTGCTGGAAATGGCCCACCTTGATTATCACTACAAAAAGCTTCCACCTCCACCCGCCCCCCCCCCCCCGCAGATAATAGCTCACCTTAAGTGATCACTCTCTTTACAGTGTGTATGGTAACACCCATTGTTTCATGTTCTCTGTGTATATAAATCTCCCCACTGTATTTTCCACCGAATGCATCTGATGAAGTGAGCTATAGCTCACGAAAGCTTATGCTCAAATAAATTTGTTAGTCTCCAAGTTGCCACAAGTACTCCTTTTCTTTTTGCAAATACAGACTAACATGGCTGCTACTCTGAAACCTATATTAGATCTTGTCCTAACAGATAAAAAGGAACTGATCACAGAACTAAAGATTAATGGTAGCTCAGGTATGAGTGACCATGACTTGATCACAATTATAAGGAGCAAAGCAGAATAAAATCCAGACTAGTAGTATATATGCTTGGTATTTGAGTAGGGCCAGTTTCCTAAACCTAAAAATAATTAGGAGCCAAATCACCTGGGAGAAAGAATTTAATCAGAAAAATGTGAATGATAACTGGGAATAATTAAAAAACCTTACTAGATACCCAAAAGGCCACAATCTCACAAGTGAGGAAGAAGGCTGTGCAAAAAAACAACCTGGTTTAGAGGGGAAGTGAAGGTAGATGTAAAATATATAACAAATGGAAGAAAGGGGAAGTTGATAGTAATGAATATAAATCAGAAGTTAGGAACAGTAGAAAATTCATAAGGGAAGCCAAGAGACACAAGAAGAAATCTACGGCCAGCAGAGTTAAAGACAACAAGAAGGAGGTTTTAAAATATATTAGGAACAAACAGAATCCTGACAATGGTATGGGTCCATTAATAGATGAAAATGGTAGAATTATCAATACTAAAACCAAAAAGGCAGAAGTGTTCAATAAATATTTCTGTTCTGTATTTGGGAGAAAAACAGATGATGTAGTCTTATCATATGGTGATGATAATACTTTCCATTCCATGAGTGTCTTTGGAGGATGTTAAACAGAAGCTACTAAAGTTAGACATTTTAGAATCAGCAAGTCCAGATAACTTGAATCCAAGAGTTTTAAAAGAGCTGGCTCAGGAGCTTGCTGGACCATTAATGCTGATTTTCAGTAAGTCTTGGAGTACTGGGGAAGTTCCAGAAGACTGAAAGAAAGCTACGGTTGTGCAATTAAAAAAAAAAAAAGGGTAAATGGGATGACTCCGGTAATTATAGGCTTGTCAGCCTGACATCAATCCCAGGCAAGATAATGGAGTGACTGATACAGGATTCAATTAATAAAGAACTAAAGAAGGTAATACAATTGATGCAAATCAATATGGGCTTATGGAAAATAGGTCCTGTCAAACTAACTTAATATCTTCTTTAAAAAATGAGATTACAAGTTTGATTGATAAAAGTAATAGTGTTGATGTAGTATACTTAGACTTCTGTAAGGCATTTGACTTGGTACTGCATGATATTTTAATTAAAAAACTAGAAAGATACAAAATGAACATGGCACATATTAAATGGATTTAAAATTGGCTAACTGACAGGTCTCAAACGTAATTGTCAAAGGGAATCATCACTGAAAGGGAGTGTTTCCGGGGGGGTCATGCAGGGATCAGTTCCAGCCTCTCCACTATTGAACATCTTTATCTATGACCTGGAAGAAAACATAAAATCATAACTAATAAACTTTGCAGATGACACAAAAATTGGGGGATTGGCAAATAATGAAGAGGGCAGGTCACTGATTCAGAGCTTGGTAAACTGGGTGTAAGCAAACAATATGCATTTTAGCATGCCTAAATGTAAATGCACATGACTGGAAACAAAGAATGCAGGCCATACTTACAGGACGGGGGACTCTATACTGGGAAGCAGCAACTCTGAAAAAGATTTGGGGGTCACGGTGCATAACCAGCTGAACGTGAGTTCCCGGTGTGATGTTGTGGCCAAAAGAATGAATACGATCCCAGGGTATATAACCAGGGGACTCTCAAGTAGGAGTAGATAGGTTATTCTACCTCTGTACTTGGCACTAGGGTGACCATTGCTGTGTCCAGGCCTGGGGTCCACAATTTAAGAAGGATGTTGATAAATTGGAGAGATTTCAAAGAAGTGCTATGAGAATGACTAAAGGATTAGAAAACCTACCTTCATCATGGTTGAGCTCCTTGAGTCTATCTATTTAGCTTAACACAGAGAAAATTAAGGGGTGACTTAATTAGTCTGTAAGTTCCTACATGGGGAACAAATATTTACTAAGAGGCTCTTCAGTCTAGCAGAGAAAGGTCTAACACAACCCAATGGCTGAAAGCTGAAGCTAGATAAATTCAGACTGGAAATAAGGTGTATATTTTTAAACATGAGAGTAATTAATCATTGGAACAATTTAGCAAGGTCTTGGTGGCTTCCCCATCACGGATAATTTTTAAATCAAGACTGGATGTTTGTTTCTAAAAGCTCTGCTCTAGTAATGATTATGGGGCAGGTCTCTGGCCTGTGTTATACAGGGGGTCAGGCTAGTTGATCACAATGGTCCCCTCTGGTCTTAGAATCTACGAATCTATGAAACAGGACCAAAACCGAGCTCATAATGTGAAACAGAATAACAATATAACCTCTGCAAACCTGCTCGCTAGATAGGCCAATACATTACCAATCTGTATTATGCTCATCTGTCTTTAATTAATAAACTAATTGAGCCTGGTCATCTGACAGCTTATCAATCAGGGAATTATACCCTCAGTAACCCCCATTTTATAGATGGAGAACTAGGCCTCAGCCCTGCAGTTGCTGAGCACTCCAGCCCAATCCAGCAAAGCACTTAATCATGTGATTAAGATGAACCATATGAATAGCCTCATTAAAGGCAGTGGGACAATGAGGGTACTTGTGCTTTGCTGAATCAGGGCATTTTGCAGGATTGAGCCCTTACCTCTCCAGCGCACCCCTTAACCACTGCCCTACAGAGTGCTTCTCTCTCTGTCTGGCTCAATTAATAGTTAATTATTTAACACAAATTGGAACAGCTTTAACAACAGAGATGGAGCAAGCCCCACATCAGACTATCCCATAGCCCTGTGATTAAGTCATACCCTGGAGAGATGGCAGATCATGTTCAAATTTCTTTTCCACAGCATAGGGGAGAATTAAACTGGGGTTTCCCTCGTCCTGGGGGAGTATGCTACCCGCTGGGCTAACATTGTAAGCAAGGCCTCTTTCCCCTCCACCCATTTTGCATGAAGGTGGATGTGCTCACAGCATGTCTACCGGCTCAAGCCCTGCAGCTCAGCTAGGTGAGGGAAATGCCTACCTCCACCTGGTTTGAGGATTGCTCTGGGGCATTGGCGGGTCTCTCCCACTTGCCGGGTCTTTTGCAGAATCTTGTCTCTTCTGGACAGTGTGTGTGTTATCAAAGGGCAGAGTATGTGTCTTTCTCTCATTAATCCGCTCCGTGACCCCTGAACATAGTTCCCAACGCATTCACCACACAGTCATTCAAGCCCTTGGCAGAGGTGTCTGTGCCCTGCTGCTCCATTAACTTTGTCTCCAGCCCTCGCAGAGAGCACTGTGTTGGGAGCATCCTCTGTGTGAGAACACAGAACTACAACTTTCTCGGGGACAAAGTAGTTCCATGGAGAGATCCAGGCCCCTGACTAAAATATTCAGTGCACCAGCCTGTCCCACAAATCAACCCCTCTCTTCATGTTTTGCTACCAAGCATCAAAGGGGCAGGAAATCTGCAAGTCCACCCCTTCAAGGTGCACAGGGTGGAGTCCTACCCAGCCACAAGGGGGGATGCACATCAGAATGGATCCAGGCTGAGGGCAGTAGTGCCTGCTTCATGGGCAGATAAAGCAAATGCCTCTACGAGGTGGCCACATGGTCACTGGTTCACTCATTCCCCGAGCTGAACATCCAGTCCTTCACGGCCATTGTCTTTAGGAGACAAGTTCTCCAATCTGTGATCCCAGGGAACAGAGCTTGGAGTTAATCTCTATATCATCGTAGAGTTTTCCCCCTCCCTAGATACACAATGCAATTAAAGTCCACTGTCATGGGGCAGTGGCTCTGAATGTGAGAGACAACAGGAAAACGTATCTGAGTTTACCTTAGCATTTCCTTTTCTGAGTAATAAGGTCCCCAGATACAGTCCATAATGGGCCATGCAGGATATGCCATTTGCTGTGGAAGTTCTCTCTGGCTGGCTGGGAATTCAGGGTCTGGGCCTCGCCCCTTCCTGCAAGTGACTGACAGGTTTGGTTCTGCTCCAAACTGGAAGTGGGCTGAAGACCCAGTGCAATGGGGCTATAGAGTTTATTACCCAGAGAAGGGAAATGGTCAGGTAAGCACATACACCACTTTATCCTATTGGCTTGAACTCTTATCCAGTCTACATTGCTTTAGCTTCTTCTTTCTGCATCTCTATTTTGTTCATTCCTTCCCCCAGTGAAGTAGTTCACAAGGCAGCAGGAAGTGCCAGAACCTGCCTTACACACACATAATTAAATCACCCCCAGCTGTTTGCTTTGCAGCAGCAGTGGCAGATAAAGTCCCAAGAATCTGCAGGCTAAAAATAGCTCAAGCCCTATAAATTAAACAAAAGCTTTTCAGTGGGTTCACAGAGGCTTTTCCAGTTGTATTTGTATCTGTGTGAGGTACAATACCCATGGGCTATTTATTATTACTAACCATACACATGCTGCATATCGCCCCACTGCAGTTGGTTAGAAACACTGTTCTATAGGAGCCAGGCCTAACCCTCCTGCCACTGAAGAATTTCAGGTTCAGCTGTTCGTCCTCCTCTGTCTTTCCTCTCCTTTAATGTGCAATGGGAATCCAGTTTTCTGGACAGAATTCTGGAAGTCTGTGTGCTGCAAAACACTCCCTTGCAATGGGTACCCTCTGAAATGTGTTTGTAATAATAGTTTTTAAGACTTTTAACACAGTATAGACTCATATTATTCTTCCAATCACACCTAAGAAAGGTTTTGCATTATCGGCAGTGAGGTCTAATGATTAGGGCATGAGACTGGTAGTTAGGAGCCCTGGGTTCAAATCCTGACTGACACAGATAATGCCTGGCCTTGGGTGAGTCACTCAGTGGGTGCTCAGCACTAGAACAATGGGAGCTCATGGGGCCTGAGCACTCTTGAAAGCCTGGGCTCATCACACAGGTCCCTAAATGGGTGCAGAGCTCTTTTGAAATTCTGGCCTTTAATGTCCCTGCCTCAGTTCCCCCATCCTCCCTTGCCATGATGGTGTGAGGATCTGTGTGTAAATGTATGCAAAGCCTATTGAACATCGGCTTTACTAATAACATTACTGCTATTATTGTTATAGAAGCTTAAATGTGGCAAAAGGAAACACAGAAAAAGAACAGGGAACAAAATACCAGCACTCCTGTCTGCTAATTCTGTGAGGGACACAACACTTGGCTTCTAAAGAAAGGGTCTGCCAACCTTCTCAGTGCCAGAGAGCATGGTAGGGAGTGTTTTTTGCCTATTTCTGGAAGCTCCTTGGGGTAGGGGCCAGTCCTTCTCCTGTGTCTTGTGCAGCCCCGACTCACAAGGGGCAAGTCTGCCAAAACTTCTGCCTCCTACTCTGGGGGCTTTCTCCTGTTCCCTCACGATCTCCTCTGTCTTCCACCAGCATGTGAGGCGGAGCACCTTTCTAGTCTTCCCTTTCCTGGTCTGTTTGCTTCACCCTCCAAGAGCTAATCACAGTCACTGGCTTTTTATAGGCAAAATTAACTGGCTTTGGTATGGCTGGCTTTGCTTTTCAGGCAGACGACTCTTTTCCTGAGCAGGGGACCAGGAAGCATTGGCCAGTTTCCCTGTGCAGGCCAGACACAGCACAGCTGGAGTGACTCCAGGAGTAGGAAGCAGGACAGGGGAGACTGGAGAGGGGGAAAAGCAGTGGAACGGGGAGGGAGTGTGCACACATTAGTGCTCCTCCTCTTGGATCCCTGCTGTGGCAATGTCTTTTTGGCTCTCACACCAGCTCTCTTATAAAGTAGAAATGTAACAGAGCAGGGGCCGAAGGGGCTAGGGAGGGGGTGTGCCACAGGGGAGCCGAGGAGGCACCACGGTGGGGAGACAGCATGGAGCCCTGATCCCTGAGCCACACGCTCCTTGGCTCCCCGAATGCCTCATCCCACGCTCTGCACCTCCTAAGCTGCCTTACTGAGCTGGGCGTCTGTCTTGGCTTGAACGGCTGTTCTGACGGCCCCGGGCTCTAGTTATCTATCTCCCCACTGCACGCCCCGGAAGTGCGAGCCCTCTCGCGGGGCTCACAGTGTTCTCTATGGAAGCCACCAGAAGCCTGGCAGATAGTGAGTGGGCGTAGCTGGGTCCGGCGTTTTTGTGTAGCTAGCAAACATGATTACTTGGAACCCAACTGTGCCTAGGTGGGTACATCGGATAGAATGACTGTGCAAAGAGCAAGAGACGCGACTCCCTGCCCCGAGACTCTGTCAGCCCGATAAGCATCAGCAGCGATAGCCCTAGCCTCAGACCTGCTGGACTTCATTAGATGAGCACTCCTTGCCGGCAAAAATCTGGAGGTTGGTCAGCCAGGGAAACCACTTGCATTGCTGAGATCCAGCTGCACGTGTCAACCAAGCTTCCCTGGGGGGGTCTCCCCCTCTGCCTGCTCCCCCAGCCCCAGGTCCCAACAGAAAGACACAGCCAGATGGCTGTGAAACACAGCTGGGATCTCTGCAGTGCTGTGGGGTCACCGTCCCTCTGAACCGTCCATGGTTTGCCAGAGTGGAGCCCCTCTCCAATGACTCCTTGCAGGGCCACAGGCCGGAGCTCCTGCTGGGGTGTCCCATTCACCTCCATCCCCACCCCAAGGAACCTGGGCAAGGAAACAGGGCACTGCAGGGGGAAGGAGCGAATCCTATGGACAAGGGCTGGCCTGCTGGCTATGGGCCAGCTTCTGGCGCCCTTACTCACATTGCATAGCAGTGGCACTTTGTGTCACAAGCAGCCCTAGTGAATTAAAAGGGACTACTCAGAGAGTAAGGGACGACTCACAGTGAGTAAGGTCGCTCCACACAAAGAGTCTTCATTCAGAATAGCCAGCCAAAGAAATGCCGCTCCTGGATCAGGAGTGCAGCTATTGAGGGGGGACTGGTAGCAGGGCTCGGGAGCAAGGACAGTAGGGGCCTGTGTGAGGAGCAGAGCCGGGGACGAAGGCTGGCGGTACATAGCAGTTAGTTTCTCTTTTCACCTTGCAAAGGGTACAATGATTAAAGGGGGAAGCTTTTTCTGTTTAATTGCAACACTTTTGAAATGGCAATGCATGTATGTGTGTGTGTGTGGTTTTCAGTTTGTGGTGTGCATGCGTGCTGTGGTTTTTGGGGTGTATTGAAAACGGTATTAAAACAGGTTTCAGAGTAGCAGCCGTGTTAGTCTGTATTCGCAAAAAGAAAAGGAGTACTCGGGGCACCTTAGAGACTAACCAATTTACTTGAGCATAAGCTTTCGTGAGCTACATCCGATGAAGTGAGCTGTAGCTCACAAAAGCTTATGCTCAAATAAATTGGTTAGTCTCTAAGGTGCCACAAGTACTCCTGGTATTAAAATTGTAAGCTATCACTTGAAATGCTCAAGATATTTTTTCAGGATCCTGCTTGCAGGCCAGGGGGATCTGTAGGGGTGCGTGGGATCTGGGTCTAGCCACAATCAGTTTGCAGAGAGCCAGCCAAGAGTAAGGTAGAGTGAGAGGTGCCTCTGTGTTTTCGGGAGCAGCTTGCTTTGTCTTGCTTTGATTTGGGGTTCTTGTGTTTTAGGTTCTGAATTTTAAGAAATAAAATAGTATTACATTACAGTGTTTTAGCTAGAGCATGTTAATGTTTTTATCCAGTGTCTCTGTTTGAATGTCATGAGCATAACAGTTTTCAGCTTGTGGTGGTGACTAGTTAGCAACAGGGAGGGAAATGGAAGTCAGGCAGCCATGTTTTACATATTTAAAACATGAATGATTTTTAATTGTTTTCTCTCATAGTTAGTGCTGATTGTATCTCAGCAATGTCATTGGAAATTAAACTGTCCTCCAAACAGTAATTGTGTCAAATCTGGGGACTCAGTTCAGGCACTGAAGTGTGAAAGAGAGATTTTAATCCTGCTTGACGTGAAAAGCTCAGTGCAGGCTCTACTACGAGTCACTTGCTACCCACACCTCCATAATGTAGAGGCTTCATCAAACAGGTTAGCGAGTGGAGTGAAGTTCTGGAACAGCCTTCAAGGGGAGCGGGTGGGGGCAAAAAACCTAACTGGCTTCAAGACTGAGCTTGATAAATTTATGGAGGGGATGGTATGATGGGATTGCCTACAATGGCAGGTAGCTAATCTGTGACTGCTAGCAGCAAATAGCCCCAATGGCCAGTGATAGGGCACTAGATGGGAAGGGTTCCGAGTTACTACAGAGAATTCTTTCCCTGGTGTCTGGCTGGTGGGTCTTGTACACATGCTCAGGGTCTAACTAATCACCATATTTAGGGTCAGATTGACCAAGACCCTTTCGCCTTCCTTTGCAGCGTGGGGCACTGGTCACTTGCAGGTTGAAACGCGTAAATGGTGGATTCTCTGTAACTTGAAGTCTTTAAACCAAGATTTGAGGACTTCAGGAACTAGCCAGAGGTTAGGGGTCTATTACAGGAGTGGGTGGGTGAGGTCCTGTGGCCTGCGATGTGCAGCAGGTCAGACTAGATGATCACAATGGTCCCTCCTGGCCTTATAGTCTATGAGTGAGACGGACATAGGAAGGAGCCTCTCCGATCCTTCAGTGATCTTTCCTCACTGCCACTTGGTCCCTGATTGATCCCTGCAAAAGGAGGACCTGGGAAATCAGTGACTATCTGGGTAAGACAGTTCTTTGTGGCATTACTGGGCAAGGTTGCGTCTGCCAATTGACAGACGGAAGCAGGGGGGGAAGGCAATTACCAGACTCAATGGCTTTAAAAAAAGAAAGCTGTTTTTATGAAAGGATCTCCGGGTCTCAGCGGTGAATCACTATCTGCTGCCAGCCAGTTTCAGCATAAAAATCCCTGCTGTCGGACTGCCTGGGCTAGCTCAGCAGCCACGGCTACTCATAAAACACAGCAAGGGACAAGAAACGTTTGCCATATGCTGAGGGATGACTTTATAACAAGGAAACATTTGGCTGCGCACCAAGGCACAGGGTTTCCAAATAGAGTCTGAATCCCAGACGGAGAGGATCCGCCTAAATATAGCCACGACAGTTCAGAGTTGACTTTTTTCGTCAGGTTTGCCTAAAATAGCCTGGCAGCCGATTTCTGCCCATTAGATAAGGAGGCGGGGCAAGAGATGCACATACAAACCTGGGTAAAAAATAAACAGCTCCTGTGTAGTGCTGGGAATGTGGGTATTTCCCCACCCGAGAACCCTTTCACAAGTCTCCTACTCATGCAGCTCAGCTGCGGGATGGGGGGAAGGGGGAGAAATAAATGGCATAGCTTGAGCCCTGCCTATGGGGCATGCGGTACAGGTAAGGGGCTATCGGCTAGTTCCAGGTACCAGTTAGCTCAAGGATGCAGGAGGGAGACCAATGTTGGTGCCCTGTACACAGTTAATTTGTGAATTTTTCAGTGTTCTGCTTTATCATAAACCACCCAAGGCCCCACTGGCGGTGCCCTGTGGACATCTGATGTGGCGAGAATGAGAACCGCTCATCTTCTCTGAAGGCACTAGAGTCTGAACACGCACACGTATGTATAACGAGACAGAGTTACGGCTGTAGTCAAAACAGGCCATTACAAGTGACTAGGGTTTTCTCTAGCAGGGAACACAGATGTGTTTATGCTACGCCACTCCCCTGAAGCTCATCTGTATAATTCCACAGGGCCAAGGGGATCTATATATCCCTGATCCCTCTAGATGTGCAAACACGTGCATACTGGTCCTTGCTTAAACTATCAGCAGTAGCTGAAATACTCCCACATCTCTCTGTCTAAAGCAAAACCTCCATCCTTTTGTCTGCACAGAGAGTGTCGATAGCCCAGAAAACACCCCTGGAGCAGGTTTGCTCTGCTAGTCTGAATCCTGACAATCATTAAGCAGTGAAGATCTGTGCAATTCCCTGCTCAGAGGTTTACTAGCTCATTCAAAGGCTCTTTTCACACTCCCAGGACCAGGGCTGCCTGCTCCAACCAGAGTCTGGAGAGACAGCTGGAGTTTGTGTCCCACTTTGCTTCATCCCATTACTTTCTGCTTTCAGTTTTGCCCATCATCTTCATCCCAGCCCTGCTGGCAGTGTGCCCCATGCACCCTCCTATCACCAGCTCTCACACTTTATAAGTGACCTCAGTGTTCCCAAGTGGAACAAGAGGCAGAACACAGAAGGGGGATGGCAGAGGAATGGGACAGAGAGAAGGGGTTCCACAGACCAGGTGGACAGGCTGCGTTTCCAGGACACATGGAGGTGCAGAGAGCGAGGCACAGCATACGGAAGGTAACATAAGGGGCATTTTAGGAATCCACAGGGGCAGAGAGGGCGACTGGCTGGTGTGCAGGACCATAGAAGGGCTGCTGGGGTGCTGGGTGGAAAGACACACTACTGTTTTGTTTAAAAACACGAAAATTCCTTCACATCAAACATCATGAACTTATGATCCAATTTTTCCAGTGCGCTGGCTGTCAAAGCAGCTGCTAGGTTCAAAAGCAGTTGCCAGCTAAAGCAACATGAGCAGCCAGGCCACCTGGAATTCCCACGCCTGACCATCCTGGCATAGGACCCAAACGCTTTCACAGGCTTCTCGCCTTCAAACGAAATACCCCCTGGCTTCCAAAGGGTTAGAAGGGCTGCAAGGGCATCAAGATGCAGGATTTGTTGTGTTTAAACAACAAACACCATGACACTCGGATTCCGCCCCCCACAACCAACCAACCAACCGTGCTCAAATGCACAACCTGAACGTGGACCATAGAATTTCTAAGCAGAAATAATACATTATGGCCTTTACCTGTAACAGTCTGCCTGTTGGTTGGATATTTTGGTCTTGCTAAGGCTGCAGCGAAGCTTGTGAGTTTGAGTGTGATTGTGAGGATTGTTGCATCCTTCCCGTGCCAATGTCAGCATGTTCTGCTTATAAGAAGCACATGGGATCTTTTTGAGGGGAAAAGGCAATATGCTGCGTTTATTGAAGATACAACAATTAGCATATGCATTCAATCACACCACACACACACACACACTGTCCCGCCAGTCAATGTTATAGTTACCAGTCAACAGGACTGAAACTGTCTCTTCCATTCCTCTCTCTCATTTGCTGCTGCTTCCATTTGCTCTGTGGTGTTGAGATAGACTGTTCTGCCCTCCCTGCCTAAGGGTTCCTCTTGGGCACCCTCATTTTCTCACACCAGTTGGTTTCCACTTGACAGGTTCAGGTCAGAGTCTGTGTGTTGGCATTCAGGATACATGCCCCAAATATGTCCAATGCTTCCTTCCAGTTCTAGTGGAGACAAGCTGCTGAGTGGTGGTTTCTTGGATCTCTTTGTTGGCGAGGAAGTCGTTCCATGCAATGCCCTAAATCTTTGCAGGCACTTATTTTCGAAGGAGTCTAGTTTTCTGTCTAATGTTCTGGTCATTCTCCAGTGCTTGCAGCCTGTGATAGCACTGAGATTATGTTTGTGTTGAAAATGCTCAGTTTTGTTCTGGTACTGTAGATCTTTGATTTTCATACATTGTTAAGTTTAATGAATGTTGTGGATTCACTGATGTCACTTCCTTCTCGGGGTCTCCATTGGCTACTATGGTGCTGCCCATGTAGATGAATTGTTCTACTTGATATTTTTGCTGTTTAATGTGATAATGCTGCTTGACATGTGGGTTTCGAGGATGTATGTTTTGGTGTTGCTGATCTTGAGCCCCTCTTGGCCTGCTATTTTTTCCAAGTTATCTCTCTGTTTGTAGCTTTTTGGGTGTGTTGCTCGATAGTGAAAATCATCAACAAAGTCTAGATCTTCTAGGCATTTGCCATCTGCCAATGCTATACCAGCATTTGTGTTGCTAACACACTTTTTCATTATCCAGATTACTAGGACTATTTCTGAGAGGAGAACTTGGTTATTTTGTGAGACCTTCCCTGCTGCTTTGTTAACATCGAAGAACTCTACAGCACAATGGTGAAGGTCAGGAACAGCATCGGATCTTGGCAATGCTTGGGAGTGTGGCAGGAGATGTATTTTACACATGTGGAGCTTAGCAGCTTGGAAGCCAGAAGCGCCTTCCTCAGTAATGAAGAGATTATAGTTTTTTCCTGAAGTTCAGTAACATAATGCAGCCACACACGACTTGTGGATTCCCATCTGAATACAGTGTTGCGGTGCATCACAGGAACCCTTACGTTGACTCCAACACCACGGCTACCAATCCTGTCTAACATTGCTCCCCCGCCAATACGCCGAACTGCTGCGACATTCTGTGAAGCTCAGCGAATCCAGAAAAACAGATGCCTTCCTATTCACGAAGACCTTGACGGCCTCCACCCCACAATGTCTTAAGTCCCGTAAGCCTTTCTGGGAACATTCATTTAGCCTCATGCAATCAGGTTATGATCAGGAGGCTTGGACAGCAGATTGGGCTAAACAAGACTTAAAGAATAAGCACCTTGTGCCAGATCCCACTCAGAAGGTTCCTGGGTTTGACTTTCCATGGTCATCTTGGTCAACTCTGAACTGAATTCAAACCAACCATGGTAGATGCAGATATTTAATGCACAAATGGAAAATCATGGTCTCCCCAGCGTGAGAGTGTGGTTCCCCACGACAGACCTTCGAACATGTCACTACCTACTGCCCACTTTATAAATATGCAGGAGGCATCACTGCACTAAATTCTGCTACTCCTGATGTAGCCATCTGGCTCGATCAACTTCAGGTGAAATTGTTATTGCTGCTCTACACCAGCCATACGGAAGAAGAAGAAGTAACATGATAAATTCCTAACTCTCTCTATATACTTTCAGATTCTACGTACTGATCTTCAAGATCACTCTGTATTCATTACACTCCCCAGTTTTTTCCTGCACTTCCAAGCAGATACTGCTTCCAAGCAGATACAAAACTCCAGGAAATTATGCTGCCAAATTCTTTAAGCTTCAATAACTGTTGCTAATATTGTCATTTAGAAAAAG
Organism: Eretmochelys imbricata; assembly: GCF_965152235.1. Taxonomy (NCBI): domain Eukaryota; kingdom Metazoa; phylum Chordata; order Testudines; family Cheloniidae; genus Eretmochelys; species Eretmochelys imbricata. Next base: position 50,255,418 of record NC_135580.1, on the reverse strand, counting down.
CAATGAGCCTTAGCATGCCATTACAGGTAAACATGAAACATCTGAAAGGAAGAGACTGTAAAGTTACGGTTATACTGACACGAATGTACGCTCATTACTGTGCCAGTCAAGTAGTCAACCCAACCAGTCTCAATGGGCCTTACCCAATATGCACTGACGGCCACACAAAGATGCCCATTGTGGATCAGGCCCTAACTCTGTTCCTACTACATGCATGTGCATTTGGGCATGATCACGCTCCTACTGAAGTCAAAAGGGCATTTATCATGAACAGCAGGACTGAGCCGTGTCGCTGATGAACAAGAAATTCAGCTAAGGGCCTTGGTCCTGCCAACAGTAGCACTCACGTGCTTAATGTCAGATTTGCGAGTGTTCCAGTAGAGTCAGGATAAGCCTGTGTGTGTTGGCAGGTTAGGGGCCATCCTCAAGGTCGCTGGCTTATGCAGTCCTATTGAGAATGAAAACTAAGGCTTAAAAGCGGCATATGTATTTCTCTTTAATCCACTACTTGTGGAAAATCTGGGGAAAGTGTGGGCAGAGCTAAGCACAGTGATAAAATAGTTATTTATACAGCCTTTCCAAATGTTTTTAAAATCCTGAAATTAGTGATGATATATAACCAGAAAAACAGTTGGAAAAACTGTGGTCCAGCTTCCCCCTATTAATTCAAGGATTTAATAAAATAAATACTTAAAAATATTCTTCCTAGTGCTCATACTTAGTACAAAAGTATGATGCCAGTCTTTACTACATGGCGAGAATAGATAACCACACTATGGTACAGAAACAGCTGTTCGACTGCAAGAGATATTTACAGAACATTTATTTTCACACATGAGTAAAAACCCATGAAAGGCCACAGTGTCAAAGGGATTTAGGCACCTAAAGATGCCAATAGATGCCTAGTGGGCTTTCCAACAGCATTTATCTGCACCTTTAAGTGCCTAAATACCTATACAGAGTTGGCATGTAGGTCCAGTCCTACGCGTACTTTTCTTTACACTCTTGCATGTGTAAAGTTAAGCACATATGTAAATGTTTGCCTTAAATATGAATTACATTTGGAGTGTCCTCCCCCAGGGATTGAGCAGCTGTACTGTATCAGTAATGAGCCGCACTGGAGCTACATGGAGGCAGAGCAGTGTGTTAGCAAGTTAAATATTTCACTTAGAAATCAGAGAGAGAGGGGAGACTTTTGTTCTCCCACTTGGGTATCTGGACGGGTGCTACTGCCCCCGAGAAGGTTGCTTTACCCTGGTATGTGGACAGGGGCTACAGTTTTACTGTGGTGTCTGTCACTCGGCCATGGTGCTTTTGAAGGAACTCTCACTTTACTTCTCCTCAGGGACTCTCCCGCCTGGGCAGTCTCCAGTTCACTGTGCCAATTACTGCCCCGCTGTGTTTATTAATACTGATTATAAAACCCTCGCTAACGCGTTGGCCATCCGGCCAGAGGGAATCCTGCCAGGTCTGGATCAGATGGGCCTTATTAAGAGTTGTCAAGCTGCTAACAACACCTAACAGTTCCTAAACTCACTTCCCTTTTCCCAGTGGCGTGACCTGCCCAAGGCAGCCTCAGAGACAATGGCAGCTTTGGAAAAAGAGGTGCTGGAACCGTTTACTGAGAGCAGTTTGATACCGGGCTTGGCATTTCTTCTTTGATTGAATTCCTCCAAGTTTAGGTAGGAAAGTTAGTTAATAGTATGGTTGCCAGGACCCAGTGCACACAGTAAGCCTGCCTACTTCTGCTCTCTGGGGCTCATTTAGCTTAAGAGCAGCTCAGAACTAGGATATTATGGGCTTTGCGTCTTCATGCAAAAAGTACAGGGGGCTTCTGCAACAACAGGCCGAACTATCCCCCGCCTGGTCTATGAGTATGTGTGGTGTTTACTAATAAGGGCCTGGATCCTGCAGAGCTCCAGTTGGCATCAATGAGAACAAGAGGAATCTAATCAATCTCTGCTTGTATATGGCGTGATCTGAGTACCTTGGTCTGCACTCAGGGGCCCCGATTCAGGAAAACACATGCTTCGTTACATGCTAAAGTGCTGTTGACTCCAGTGGTGTTCAAGCATGTGCTTAAGTGCTTTCATAAGATACGGGGTCAGACCAAAGGTCCATCAAGCCCAGTATCCTGTCTTCTGACAGTGGCCAATGCCAGGTGCCCCAAAGGGAATGAACAGAGCAGGTAATCATCAAGTGATCCATCCCCTGTCTCCCATTCCCAGCTTCTGGCAGACAGAGGCTAGGGACACCATCCCTGCGCATCCTGGCTAATAGTCATTGATGGGCCTATCCTCCATGAATTTATCTAGTTCTTTTTTGAATTCTGATGTGCAGGGATGGTTTACTAAATCTGGGCCAAGCTGATGGAGGAGTTGAGGTAAGATCAATGTTCTTCCTGTGTCCCAATGGGCTTACACTGTATTGACGTGAGTGTGTGAATCTTTGAGTGCATCCAAACGTGAATTCTGGGTTAAAGTTTATCTGGCTCTTTTTGATTTGGATATCTCAAGAGAACAAACTTTCTGATTCGATTTGTGGCACTGCTGAGTTTCATTCAGGTCCATACTCCTGCAGTGATGGTCCTTCCTGCTTCTCCGTCACTGGAGGTTTCTAAGAACAGGTTGGACAAACCCCTGTCAGGGATAATCTAGAGCAGTGATACTCAGACTGAGACTCAGGAGCCACAAGTGGTTCTTCAGTGGGTCTCCTGCAGCTCTTTGCAGCACATGATATTAAAGGCGGTGTGATTTAATTAGTAACCAATCAGGAGGCTTTTACTATGTCATTAACCAATTGTAGTTGATAAAATAATCCTTGGTCAGTCATTTTGCTGTGAGAATAATGTGTGTGTGTATACACACACACATATATACAGGGTTTAAATTCTGCCAGAGTTGTCAAGAGCAGAGGTTCGGTAAACATTTCAAACCCATGAAGCTAAAGCCCTGAGACCTCCTCTGGCCTGCAGGTGAAGCCCGTATATATCTAGTAAGTGAAACAATGAACTCACACTACTGAGGCTTTTTTGGGTAAAGTTGATCGCTTAATTTGGCTCCTGAACCACTGAGGTCTGTGGATCACTGGTCTAGATAATACTTAATTCTGGCTCAGTGCAGGGGACTAGACTAGATGACCTCTCGAGGTCCCTTCCAGTCCTATGTTTCTGTGATTCTCAATCAGGACTAGCCAGGAAGTTTGGAGATGTGCCAAACATTGAAAAACAAACTGCAGTTAAACCTTTCAGATCTCAAAGAAAAGGGCTGAGTTGCTCTGAGATTGGGGTTGGTTCTTACATCCTCCATCGTTAAATAGATGAATAGATTCAGAAGGGACCACTGTGATCATCCAGTCTGATCTTCTGTACAACACAGGCCTGTTTGAACTTGAGCATATCTTTAGCAAAACATCCAATCTTGATTTTAAAATGGCTAGTGACGGAGAATCCCCCATGACCCATGGTAAATTTTTCAACACCATTTTGCTCCACCATATTCTGTTCCCATGAACAAACTCCTGATTGGGGTGAAACCTTCATAAACAATGTGTAAAGCAGACAGTGAACCTCTCCTGTTTACCTGTCTGTGTAGAGATGGCCACACTCCTCATGGGGTCAGGTATTCTTGAGGAGCACCACGTCTCCAGAGTTAGGATCAGCATCTTTGTTCTTATGACTGGTCACCTAGTGGTTTCTACCCGGAGGCAGCTTGGCAGCCAAACAGCTGCAGCAGCAGTGTCAGCCAAGGGCGCAGAAATTGGTGTATGTCTGATGTGATGGGTTCTAGGAACCCCATGCTGGCAGTGACAGGAGCCCCGTTAGCCCCTTGTGTGCCCCCTGGAGGAGAGACAGGGAATTAGGGATTGGACCCAGCTGGGGAGACCCAGGCTGGGAGGTTCTGTAAAGGAAGGAGTGCAGGGAGGGTCTTACAGAGGAGAGAGGCAGTAGAGAGCTTATCCCCGGGACTAGCCCGGAAAGGAGAGGGCACAAGGGTGAGGAGGTTCCAGGCAGCTGCTGGCGAGACTGGGAACTGCCAAGAAGAGGTGGAAGAGCTTGAAAATTGGCCACCCAATCAATGTTCCCTCTAATTTTTGAAAGCCTTTTTTTTTTTTATTGCAAAAAATTTCTTCTGTGCAAATTGTTGTGCGCACGGCGTTTCGCTGTGTGCGCGGGGTTTAGGACCTGTGTGCGCACACACACGCGCACAGCTTAGAGGGAACCGTGCACCCAGTGCTTGTAACAAACTGCTCAGAAAAGACCTGCCGACCACGCATTGCTTGCACCCCCAAAGTAATTCAACATACGACCTTGGGAAAATCCCAGTCAGCTCATGGCCGAGCCCTGAACAGAAAGAGCCGGGGTCAGACTAACCGGCAGGACAGCAAAGCTTGCAGGACCCAGAGGAAGGAGGGATTCCTCCTTCGTCGTTTGCCCCAGGTCGGTGTCAGCAGCACCACAGGGCAGGGATGTTATTGTTTCCGCACCAGTCCACACAGCACCTCCAGGCAAGAGGTTGCAAGGCAATGGGAAAAGACCTTTCCATTTACAGGAGGCTCTTTGGAAAAATAAGAGCTAATTAAATTGGAGGAGCAGCCAAGCAATTGCTGTCTTGCATTACAACAGGCTGGGGGCTTTACTTCCCACACCACTTGTGGGCCCGACTCTGTGCTTTGGGATGCACTGATGAGGGCAGGTTCCCTGGGGTAGGGGTGGGGGTCCAGTGCTCACAGAGGGCCCTGACACAGCAGAGAATAAGAAGCCACGTAGCATGCAGCCTCCCAGGCACATACCTGATTGCTGCCTGCCTGCTGGGGCTGGTGTGAGACGAAGGAAAGTAAGTATCCGCTAGGAAGAGGAGGCTGTCTGGGGAGCCATTTCACGAACCCAATCTGGCAGGGATATGCTACAAAAAATGGCTGCAATCCAAGGAGCTCTCTTCCTAGTGCTACCCCCTGCAGAGACCAAGCTGAGCTTCGCCAAGGGTCATGGGGGATTCTCCATCACTGGCCATTTTTAAAATCCAGATGGGATGCTCTTCGAGAAGATCTGCTCCAGTTCAAACAGGGATTGTTTTGGGGCAGCTCTCTGGCCTGTGTTACACAGGAGGTCAGACTAGATGATCACAGTGGTACCTTCTGGCCTTGGAATTGATCAGTCTATGAACCCTGTGGGGCGGCTCCACTGGAAACAGCCCAATAAGGAGCGCTCAGAAGAGGCAAGACCATCTTGACGGTGCTCCCATGGAGCCCACATGAGACTGTGTACCACCAGAACAGGCAGGGGAGGCTTTGGTTTTTCTGTGGCTCAGACATTTTAGCCTTTTCCATAGTGCTGGTCATGGGGCTGGCCCCTCCACTGCCTTCCCTTTTCCACCATGAACTGCTTGTCCTTCTGTGGCTGAGGGCTGGTCTACATGGTGAGGGTGCTGTGTGGCAAGCCAGGGTGTGAATCTACCATGCACTAGCTGCTATGCAGAACTCACTGCGTGGACAGTGAAAGTCCAGGCGTGTGGCTTGGCCCTCTCTCTGCTCTGCCAGCGACACTGCCTTCGCTGCAGACGTGGACCATCCTCCGCCTAGCCCCAGGCAGAAACATCTGTTAGTCCAGAAGCATGGGGGCAGGATGGGGTGGTTAAACACGGTCTGCTGCTGACTCTCTTTTAAAAAGAAAGACATCCTGAGCCCTCACCCTTTTTTCTATCTGCGGGGCTAATTGACCCCCTTTTTAGGCTGCCTTGCTAGTCTCATGGAAAGTTGATACAACGCTGTAAGCCACCAACAAGCAGAAACCTGAGCAAATTTCCCTGGCTGGAGATTTCTCAGGAGCAGCTTTTCCTGGGACATTTCTGGCACTTCCTATGGCTGTGTCAATCCGTAAGAAATCCCTCACGAACGGCCTCTCATATGGGGTTTTGGCCTAAACTAGGTAGTGGAAAGGCAGGAAAATATATGTTCTGACAATCCAAATCTCAGCTTTTTAAGCGTCTCACTCAGAACACCGTGTTCTCTTTGGGGCTGGGGGCAACTGGAGCTTTGCATGCATTCTAATTTTATCTCAACCAGTTTGTCCATTGCTTAGGTGCTAACATGGTTTGCAATTCCCGTTTTCAATCATGCGTGCAGTAAAATAATCCGGTTAAAACGGCAAGGGATTCCATGCTGGTCTACGTAACAGGAAGCAGCCCAGGAAGATGCCAACATAATGCAATTAGCATTGTAATGAGCTAATTAAAGCTTAGCAGAGACCTCTAATAAGGATACATCCAAGGGAAATCTCATTAACCCTTTCTTTGCTGAATATGCCATTCAGAGAGACACCTAACACCAGCTGCCCTCAGTATGGCTGGTGTGTCTGACCACTTACAGTACGGGAAATGGAAATTCCACAGCCCAGTGCATCTGGGGCCAGTGTACAGACATGCAGCGGTGAAGGAGTTAAAATGAAATCACTGCCCAGTTGTCCTGCTATTATATTACTAATATCCTTGGAGCCCATAGGGGTTAAAAAACTACGTCACTAGCCACTGGTTGGTCAAATTGCAGGTGGAAGGGGAAGATTGCTGGTTAATCAGTAAGAAGAGACCTATTTCAAAATAAAATCTGTCTGCAGGGCTTCAAAAATAACCAGCAACTGATCATCTTTGTGGCACTTGACAAAAGAAAAAATAACTGGAAAGCTTAAAACCGGGAACCATAACAACCAGAATAAGAGCCTATGAAGACACACACAGGACTTGAGCCCTGAATGAGAAGTAGCCGGTGAATCTGCAGTTCTGATGATGGGAGACGGAAATAGAGACCTTGTTTGAACACAAAAATTGCACTGATTTCACTAAAATTTGTGCAAAAAACAATTGAGTGAAATTGGTGCAACATGAGTTCATAGACTCCAAGGCCAGATGGGACCATTGTGATCATCTAGTCCAGAGGTGGGCAAACTACAGCCCGTGGGCCACATCCAGCCCGCAGGACTGTCCTGCCCGGCCCCTGAGCTCCCGGACGCGGAGGCTAGCCCCCGGCCCCTCCCCCGCTTTTCCCCCTCCCCGTAGGGGGAAAAGCTTGCGCCCATCCACCTCCCAGGCTTTCCAATATGCCAGTCCTGCCGCTCTGAGTGGCATGGTAAGAGTGCAGGGGGTGGTGGGGTTGGATAAGGGGCAGGAGGTCCTGGAGGGCAGTCAGGGGACAGGGGGAGGTTGGATGGGGAGGAGTCAGGAGACAGAGAGCAGGGGGGGTTGGATGGGGGTGGAGTCCTGGGGGGGCAGTTAGGGATGGGGGTCCCAGGAGGAGGTGGTCAGGGGACAAGGAGTGGGGTGGGGGGGTTGGATGGGGCGGAGGGGTGGATGGGTCGGTGGGACCTGTCAGGGGGTGGGGGTGTGGATAGGGGTTGGGGCAGTCAGAGGACAGGGAGCGGGGGGGTTGGATGGGGGTGGGGTCCCGGTGGGGCAGTTGGGGCGGGGGATCCCAGGAGGGGGCGGTCAGGGGACAAGGAGCAGGGTGGGGTTGGATGGGTCAGAGGTTCTGAGCGGGGCAGTCAGGGGGCGGGAAGTGGGAGGGAGCGGATAGGGGGTGGGGGCCAGGCTGTTTGGGGAGGCACAGTCTTCCCTGCCCGGCCCTCCATACCGTTTTGCAACCCCGATGTGGCCCTCGGGCCAAAAAGTTTGCCCACCCCTGATCTAGTCTGACCTCCTGTGTAACACAGACCAGAGAACTTCCCCAGAATAATGCCTAGAGCAGAGCTTTTAGAAAAACATCCAATCTTGGTTTAAAAATGTAATGATGGAGAATCCACCATGACCCTTTGTAAATTCTCCACTGGGTAATTACTCTCATCTTTAAAAACTTACGCCTTATTTCCAGTCTGAATTTATCTAGCGTCTACTTCCAGCCATGGGACTGTGTTGGAGCTGTCTCTGCCAGCGGGAAGGCCCATTATTAATATGTGTTCCCCATGTAGCTACTTATAGACTGTGATCTAGTCACCCCCCAGCCTTCTCTTTCAGTCTTTCTAATCCTCCAATTTATCACCATCCTTCCTAAATTGTGGGAAGCCAGAACTGGACACAGCATTTTAGGAGCAGTCGCACTAGTGCCAAATACAGAGGTAAAATAACCTCTCTACTCCTACTTGAGATTCCCCTGTTTATACATCCAAGGGTCACATTAGCTTTTTCGGTCACAGCTCATGTGAGTTCATGTTCAGCTGATTCTCCACCCTGACCCCCAAATCTTTTTCAGAGTCACTGCTTCCCAGGAGAGAGTCCCCCGTCCTGTAAGTGTTGCCTGCATTCTTTGTTCCTAGATGGAGACGTTTACATTTAGCCATATTAAAATGCATATTGTTTGCTTGTGCCCAGTTTACAGGGGTGAAAGTAGGCCGGTACGACATACCAGTAAGAAGTAGCCGCCGGTACCGGCCTGTAAGCAGCCGCGGCAGTGCTTTAACATCGGTGGCCTTTCTGCCCCCCCTGCCGGCGGCCCTGCCAGTAGGAGCCACTGTTCTCGGTTTGCCCTGTGCTGTGTTAGTGTTCTCCAGGCTGTCAGGCAAACCTCGTTTTCCACGTGCCCACCTCCCTCCTTTCATTGCTGGGAGGAGGCTGTCTGATATTGCTGGAGGTCTGGGTATAACCAGTCTCCTTGCCGCTGTCCCCAGTTTCCCCATCCATGGGAGAGGCCTCTAGTATATGCTTCTCAGGAGCCTGTAATTCCCTTTGTGCCACTCTCATTGGTGTATGTAACTGCTGGTTCTAATGCAGCTACACAGGCAGCTTTCTTTTTTCTATAGTGGGCTGCGGTCCAGAATGGGTAGGTATTTGTTGGACCGAGCCTCTCAGTTCCCCTAGGGTGGCTGGGCGACCCTCTTGCCAAATTCCAAGCCTCCCGGAGTAGTGGGGGGTTAGGGAAGCAGCCCAACTCGTAAGGATTCTATGCTGAATGCCACTGTATCCCGCGCTGTGGCATTGCCCAACGGTGTTAAGCTGGCCATTATTTGCATCAGACCCGATCGGGTTAAATAATTCTCAGGGTCTTCACTGGGCTCTTGGGTTGTGGCTACGGCTTGTGCTAAAAATTGCACCTGCCTATTTGCTCTTCAAAAAGTCCCATTAAAATCAATATGCTATTGTTCTCGTCGACTCTAATCCTATGTAGGACCCCTGAATCTCTGAAGCTGTGCAGACACCCATCAAGTGGCCGACTTCAATGGCGTTCAGCTCTTCCCTTATGGCAATCAAAAATGCATTAGAACACCATCTGGAGAAATTGTCCTTTTTTAGGGGTCCCAAACTATCAGCCATGGCTTTTAAGTCAGCAGCTGAGACAGGGACAGTGGTGACAGTTGTACTTCCCCCTCCCTCTGCCGGTGTTGTGACTGTAATTCGTCATATTGCTGCAATAGGGTTTTGTTCAATAGGTTTCTATCCCTGGGGCTCATCCCATATATCTCCATTCCAAGCTTCACTAGGGTCCCATTCTCCCTCCGATTCGGGGATCTCGCTGTATTGGGCTTGATCTCATTCTCCTGCCGTCACAGCCACTACTTGGTAGGTGGCAAACCCCAATTTTCTTCTTAAGATGCTTAATAATAGATTCACAGCGGTTGTGATTGGCAGGGGCTCTACCTTGTTCTAACATTAGTTTGTTTACCATTTCCTGTAAAATCTGATTCTCTTTTTGTATTTTCCCCCCTCTATTTGTTCAGATAAGCCCCTCTCTTTTATTTTAACTTCTCTTAGGGTATCTTTGAGAATGCGTAACTGGCTTTGGACCCCAGTGGCCAGTATTTTCCATTGATCAGTTTCTCATTCAGGTACACCAAGTTTCTCATGTAGTGTGGCATTTTCCTCTCGGCATCTAGCCAAGTGAAGGAATGCCTCTTTGCATGCTTCCCACAATAGCCAAATTGCAGCCGAGTCTCTTTTTATTGGGGTTGATGGCCTGTAGACCTACAGATATTTTGCCAATCTATTTTCCAAATCAGCAATAGTATGGACTTCGGCTAATGCTTGTTCAGTCCATGGGCTGTGCCCAAATTTTTGCAAAATTTTCTTAAAAGGAGTAGTTTCCTGTATGAATGGTAATTTTTTCTGCTCTTCTTGAGCTTTGTCCTTAGGGAACTCTTTTTGCCTGAACATATTTTCTTTATGAATCTCTTTTACCTCCATAACTTTTCCATGCCCACGCTCAGGCTGGGACTTACAAACACAAAAAGTCTATACCCACTAAAAACTCTGCCTAACAGAGCAGGAGGGGGAACGCTGAACCCCCTACCTTTTGGGCTCAATCCTGCTATGACCGAGGCTATATTCACCTAAGCAATTTTTCCCCGACAGACGGGTAGGAGTGAGGATTCTAATCCTCCCCCTTACGGCCCGGCACCTCTACGATCGGGGTGTATATACCTAGACAGTTTGTACAAACAGTTTATATATGTATCTATCGGTATAGTTTTCCCTGACAGACAGGTCGGAGCGAGGACTCTAATCATCCCCTATTGCCCAGCACATTTATGACCAGGGATGTGCACACCTGAATGATCGATCATTTTATATGTATGGTTTCAGAGTAGCAGCCATGTTAGTCCGTATTCGCAAAAAGAAAAGGAGTACTCGTGACACCTTAGAGACTAAATAAATTTAATAAATCAAATAAATTTGTTAGTCTCTAAGGTGCCACAGGTACTCCTTTTCTTTATACGTATGGTATACCTTTTAGCAGTATTTAGAGGTATTTTCAACACACAGTGCATGCCTTCCCCCTTTCGCAATTCTCCACCAAAAATGTTATGCTTATAAGAAGCACATGGGATCTTTTTCAGGGGAAAAGGCAATATGCTGCATTTACTGAAGATACAACAATTAGCATATGCATTCAATCACACACACACTCACACAGTGTCCCGCCAGTCGATGTTATAGTTAACAGTTCAGAGTCCAGATCAATCCAGTGACCAGCTAGGTTGATCATGGGTAGGGAGGAGCCAGGTTCTGTCAGTCGTGACCCAATGCTTCGGGTAAGTCTTGGCAAGATGATCCCAAAGTTTCATGGCAAGGCACCCTGTTTATATAGTGATTTTCCTTCATTAGGACCAATGAGTTTTGCACCATCATGCTGTAATCAATTGTTGTTTGACGAGTGCTTGTTTTCTTAAATTCTCCTTCTCATCCTTTATCTTGTTCTTTCATCCAGTCTCTCAAGGAGTTACCCCATGCTGGTTTTGATCACAGTTATCTTGTCCCCACTGATAGGTGCCTGTCTCATCTTTAGAGTCGTCAATCTGCCCTCCTCTGACATTTCAGCAGGGGCGTGTTGCAACCTCCTGGTGCCCATACATCTGTCCTCGGTTTCTCCTTAGAACATCTGGTCTTGTGATGGCCTTCACACGTATCTTCTAATGCACACGTTCCTCATTCACACACAAAACAGAATTGATTTACACAGAGCATTTAAACAGAAACATCAAATTGCAATGCAAGAAAAAAACAACCATTGCATTGTTTTACTTGTTTTAAAATGCTAAACCTACAACTAAGTGGTGACCCTAAAAGGTCTGTCACTGCCTTGAAATCAGCACAGACACAGATTCTGGCTGATGCATCTGTACCAATGGCCCATTAGGCCATCCTTTCTGCTTTCAGAAAGGGTGGCTGGCAGGATATGGTCAAATCATACACCAATATAATTAATTCATGCTACATTATTATTCTTTATCCTTCATTCTAAATTACACAAAATACAAACATAAAATCCTACTACTAGACGTTAACGTTGCTGCCCCTTTTGCCGGGCCGCCGACGGAGGGGAGGGGGAAAAAGGGGCAGCAATGTTAAAGCCCTGCTGCGGCAATGTCATTGCCCATTTTGCCCCCTCCTCTGGGCCACCGACAGGGTGGGGGCAAAAGGGGCAGCTGCCCCGGGGCCAGCGATTTAAAAGGGCCCGGGGCTCCTGGCTGCCGCCACTGCTACCATGGCTGCGGCCAGAGCCCTGGGCCCTTTAAATTACTGCTGGAGCCCCAGGTGGTGCGGGCCAGGTAGCGTGGATGGACTGGCTGGGGGAGGCTGACCCCTAGCACTGCCCCTTCTGCCTGAGGTCCCACCCCTTCCGGAGTCCCAGAGCCGGGCCCTCGTACCGGTAAGTGCTTAATGTTACTTTCATCCCTGCCAGTTTACCAAATGATCCAGATCCCTGCGTATCAGTGACCTGTCCTCTTCATTATTTACTACTCCCCAATTTTTGTGTCTGCAAACTTTATCAGTGATGATTTAATGTTTTCTTACAGGCCATTGATAAAACGTTAAATAGCATTGGCCAAGAACTGATCCCTGTGGGACCCCACTAGAAATGCTCCTGCTCAGTGACAATTCTCTGTTTACAGCTTCATTTTGAGACCTATCTGCTAGCTAGTTTTAATCTATTTAATGTGGCCATGTTAATGTCTATTGTTCTAGTTCTTTAGTCAAAATGTCTGTCACGCTGTCTGGAGTGGTTCATGACCGAGAGTGCCATCCTCAGGGCAGAGTGTCAAAAAACAGGGCAGAGACCCCAAACTCATTGTATGTTCTATAAATAGATTTCACCAACCCAGTACCAAATGTGAACTCCTGAAGCGCTATACCAGTCTTACCATAGAGTCACAGACAGTCCCCTTGGGCATTCCAGTCTATCTTGCCACCCAGGCAAGCTGGCCTTAGTGATAGTTTACTCTTGGGGGGATTCTGCACCCATGCAGGAGTGCAGAATTCATATGGCCTGCATTTTTCCAGGCTCTGCAGGCAGAAAAACGCAAAACAAATCTGCCAGGAACACATGCCTCTTCCCCAGGTAGCGCATCTGTTCCAGCATGCCTGAAGCAGCCTCAGAGACGGGGTAGGGGGCTGGGCATGCGTGCCTGCATGATGACCGTCCGGGGGGGGGGGAGGGGGGGCTGGGTATAGGTGCGTGCCAGCAAGCAAGAGAGAGACAGACTCTGTCCCTCTTTGTGACTCAGCTCCCAAGCGTGTAAGGGTTGGGCTTTTTATTATGCAGGAGGCAGGCTAGAGGCACAAATGAAGGACCCTGCCTCAGTTAATTGATCTCATTCTCTGAGGCAGAAATGTAGCAGCCTGCCTATTGTTCCTGTTGTTAGTTAACTGTTTGTTCCCATTCTCAGTCAATTCCACCAGGAGCATAAAACCTGCGAAAGTTTTAAGGCCCCTATATTGCCAGAGTGATGTAAAGGAGTCTTATTATAAACAACAGCAAGGGAATCCTCAGCTAGGAAGATCTATGTGCTTTCTCACTTTTTTCCTGTACCAAAGTGGCACAATGAGGTTAGAGTACAGCTCAGGATTTATTTTATTTACCCATTAGAAAAAAAGCCTTTGAGGGCAAATAAAACATTTACCAAGCAGTAATAAAATGTCAGGACAATCAGAACGAAGCACTTCCCAAAGTACCCAGCCAGATCGAGGACAATGATTAGGAAGACTGTATGACTTTCATGTGTGGAAGTCTGAGCAATTTAAAATGACATTCTACCCTTTTTTTCCCCCCTTGTTTGGTTTTCTGTAATGTAATTTAAATGAAAATCCAGGATTATAACTGGAATGCAGGATATTAGTTACCAAGTGTTTGTAACATAACTTTCATGTGTTTAGGAAATTCTGAATAGTTATTGTGACTTTTTTCTATATTGTAGTTTAAATAAATTACCAAAACAATTGAAACTGTGTGATTATACTGCATTATTTTGACAAATAAAATATGCAGAATTTTTAATTTTTTGGCACAGAATTTTGTATTTTTTGGCACGGAATCCCCTCCAAAAGTAATAGTTCAATGCCATACACCAAAGATCACAAAAATGTCAGGTTGCCCCAAGTCCCAAGTGACCAGTCACTTAACGCAGGTCAATTTGTACCTCAGCTCTCACACCAAAGACAACACTGGTAGTCAATCCTATAGTAAACTAACTAAGGATTTATTACCTAGGAAAATGAAATGAGAGAGTTATTTACAAGTTAAAGGAGGCAAACATATGCACACTGAATGTCTTTTAGGGCTAACCCAGTTTGACCCTGGGGATCTCTGCTTCTTTTTCCTAGTTCCAGCTCTATGAGAGTCCAAACAGCAAAGAGATGAAGAATTTTCATGTTAGCTATCTTCATTTCCTTCTTGAGTGTGATAGGGCCATTACCCAGTCCTTGTTTTGTGCTGTTCCCCAATGGCCTGCTCAGTTTTGATAGGCAGGAGTGGTGATTCCCCCACCCATCAAGGAGGACTAAGTTCACAGGTTCAGAGCTGGCATTTTTACGTTATAAAGCAAAACTGACCTATCACATTATAGCATGGGATACAGACATTACACATGAAATTAATGCGTACAGCAACTTACAAACATTTTATAGAGTCTAACCCCAAACACATCTTTACAGGTCTAACACCTGCCTGGAACAATACTAACATAAGATGAGCTGGTCTGGTTTCCAGCTATGAATTTGTCAGTGCTCAGGTGATGCCTACAGCCTTGGCAAGAGCTTGGCACCTCATCTACCAGTGTCACAATGTCATGTGGCACCAAGTCACATGGCTTCCAGAGGTCTAAGTATATTACATTAACCTTATTGTCTTTATCAGCCGAACTTGTAATCTCATCAAAAAAGATATCAAATTAGTCTGACAGGATCAATTTTCCGTAAACCCATGTTGGTTTGCATTAATTACATTACCCTTCTGTATCAACCACTCCATTATCTTGCCTGGGATCGAAGTGAAGCTGGCAAGCCTATAATTACCCGGGTCATCCCATTTACCCTTTTTAAAAATTGGCACAACATTAGCTTTCCTCCCGTCTTCTGGAACTTCCCCAGTGCTGCAAGACTTATTGAAAATCAACATTAGACAAAAGGGAGCCTCAGCATAAATATCCAACTATCTGAATTGTGTCGGTTTATTTCAGTGAATGCCTGTGATTAGCATAACAGATAAGACAGAAAATATATATTTTCCTCTAATTCTTCAGTTTATTTGTGGATTTGACAGCCCTGGACACAGTATGTTTTTCTCTGATCCAAATCCAACCCCAGTCTTCGCACTGGCTTCAGTGGGCTGTGAAGGCCCTTAGTCAGTTCCCCCAGTTGTATGCGTGTGTCTTTCACACAATGAGATAGCCGAGTTCTAAAAAGAAATAAAAAGAGGAAAATGTGGTTTTAAAACCACAGAAGTTGCCAGAGGGACTCCAGTGCGGATCTGAAGTTACTTTGAATTTAGTTTTTGAAACTGACCAGACTTCAAGTGGATTGTCTCTGAGTCTTATACTGAATGCTGGCGTCACTTGAGCCCGCCATGGTTTCTGTTTTTCTTCAAGGGGAGCATTAATTGGCTGTTGCACTTTTTCTGTTTTTGTTGCTCTGGATGTTTAGTTTTTCTAATTTTAGTAATGATTAAACCCAGACTTTGTTTTTTTATCTATTTGGGTCATTTTGGAGAGTTTAATATTTGCTCTCTGAATGGCCTGAGCTGACTGGGTCTAGCAGGATGCTGAGAGCTGGGTAAAAAGGCAGATTGTGTGGGAGGTTGTGGTGGAGAATGGGTTGAGGCAGGTTCAGAGTGGGCTATTGGAGTTGAGGACAGAAGGAGCACTAATGCTGATTTTAGAGTAATCTGTTATTACAGTAACATTTGAACACTAGAGATGTTACACAAGCATGATAGTTTCTACTTGCAAGTGGCAGGAGCAGACTGAACACAATGAGGAACTGTGGACTCCACGGCTACCTTGTCTCTGTCATAATCACCAGTCAGGAACAGAGATCCCAGGCTAAGGGATTGTTGAGAATTGTGAGAAGCTCCCACTCTGAATGAATAATAAACAATTGTGTGAACCAAACCATGTAAAGCCACCAGACCCTAGCAGAAATCTTCAGAGAGTAAATAGGTGTAGATATTATCATAGAACCACAGGGTGAGAAGGGACTGCAAGGGTCATCTAGTCTAACCCCCTGCCAAGACACAGGATTTGTTGGGTCTGACCCATCCAAGAGAGATGGCTATCCAGCCTCCTTTAGAAAACAGTCCGTGAAGGAGCTTTCACAACCTCCTGAGGTGTCTGTTCCCTTGTCCTACTGTTCTTACAGTTAGGAAGTTTTTCCTGAGATTTAATCTAAAGCTGCTATGCTGTAGTTTGGCCCCATTGCCTCTTATCCTGCCCTCCGTGTCAAAAGAGAACAATTATCCATACGTACGTACAAATGAAGGCGATTGTACTCCTTGAAGAGGGAGACAAAGAGAGTTGGTCCGGACTGTATTTGCAAATGCAGAGAAAACATTTGGATTCAATCTGGACCACTTGGGATCCACTTAACTCTCCTCTATGGAGAGATTGGGTTGGGCATTGTAGTCACAAGGTTCAAATCGGGGGCCTGAGATCAGGCTTGAACTTGGTATTGAGGTCCCTTGTCAAGGCTGATTCCCCACTCTGGCACTTTGAGTGCAGAAGGTGAGGGCCCACAAGGATTTTAAAAATTAATACTGGCCACTCCAGGCTTTGTATTAAACTCCCAAGGTTACAGCTTCTCTCTGTCCTTGGATGGGTAGATGCTGCCACCATCCAAATGCAAAACCCCTTGGAACCCAGGAAGGCGCACTTTGGAATTCCTTCCTGGGGTGTACCCTCAAGCCCTTTTCCCCCTTCCCCCCTGCCTCTGGGGAAGGGCTGAGAAAGGAAAACAAAGAAATCAGCTGTTGCCACCAGCTAACTAAAAAACACATGTGCACAATCCTCTTAAGACACAAAAATCCAAATCCTGTTCTTAAAAAAGGTAAATTTTATTAAAAACAAAAAGAAAGAAAATACATCTGAAAACTCAGGCTATTGCTAGATTTTTAAAAGTGCTATTCCAAAAATTAAGCACCCAAAATATTTTTCTGGGGGATCAGCTTAAAAGTTACAAGCAACAAAAGCATCCGGGGTTAGCACAGAGGAATCCACAAGCCAAAAGAAATAAACAAAATAAACCTAATTGCGTCTTTCTACACATTTTCTGATCTACTTACATATCTGGGTTTTCAAATAAGCAATTTCTAGGTATGATTCTGATGATATTCATACCTGGCCTTCAGCTTCTCCTGGCATAACTGCTGTCCTGTTCCCCTCTTCCCTTGAGGGCAACAACAACAGACCCACAAAGGAGAGTCTTGTTTCAATTTTAAAAAGTTCTAGTCATCCCATTGGCTCTTTTGATCAGGTGCCCACTCCCTTTCTTTTACCTATGCAGGGAGACTTTTTTAATCCTTTACAGGGAAAACAAGCAGAGAACAGTCACCAAGAGGGACTTTATAGCTAACTTGCCGGCTGGGTGTCCATAAAAGGGAGCTACCCCCATCTTCATTTATCACTCCCTGTAAGGGGGAGGGGGCAGCCGGCTCATCCCTCTCTGGGGTGGCGGGGAGCTACACCTCCTCGCTACTTCTGTCAGGTGTGTCGGGGAACTAGCCTGGTTGTGGGCCAACAGTCAGTGTCGCAAACCCTCAGGCAGGGGCTGAGCAAACAGTTCAATAGCAAACCCTGGCTCCAAGCAGCGTGGGGGTGGGGGAGGGAGGAAACTGCCACCCGCGAGATGCATGGCAGGGGGGCGCAGGCCCACCCACTCCACTGCGTCCCAGCCCGGGGCCCTAGCAGCAGCAGAAGACCCGCTGCTGTGTCTGTGGGATTCCTGGCCGCAACACACTGACATAGGCTCTGGCTGTGTTGCATCCTGACTAGGGTCGGCTGCCCCTGGGCTGCTTCCTACCTCCCCCTCTAGAGGTACCTGGGTCCGGACAGCATCCTCCAAGGGGTCACACACCATGGGCTCCTCGGGGTAACTGGCAAGCGGCAAGCTTGGCAGTGTCTCCAGGCTTAGGCTAGCCTCAGGCAGTGGCTGGTCTGGCCAGTCCTTGGGTCAGTCGCTGATTGCCGTGGTCTCCCAGCTAGAAGCTCCGCCACAGACTTCTGGCCTCTCCAGTGGCTGTGTTTCAAGTGAGCTCTGGGGTCGGGCTTTTATACTTCCTGTCCTGCGCCTTGACCTCTGAGGGGCGGGTGCAGGGTTCGCTGGCTCCACCCACTTTGGCGTCCAGAAAGGCTCGTCCCTCTCCGGGGTGGCGGGGAGCCAGACTGCCTCGCTACACTCCCCTAAATGCATTGTCTGATTTTTGAGGAGTGGAGAAGCCATGGATCCTGTTCAGTAGGTTGACCTTCTACAGCTAGTGGTTGCCGTGAAAAGGTTCACAGTTACCTCCAGCAGCGATGCAGTTATTGCCAATTTCATGCATAGGTAAAAACAGTGGGATATGAGGTACTAAGGTTTGCTAATGTCTAGCAAATGCTGACCTTTTACTGATGACCCCTCTGGTGGAAAATGGGCTGGAGGAAGCCATGCAGGAGGTGAGGAGAAGGGAGCTCATGCCTCACTGAGCACAGGAAACGGAACTGTTCCTCTTACTTCACCCACTGCTGCCGCCACCACCTTCTCAGAGCCTTTCAGCCCGCGCTCCAAGCAGAGGCTCCACATCGGTCAGCCCTCTCCCCAGGTAACTGCAACCCCTGCTCGGCCCACTGGACATGGGCAGGGGAAAATTCCAAGGGGAAGGGAAAAGAGTGAGGGAAAAGAATTGCAAGGGATGGAGAAAATCTCAAGGGTGGGGGAGGACAGAGGTGTAATGCTCATGTGTGACAAAGTTTATCTACTGAAGTTGTGCTACTGGGTGAGTACCCTTTTCCAAACACATAGGTACACTGGGCACCATGCATATAAGTGCATGAGGATTAAGACGAATATTTAGAACTCCAGAGCTACTTAAATATTTGCATTCAAGCTTAGTTGACTTGTTTGGTCTAAGTGAGATCTACAGAAACAACCAAGTTTGAGGCACCTCAGTTGTTTTAAAGCTACCAGATCTGATCCACTCAGCCAGCAGGACCTGTGTTTAGAACCCCTGGCAGCAGATAGTCAGGATGGATGGAGGCCAGTGGGACAAACCTCCCACAATTCCTGCTCTGCCTAGGGTCCTGGAGCTGCTCACCACAGCTCATCAAATGGGCAGGGCTAACCAAGGCACTGACAGTACAGGGGCTGCTCCCGGGAGATGCACCAAATCACTATCTCCTCAAGCACTGGGGCTTCTATGGAGCCCTGGCAAGCCAGTCAAGTCCTGCCCTTCCTTGGGGGCTGACCTTTTGACGCCTTTGACGCAACTGCCCTCCTAGCACCAGGGCAGGAGTGCGGGCAAACTGTACTCCCTGTGCCCACCCGGGGGGATTAAGCCAATTAGTAATACATAAATTCCCTAACTGAGCATACAGGTACAGGGCCTGTGCACAGTTTCCAAACAATCGTGTATGTTAAACCACTGCCAGCTTACGACTGCAAGCGAAACCAAGGAAGCAGGCCTCAGGGAAGAAGTCCAGGTCCATGCTAACCCTGCAGCCAGAACTCTCCTGGAAGGAGGAGTATGTGCTGCTTTTCTTTCCCAGCCTTGCTGAGCTCAGACACCTGAGTGGATTTTGCTCGGATTTGAAAAAACAAATGTTCTTTCCAGGAGAGACCCTCTAGGACCGATTCAGTGCTGTGGGGTTGTGCTGGGCACTGATTTGCAACCTCACCAATAGCAAGTGTTACAGGTTGCCCCAGCCTCTGAACAGTCAGGAGGGATTTTTGCAGCTTTTTAGAGCAGTGAAGCAGCCAAGTCCTAGTGAATTCACAGGACGTTGTGCGCCTAACTCCCTTGGGCTCCAGGATGCCAGCGGTTATTTCCTTGTTCAGAGAAGATTCAGACTTCAGTTTTTTCCTGATTTTATTTTATTCCTGGCATGCGCATGGTGTTGCTCCTGCTAATTCTTTGAACCAGGATGAAAGCGGCATAAAAGCTCCCACAGATGTAGCATGACTTTCAGAAGTCCGACCAAGCAGCTCTGAGTTAAAGTTCCCCACCAGAATGAAATGTGTGGGTGTGTTAACTGTCTTCCCCCCCCCCGCAACAAAAAAAGCCTTTGTGAGAACAAGAACCTTTGTGTGGGCTGTCGATCCAGATCACTACCCTTCCAGGCAGGTGGTGTGTGTCACTCCACTATTCTGTGCTTGGAGCTGATATCTGCAGAGGCTGTGTGGGGGGTGGAGGATGGTCCCCTGTCGCCCAGCTGCTCTTTGGCACAAAAGGACTCTCTCTTCCCTCTGAACTGCAGGGGAGGAGATTCTGATTTCACTCACACCAATGTGACCCCCACCCCAAATCACTAGTTTTACCAAGATAAAATGAGAGTGTGAGAGCCCGCCTGGGGTAACACCTCTGCATTCAGCGGGGGTGACGTTGGGCAAAAGGGCTTGAGTGCTGGCTGCTAAGTGCCAATCAGGCAGTGGTTGGTGGTTGGCTATTCTGTTCACGTTCAGCACCTTTTAGTCATCGAGCTATTAACCTACCGGTGCCGTAGGAGTAGCTGCAGCCGTTGCCCCTGCAGTGGGTTCCCTGCTCAGATAATTATGTCTGTTGCATTAGTGGTTTGTGATCTTTACCAATCTTCCTAAAAATTAGAGCGAAAAAGACTTACTCACCACCTACTGGGCACCAGACCCATGACTAATCAGTAGCTCAGGCTTGCAAAGAATAACTTTTTCCAGACAAATTTGATTGCTTTTTTGGACAGGCTTGCAAAGCTAGTGGCTGAAGGGGATGCAATAGCCATCATAAATTTAGATTTTAGGACATGAATTAATTTTGAGAGGGAGATTTTCATGAGACACGGCATCAAAGTGGCTGGGCTGTGAGCAGTGTCTTGTGGATTGAGATTGGCTTAAAGTCCTAAAGGAAGAAATGCGTAGACTTGGCATGAGTGAAGAGATGTCTAGTGGGGTGCAGCGGGGGTCTGTTCTGTTCAGTGCTTCGTTCCTGATCTGGGACTGAGAGAAAACAGCACATCTGGGAGAGAAATTAACTGGTAAACTGACAGTGAATGGGGAGCACTTTCAAATCCCAGTAGGTGGGCAGACTGCTGCTAGCTTGGCTCACACTAGTGTGCTAAAAAGTGTGGCCGTTGCAGCTTGGGCTGGAGCTCAGGCTCTCAGGGCTAGGAGGTTGGGTGAGTTTGAGCACCTGACTACAGCATCCACACTGCTGTGTTTAGAATGTTAGCAAGTCTGTCTGCCCAGGTTGGGAGGCTCACTCCCAGATGCCGGGTAGACATACTCGCAAAGGGAGCTAGGAGGGTGGAGCTGGGCCTAAGTGGCAAAGGTCAGTGCAGGGCTAGCCAAGTCTGGGGAGGTGTATAAGTGGGGTTTTGGGTTAAATCTGTCAGCGAGTTCCATGCTCCCCTTGGCTTCTGTGCCGGGAGGGGGAGGAGAAGGGAAGCCTGTGGATGTGGCTGGGGGAGCCGAGGAGAGGTTGCATACATCTTCTCACTGCTCCGGACGCTCCTGTGCAGGCATCCGAGCCCAAAGTTGGGAGAAGGCAGAGGCTGGGAGCCAGTCACGCTCCTCAGGAGTCTCCCTCCACCCAGCCCAGCAAAATTACTGCAAGGAGAGCCTGCCTTAGCTTCGCCTCTATCGGATGGGTAAGGCAGCTGTCGCCTTGGGATGGAGTGCCAAGCACAGTTAAGAAGATCCCAGAACAAGTGGGGTTTCTCTGTCCTCCGGGCTGGCACCGTGGCATGACCTTGGGGATTTAAACACTTGAGTGCTTCAACCTTCACAGAGCTCCCAGCAAGGAGTTCAAGGGAGACCGTCTACGCCCCTTTGCCCTGGGCAGGCTTCCCCCAGGGAGGGTTCTAGGGCAGTGGCAATCAGGGTGCATGCCCTGTGACTCCTGTGGGAGCTGGGCTGCCAGAGGGCTGGGGCTGAAGGGTGATACCATGGAGACACGGGCCCTGGCATGTTCCTTCCACTCCAAAAAAACCTTTGTTAATAAAGGAGGAGGCAGGGAGTCATGGACCAATGCAGGTAAAGTCCTTGCCCCCCACTTTCTGGCAGAAGAACAAAGAGATCCCTTGCTTACCTAGGTTGGGGTAACTCAAACAGCACCATGGGCAGTGTGTGCATCCCCTGTTCAGGGAGGCTAGCCCCCTGCCTCCTCTGCCTGAGGCCCCACCTCCTCCTGCTCTTGCTGGCTGGCCTTCCGGCGCAACCCTGAAGCCAGCCCAGCTCGCTGGTGCCCGGAGCAGTCCAGAGGAGCCTCAAGTCCCAGCCAGCTGGCTGGGGCCGAGCCCTAAGCCCTGGTCACCCAGAGGAGCTCTGAGCCCAATCTCAGCCCAGCCCTGGGGCTGCAGTGGAGAGCATTAGTGGAGGTTTGGGGAGGCTTATCCTCCCCCAGAATCCATTACCCGCTGCCCATGCACAGGGATCTGTATTTCCAACAGGCAGAATAGTCACTGGGCTCAGTACAGGGGTTACTGGGTGAAATGCAGTGACCTGTGATGTGCAGGAGGTTAGACTCGATCTGAAACTCGAGGAATGTTTGACTCTCTGGCCATCCTAGGAGGAGATTCAGCTGGTAAAAATGAAAGCTAATGTGACTGGAGGGGAAACAATTGCAACGGTTCCACAAACAAGTGACGAATCCACATCACATCACTCAATTGAACACGACCTACTGAGTCCAAGACAGTGAACATGTGCTTGATAATGAGCAAAATGAGGCCAGTTTTTGAGCAGAAGAGATTTACAACGGAAGCCACAGGCATTGACTTTTGTTTTTACTGGTGAGTGCTCCTCTTTGCCCCTCCCCACTGTGCAAGCAGTGGGTGGCGCCTTGGGGGGGAAGAGGCGAAGCAGGGGTGGGGCCTTGGGGCAGAGTGCAGGCGGGGTCTTGGGGGGAAGTGGCTGAGTGAGAGCGGGGCCTTGGGGTGCAGGGTGGGCAGAGTGGGGGTGCGGCCACAGTCTGGACACCAGGGCTCACAAAAGATTAATCCAGCATTTTAGCTTTTCCTTTCCTTAATTTCATCATGTTAATGAGTGCCCAAACAGTTCCCGAAAGGGAGATCCGCTTGGATTGTTAAATAGTATATCAAGGGAAATGGTGGAAGCTCCATCACCTGTGTCTTGTTCAAATATTTGGCTGTGGTGTTCCTGACTCCTGGGGTTTGCTTTTGGCAAATATGTTTATTTGCAGGTGTGTCTGTGGGAAGAGCAAGGGTTGTGAAGGCTTATGCACATGCTGAACAATGCCAGAAGTGATCAGTGGCATCTGGAGAACTCTGAGTGCATCTGGAAGACAATGCCATGTGACACATCGTGCGAATAAGCAATTACGAAGAACAAATACTCAGAGTATGAGACAGAGCACATGGTGTGACCAGACTGCACCTGGATACAAACTGGCCCATGAGCTGCGGAGGGGAGTGTCTCTCCATTTAAACGTGCAGCTATATCAAACCAGCCAGATCAGGTGCACGTTTTTCTCTCTCCATCGCCCCAGATTGCAGGGTATGAACATTTCTAGCTTATAAATTTTTCAATGGATTCTTTCCTGGGGGAGGTTTTTTTTTAAATCAAAAACAAGCCCCCATCAGCTGAAATATTTGCATGAAGTCTTCATATAATAAATCTGAGTTGAGTTCCCTGTAAAACATGGCCACATGAGGCCCATTCCCCGATCATTCCAACAGAAAAAAGGGCAAAGTTTGGTTGTTTGTAAATAGCTCAGCCGGCTCTAGATTGGAGTAGGATGGGCTTTGCTAACAGTTCCCCATTGTGCAGTGGAGAGGTGAGCTTGTCTGTCTCTCACAGGCGTGTTGTCAGGATAAATACATTGAATTGAAAAGTGCTTGGAGATCTACTAATGAAAAGCGCTATATAAGCGCTGGGTGTTATTAGTATTAGTATTATTTATTTGCATCCAGGCATCTATTAAGGGCAACAGTGCCTTACAGCCCGGAGTTCAGACACACTGGTAGGACATTCCGAAAAAGACCACATTCCTAAAGCAGCCTATGCTCTGAAGTAGTTCCCACACCCCAGCAGACTGCCACTGGTTAGCATGGTGGACAGAGCTGTGAAGACAGTTCCTTTTCTTTTTTAAACAGTGTTTGAACTGCCTGGCTCACAGTGGTTCCATGAGCAGACATTTCATTTAGAGGGTGTCGGCCCACATCATCAAAGGTAGTTAGGCTCCTCACTTGCATTGCTTTCAGCTGAAGGTAGGAGCCTAAATAATGAGGCTCTGGCTGTCATCTTGTGCTCGAGAATCTTCCATTCAAGTCTCTAGCTTGATGGTTGTAAAAATAACCTACAAGATATAAACCAAGAGCGACCTGATGCAGTGAAGTCTACGTGAGTCTGCAACTACCCTGAAGCAATAGCTCTGAGAGGTGGGGCCCTGTTCATCTCAATTGTACGTAACTCTTAAGACTGGTGTTATTTCACTGCTGATCAAGGCCAACCAGATGAGAAGGGATAATGACTATGCAAATGTGTGCTATCTGCTGCCAGCGGCTTGTCTTTTGGGTGACTCCGGTTGGTAAGGATTGGTTTGTAAGAACTTGGGAGAGTACCAGTACTAAAGTGAACTAAACCAGATTAACGCACAACATGTGTGCGCGCACACACACACACACACACACACACACACACACTTCAACCCATGTCTCTAACTCTCAGGTGAAGGAAATTTTCATGAGTGGTGATGAGGAATTTTTTAGTGCTTCTGAATTGTGGGAGCTGAAGAGAATTAGAAAAAGCCAGAGGAGTCTGGCTCAAAAGCTGACTCAAGGGAACACAGAAGTATCGTGTTGTTCTTTACTCTCTTTCTGGGGAAAGGAAAACTCCACCCTTGGCTCTCAAAATAGACTTCAAAGTTTTCTGAGGGAAAGGAGACACTTGGATACATTCACAACTAGTCCGAAGGTCCAAACTTGGGACTTCGTCTACTGTACAACCATCTAGACCTCTTTGAGAGAGGTGCTCTCATTAAGCCATTCCACTAGACAAGAGATGGTTAATGAGCTCTCATCTAATAGGCTGCTACTACCAGCATGAACTTGGTAAGCATGCTCTGAGATTATACCCTTCTAAACATGAGCTCCTGGGAGAGAGGCTCAGGTTCCTGAAGATGTAGTGCTAGTGGCACCTAGGCGTAAACATCTGGACAGACCTCAGATGCTTACTGGTCCCCTGGATAAATGTGAGTGTAATTGCCTGGGCAGACTCCGGGATGACATACTTGCTTCAGCATTTCAAGGACAGCAGCTGATGGTTCCTGCCTGTTCTCTCTGGAATACAGACTGCAATTGCTAATACTAGAATCTTTCCAAGGACTGGTTTCAGAGGTGCCACAAGTTCTCCTCTTCTTTTTCCAAGGACTCTACACTTTGGGGAAACCTGGATTTGACATGAGGTAGAGAACTACTTGGGTGATCTAGGAACTCCATCAAATCCCCTCTGGAGGTTATGGATAGAGCCAATGAATTCAAACCCACCAGCTTCCATTGCTCTCCAAAGCTGGAAAGTCTGCGTCTGTCCGATGCACTAAGAGCAACAGCTGGCCAGTGTGTTGGAAAGGAAGGAGCTGAGGTCCACGTTCCTTTCCCCAGGAAGAATTTCCTTTAAAGAGCCGATTTTGCTACCCCTGTATACAGCACGCATGCTCCGATGGTCCTCGTCATGTAGTCTCTCTGTGCAGTAATTGGCTATGATCTTTGCCACGCTGGTCCTTGTATCATGTCTGTGAGCTTGCTGCTGTCCTCTCGAGAGTCCTCCCTTAGGCAGGGTTAGGATTGGGGTTGGGGGCGGGGCAGACGCTTAGGGTGGGAATGTTATAATGGAATAGGCATGCAGACTATATATATATATATATATATTCCCTTCCTCCCAGTCTATATTTCTCTCCAGAAAGTTCAGTTTAAGCTGTCACTGCCCTTTTCCTGCCTTTTGAAGTCAGAGAGCTCCATCCATGCATGACTTCTTTAATGAATATAAATATAGCGAAATATAAATAATATGACATGCCTGAAATAGCGTCACCCCTGAGCATTCAGGCATGGACGTCATGGAAAGAGGGGGAAAAAGGCTTTTTATCTATTTTGGCCTTTTCTGAGGTTTGTTCCATTCCTGAGGAAAGTGCAACCTTTGCCATGGATGAAAATATGCTGACGCTTTAAAAAAAAAAAAAAAGGAAACTGACCCGTGGACTGAAACAAAGTGGAAAGTTTTCCATTGCAGGGGTTGTCATAACACTACAGGCCAGGGCCCATAACAGTGTGGTGAGAAGCGGCTTGTATCAGTGCCTCTCCACAGACACCTGTGGGGTTAGACACCTCTCCCGAGCTGTGACAGCATTTGAGAAATCCCAGCAAACAGTGAAACAAAGGGCAGGCCAAAACAAGCTGAAAAACACCCCCTAACCAAGAGAGCTTGAATCAACACCGATTTGAAATGCACCTATGTCCAAACCTCTTCAGGCCGGGCTAAACCCCTGTCTGGATATTTGTGGCCTGAAGATTCATTTGAAGCTGGTTGGGGATTAGGAAATTCTAACCAAAAAAGATGAAAGCAACTTCACTGGAAATGGTGAGGCTTTTTTTCTTTCTTTTTTTTTTTTTTTTTTTTTTACTGTGGCCTGTCAATTTAAGGGAGCACTAGAGTTTGGGCAGAACAAGTACTGCGAGGACATTGCTAGGTGATGGATCACTCTCTGGCTGGCTGCGCTTATCCCTCAGTCTGAAGAACCCAAACAGTCAGGACAGAAAGAGCGAGAGAAGGGTTAAACAAACGCATGGCTGTTTTCCCCGGCTCCTCCTCTTTCTTCTTGTGTCTCTGCTCCATTCACACTGAGCAGGCAGAACAAGTGTGTTGTCCGAGGCAGGGAGGCTGAGCAGGACC
Source organism: Eretmochelys imbricata (assembly GCF_965152235.1). Lineage (NCBI taxonomy): Eukaryota > Metazoa > Chordata > Testudines > Cheloniidae > Eretmochelys > Eretmochelys imbricata. The sequence continues at coordinate 50,228,602 of NC_135580.1, read as the reverse complement.
GGCAGAAAAATAACAATTCTGCAGCTGATGGCTTCAGATCCACCTTAACAGGGGTAGCTGGAGCTAGCAGGCTGAGCGGGCAAGTGCTCAGACCAGCAGAGACAGCAGCTGCCACGGAAGACAAGCTCCATCCCAGAACAACATAGACAGGAGGATTGGGGAAGAAAATAGACACCACTCCACCAATCTCCTGCCCCAAGCAACCCTTTTCCTGCCAGCCACATCTAACCCTTCTGGATTACAAGGGCCAAGCGCACAGAGGGCAGGATGGGTTTTCCAAAGGTTTGTTTTTCTATCCTCCCAACCAAGGGAATAAACTAGAAGAAGGAAAAGCCTGGGGCAGCCTGCATGGTGCTAAGAGGTAAGGCTGAACTGGGAATGACAGTGTCCATGCATTCTGTGTCTAGCTGCACTCACCCCGGGGGGTTCCTTGGAGCTGCTTGCTCAGTTAAAAGACAAACGCTGCTGCCTGGTTTTACTTAACGATTGTTTGTGATTCAGTTTGTGATAAGGGAGCTGAGCTGCTGGCTCATTGTGCGGAGCTGGTCTGCAGTAGAACTCAGTGATAAATGAGAATACTGGATCCCCCACAACTGCAGCTGGCTGGGCTGGGGAGCACAGGATGGGGGATTCGATTGAATTCTAACTGTGCCCACCTCAATATGCCCTTCTGATCCTGCCTCAAAAGCTCACCCGGAAAGAAATGAGTGCTGCTGGCCATCCTGAGCATGGGTCGTTGTGTGGGGGCAGCGAGGGAGAAGGAGAAAAGCCCCCAATAAGTCCTGCTTCCCATGGATTTATCAACCTCTTTTTATTTAAGCTCAGTTGTTCTCTTAAAAAAGGACTGTGTAAAAATAGAACCTTCTTTTTTAAACCAAACCAGCCTCCCTCTGATGGTCCTTAGTTGCCTTTGCTCATTTTAGGGACAAAAGTTTTCCTTCCTTTGTGCTCCTGTTTGCACAGCAGAGCCAGCACAGCTCCGAAGGAGAGAGCTGAGCGTTACTGTCCGTCTCATGCATCAGCATCAGAATTGTCTCCTAAACCCCAGTCTGTCCCACTGATTACAGGCAACAGGGTTATGAGCTATCAAAGAAAGCAAAATCTGAAGACAGTAGGGGCAGCTCAGTGTCACCGAAGGCTTCGTTTAGCCTGCAGAACCTTTATTACTGGCAGTGATATGCAAGATGGAAAGAAACCAGCTTGACTCTCAGCACCCAGGCTGAAGGTGTAGGGCTAGCAGGTAGAATAAGCCTATTTTGACCTGTAAGATGTGCATACTTGATAGGACTAATCGAGAGGCAAACACACCACAGTTAGTCAATATTTGGGGCACAAACTATCATCAGGGCCTTTGCTGAACATTCTCCTCCCAATGTGTACTTTTGTTTGCATACTTTGGTATCAAACTAAGGAGCTTACGAGGTCTGTTGGTTAGCGCCAAGTCCTGGGGACCCAGAGGGTTTGGGACTGAGGCCCTGTCTTCACAAGGGGAAAAGGTGTGTTCTTAACTTGAGTTAAAATGGTAGTGAAGACAAGGCAGCTTGCAGTTTTCACATGAGTTAGCGGGTCAAGTTAGAGACGAAGCTCATACATAATCTTTAACTGGACCTGCTAACCCATGTGGAAACTACAAGCTGCCTTGTCTACTCTTACACTTTACCATGCACTGTTAAGCCGAGTTACCTAAGTACTTGGGCTAAGTATGCACCTTTATCCCTAGTGAAGACACAGCCACTGGCTGGGCTGTGATTTCAGGCAATCCCCTTTGGCTTCTTTCTACTTAGGTGAAAAATACTGGGGCTGTTTATGTTAGAGGAGAAGCATGAGATGGGATATGACAGTATATAAAATAATGACTGGGTTGGAGGAGGTTGATTAGAAATTTGTCCTTACCTTGTCTCATAATGAAATCAAAAGATGGTAAATTCAAAACTAATAAAGAGGAACACCTTTTCACACAAGGCACAGTTACACCGTGGAACTCATTGCCACAAGATACCATTGAGACCAAGAGCATGGCAGGATTTTAAAAAAGGATTGGACATTTACTATGGATGACTCTGGAAGTTCTTGTTGTCCATGTAGACTTTTTTTTAAGTTTTGGAGAGTTGTAAGCTTTCTTGATTCAGAGCCTGAGCCAATCTCAAATTAATGAGGATTAGGAGGAAAACTTTCACTAATTGACTACAGCAGGGTCCTGTGAAGCATCCAGTACCAGACAGCAGAGACTGGTCTACATAGAAACCTAATCTAATCCAGTCTGTTCCTATGGCAGGCTGACAAAACTATTATGTAAAAAGGGAAAAGCGGGAAGGTCACTAGGGTGCTGTGTGCGCTGAGCTTTCTGACAGTGCCAGGAGGTTAGCCACACTGACCCTCCTCTGTCCCTGCTGTTGGAAGTCTCAGTCCTTGGGTTCATTAGCCCAAAGGGGGTAGGTGTGCACCTGGGAACCTTAGACCTATCATCAGAACAGGATTGGCCCTAGCAGTGGAAAGCAGTGCCACTGTGGCGGCATCGTGGGGGGCGGGGGACGGACGGACAAGTACTTTTACAGGTGACTTCAATGGCATTGGGCAGATCTGTGTTTATTGTATGTCACTGTGTCTGATATCAATTGTGCTCTGTTTAAGTAACAATGCCTTTTTCTGAACTGCCAGTCCTGAAAATTCCCTGTAAACCAACAGGCCGAAGCACCAGTCAGGGCTGGTAAGTGCAGCCCCCACTCTGGGTCAGTTTGAGTCTTGTGTCTTAGAGCAACACAACTCCGAACACTTGGGAACAACCCCCAGAGAGGCCTATCCAGCTTTCAGTGAGCTGGGAGGAGGACAGGCCATTCCATCTAGGGAGCCCCTATGGTGCCAGCTTCCCTTTGCTTTGATAGTCCACCCCCAGATCACCCGTGCGACGAGCAACGCACTTGGGCTCTGCTCGTAACTTCTTACGCCCTGAGATGGAGGGAGCACCTTTCCGCCTCGTCACGCGCACCCTGGGAGCTGAGAATTCCAGGTGGGATGAAGCCCACAATAAATTAATAAAGAAGTATTGAAATCTGATGCACGAGCGGGGAAAAGACCCCACTAGGTCTTGGTAGCTAAATGGGCTTTGCAGTGCCTGAACGCGTTGTCGGAATACTTGGCTCGTTTTTCTTAAAAAACCCCAAAGACAGGACGCCAGTGCTACAAGGTGGGGGTCTGATATCCCCAGCACATGTACGCATGCTTGTGCTAGCTCTCAGTGAGCTAGTGTGAGTACACAGAGCAGCGCAGCCGTGGTGGCAGGGGGAGCAGCAGCAGCAGCATAGCTGAGCCCTGCTGAGCACACACCCAGTGGTTTCAGGTAGTCTCATTTTATGGTGTCTTTGGAAACCGCACTGTTCAGCAGGCACGCTGTGCAGGTCTGCTTATTGTCTGCTATGTCCGGTGGGAGCCAGGCGGAGAAAGCTGCCCGTACATTGGTCCATCACAGTATCTGGCACTAAGCTGGAGATGGGGACGCCCGCTCTTTGTGTTTGTAATTGGAGGGTGGAGCATACATTGGCATCTCAAGCTGGTGTGATGCACCTGTCAGACAGGAGTAACCTCACTGCTCAGCAATTGTGCTGCAGGCCTGGGAACTTGTGTCTCGTGTTCTCTCCACAACTCTGGGTCACACTGAGTTATGTGCTGAGTGTTAGGATATAGATATTCAGGCCTGTCTGCAAAGGCCTATACTTTAAGAATTTAGATATATCTTTATCATTTAGCTAGTTATAGAGGTATAAAAGAAAGACTCAAAATCACTGTCCGACTGAATAAGGCCTTTTCTCACTGTGACAGTCTGAGGCCCTGTTCTTAGGCTAAGGTCTTTGGCTAAGCAGCAGAGGCAGCCATAAGCTGGGAAGCGAACGGTCACATCCTCACATTCCAAACTAGTCACATTGAAATAAGGTGCTATTGGGCTGTTAGGAATACAAATCCTGACCTGATAGTGCCTATCACCTCCAGAGAAAGGGAAGTGCCTAGAAGATGTAAAAGGAAATTAGTTTGATAGCATCCTGTCTGGCAAGAACTCACTTATCAATAGCTGGGATGTGAAATCCTCATTTCTTTGTTGTTCTATCACTGTAGTCCCCATTTCCCTATTGTTTGTCTGTATAATCTCTGTCTGGTTCTGTGATTCTTTCTATCTGCTGTATAATTAATTTTGCTGGGTGTAAACTAATTAAGGTGGTGGGATATAATTGGTTAAATAATTATGTTACAATATGTTAGGATTGGTTAGTTAAATTTCAGTAAAATGATTGGTTAAGGTATAGCTAAGCTGAACTCAAGTTTTACTATATAGTCTGCAGTCAAACAGGAAGAAAGGGGGAGAATGGGAACAGGGAATGGGGGTGAGGGAATTGGAATCATGTTTTGCTAAAGGGGGGGAATGGGAACAGGGAATGGGAACAGGGACACAGGCAAGGCTCTGTGGTGACATCGAATTGTTTGCACCTTTGGACTTGGGGTATTGTTGCTCTCTGTTCATGCGAGAAGGACCAGGGAAGTGAGCGGGTGAAGGAATAAGCCCCTAACACCAAGACTGAGTCTTCTGATTCACATGTTCTTCAGAAGCACAGTCTGTCAACCCTCACAGTCCGTCAACCCCAGCTAGAGGGTCTCCCCCTTATTGCCATCAGGGAGTACTAACTTTTCAGGTCATTTGGCCCATTGACCATAGAGCTACTTTGATTGACACCAGCAGAGGAGCTGGCCCTCAGTTTGCAAACACCATTCGTTAGCGCAGCATCTGAGGATGTAAATGCAGAGGGCTGCAGCGCCACGAATGATTGTTATTTACTGAGGCTTAAACTGAGCTAGCGCCTGGTTACTCTGTGCCATCGGAGCCTCTCTGCAGCAGTCAGAGGCTGCCTGGCAGCTTTTCCACATGCTCACTCAGGGCCAGGCTCATCTCTGCACTGGTGCTGGTGCCAGGATGGGGAGGAACGGGAGGCGGCTTCTTCCTCCCTGATTCAGGGGGGCCAGGCTCTGTTTGTGCAGATTCCATGGCCTGTTGCAGAGGCATCTCTTGGCCATCCTTGGGGCTCAGCACTGCCCCAGCCATGCCTCCTCCCAGTCTTGATCAACTTCCACCTGCACAGAACTTGTGCCAGCAGCTGCTGCAAAGGTGTGTCTGGGACCGAGACCTGGGATGGGATGGGAGGGTCTCTGCCAGCCCCATGACCCATCCATGTGAGGAAGGTCACCTCTGTTTCTCTTTCAGTGGATGAACTGAGCAAAAGGGGCCCAGGCCTAGGTCTGGTGTGGAGGGAAGTGTGCACAGGAAGGGATCCCAAGCAAGGGCCCGGAGTGAGCTCAAGGGCATGCACGGGGTAGGTGGGTGTGAATGTCACACGACGGTGTATAATCCTCCCCATGGAGTGGGACGCAGGAGGACAGGCAAGAGGTGTCTGTCTAACACACTGAGATGTCAGCACGTCTTGTATAGTGGGGTAGCAGGTCAGCCGTTCGTAACACTGGTTTTGGGGAGGGAGAAGTTGAGCCAAATGCAGATCACTACATAGTGCAGGCACTCAAGCGTGCTCAGGTCCCCGGGTTGAGCTCCAGTTGCTAGCCCTTGCCGAATTCTGTGCCATCACGTTCACTCTACCGGTGTTACCAATGCTAGCTAGATGAGAGCTAGCATGGGTCCGCCTAGCTCAGCTGTGCTGCAGTCATGTCTTCATTTGCAGTGCAGATATACTCTTAGAGACGCTGAACCTATTTATCCGGTCTGCTGCCTTCCGCTCCCTCTCCAGCACCTGCTGTATGTGCTGCCATTTGATTCTCCCCGGGGTGGGCAGCCCCCGAAGGATAAAGCCTTGTTCGGGAATCCTCCCTTCCATCTCTGGAGAGGTTGACAGCTTTTTAGGAGGCTGTGCGAACTTGTAGTAAAGAGAGGCAGAGGTGTGTAGTAAAAAGCATCATGAATGGATACTAGCAACAGAGAAGGAAGAACTGCAAAGGAAGTGCGTTTTCTCCCTCCGAGCCTTCATTAATTCGTGGCCAGGTTAATGACAGGCTTCAAAATTGGTTCTCGTGTAATTGCACCGAATATTTTGAGCATGACTTGACTGGGTTTTGCTTTTTGCAGCGAAGAGGAGAGAGCCCAGGCAAGGTTTATACTCCACCCCTTGCCTGAGGGGCCTCCTCAGAGTAGGACATGAAAACAGATTGATTTCATGAAAGATGGGGCTTCCCGGCTGGAAAATGTCATTCCTGAAGGAGACCCAGTATGCTTCTGCTTAAGAATGAGAGGTTGCAAGTGAGACTAGAGTTCCCTATGGGACAAGTTAACAGTAGGGGGGTCGGCAGAGAGATTGACCCACACCAGACATACACCAGATCCCTTAGTAAGTGGAAGCAGCAGCTTCCTTGTCTGTGTGAAGTTTTCTGTCTTTTCCTGTGATGTAGAGCACAAAACCCAACAGCTAACAGAGCTCGGTTCCCCCTTCCCAGAAGGTGATCTGATCCAGAAATCCCCACAGCAAAGAACAGTGCTTGGGCCTGACCCACATATGCTGAAAATGATTAAAGACTTTTAAGCCATTCAAAGGGTCTAGGCTTTGATTAAACCATTCAAAGGGTTTAGGCTCTGATTAAACCCTTTGTGATCTAGGATTTCTACACTGAGTTTTTAAAACCCATCAGCACATTCTAAGCTTTGCCAGCCACCCACCATGTTGACATTAGGTTGGTTTTTTTTTAATTAGGTGTTCAATTAATCCCCCCAATGTGGTTCTCTTAAGAATTAGGCCTCAGGTTAGGGTTGCCAATTTTGGTTAGATGTATTCCTGGAGTTTTCATCACATAACATAATCTTTAATTCCTGGAGACTCTAGGAGAATCCTGGAGAGTTGGCAACCATACCTCAGGTGCATGAGGAAGTTTCTTGCCTGCTTCTTGCTGTAACAGGAGAATTACGACCATTTTGAAAGACAGATAAGGTGGGTGAGGGAATATCATTTATTGGACGAACTTCTGGTGGTGAAAGACAAGCTTTTGAGCTACACGGAGCTCTTCTTCAGGTCCGGGAAAGGTACTCAGTGTCATAGCTAAATGCAAGTTGGAAGAGATTGTTTAGTGTAAGGAGTTAACACATATTGTAAGAGACCATTAAGGTGAAGTGGCCCACTAACCACTCCAGTCACAGGACTAAAAAGTGGGGTTAGTAAGATGTGCACGCTTGATAGGACTAATCAAGAGGCAAACATGCCATAGGTAGCCAACATTTGGGGTGCAAACTCCCATCAGGGCCTTTGTTGCACATTCTCCTCCCAATGTGTATTTTCAATTGCGTACTTTGTTATCAAACTAAGGAGGTTACAAGGTCTGTTGGTTAGTGCCAAGTCCTGGGGACCCAGAGGGTATGGGACTGAGGCCTTGTCTTTACAAGGGGAAAAGGTGTGTTCTTAACTGGAGTTAAAATGCTAGTGAAGATAAGGCAGCTTGTCCAAGAGCCACATTAGATTGTACTGGCTTGTTGTGAAACAAACTCTTCAGGAAATTATGACATTGACTGAGGATCCGCTTTAATGTTTCAGTTAAGAATTGGAAGATCAGTGTTCAGCATAACACCTTTCCCCACGTATAGTACATTACATATAAAAGGAAGTCCTCTTTACCTCTCCCTTCTCCACCTGTAACTTGATTTCCATTGTCTACAAACTTGTTTCAGACACAGCCATGTGGATTTTAGCTTGTGATCGGGGTATCATGTTAAAGATTTTGGATTTTGAAGCCTTTCCTTTAATTCTTGGTTGTGATTGGCAGGGGTTGCTTTCAGCTTTTTCTGCTGTTGACTTCTTAAAGCAGAAGCACCAAGAAAAAATGGAAGAGCTAGCTAGTCCCCACCTTCCAAGTAGAAGGGGCTCAGGTTCTGGAGGGGAAGCTGTATTGCTCTCCACGCTTGAGCTCCAGGTTGTGTGAGAACAGGCGCTAGAGGGGTGGAGCTTAGGAGTGGCCTGTACCAGCGGCATCAGCCACTTTTGAACCTGAGAATTCCTATAGGGAAACAGGATCTGAAGTTGAGTGACCCTTCAGGCTCAAACAACTCCTGGAGCCTGGATGAGGGCTAGCCGGCTGACACGTAGTCTGGGCAAGGGTGAGATAGTGGGCCTGGTTCTCCACTGCTTGGCACCGTGCGTATTACAAAGGCATGGAGAGGTGTGTCCAGAGATAGGGGTGTACGGTTAAGAGATCGCAGTCACATGTAACCTCCACTCTTGGGTGACATCTCACTCTCTCTGCAGACATGTCGCTGGGGCTGGAGAACGAGGCCCTGCTTCTCTGGGCTTGGGGAAGAGGGTTGAAGGTCTATTGGCATCCCTGACTGGTGGTGGAGTATAGCTGCAACCCAGTATAGAGTCTGACTGGATCTGATGCTGCTCCCAGGTGTTCAGGCTGCAGCTGTGGCTGAAAGCACTTTTTCCCTCTGTCCCTGGGGAGGTCAAGAAACCGTTTCTCTTGCCCACAACTCTTCCTGTCTTACCTGTGTCTTTGGCATTCCGAGAATGTGCTGTGCTCACACAGGGGCTAGTGTAGAATCAGTCCAAGTGGAGGGCAGCACGGCCCGTACGCTGTGACCAGCCCTCACGGCTTGCCAGCTGCTGGATGGCATTTCGGTTGTTGACTTTAGTTTTGAAAGCCCTAAATGGTTTGGGAGCTGGTTCCCTGAGGATTGCCTCTCTGCCTGCACCCGAGGTGCTCAAATGGAGCTCCTCCTTTTCCCCATCCCAACCCTGGGGTTAGCCTTTCAGACATGCTACAAACCCCCTCTCTCCTCATGGGCCATTGAGCGTGGGCTGAGGAACACACTGGGCAGGGATGAGACATCCATTGGCATGTGGAGGCCCTGGGCAGCACGTGTTCCATCCATGGGATGGGAGCTTATTGGTGCTTGTAGAAATTGAAGGACTAAAAAGCTATTAACTCCCATTGCAGCTGCCAAGGTGCAGCCAGGGGCATTGTGACTCCTGCTGCTCCGTGGTGCTAGTAGACAGGGATCAAAGCAGATGCAGACAGCACTGTCTCCTCCACAGGACCCACTACCCCCTCCCTTAGATCTGAGGGAAACTCCACCTTTGGAGCCCTGCTGTATCTGGCTCTGATTGAATAATTCAGCATGCAGTGCTGAATTCCTCCTGGAAGCAGGCTAGTAAGGGACTGAGAGTACAACTTTCACTCTGAAGAGCTCTCACTCCTGGGGAACCCTGCAGATGGCCCTTCTCAGCCATGACACCAGGGTTGAGCTGGTGCTGCTGGTATGCAGAGCTGGCTTAGCAAGAGGAAATGCTTGCCGTCCGTCTCCAGTCTCAAGCACCAAAGCTTCTATTTCAGGGCTGTGTCGAGGTTAGTAAGATTTGGGGCTTGGCAAAGCAGCAACACGGCACTAAAGCAGGAGACAACTCTTGAGACCAGAGGCTGGGTTGATGAAACTTCTTACCACTCTACCTGACCCTCATGGGAACAGGAGGGTAGGGCAGGAAAAAGTAGATGAGGACATATTAGATAAAGGGTAAAATGAAGAGTGATTCTTTTCCACATGTCCCATAAGGAGGCCAGGGGGTGACTATTCACAAGATGGGAATGTCAGGAGCACTGCTGATGTTCCTGCAGCCCAAAGCCCTCGCTTTGTCCTCAGAGCAGCTGCAGCTCCCCCACCAGTGTGCCCCAACCCTGATCTAGAAGAACAGTGAGTAGAGGTGGGCCTGGTTCACCAGGGAGTGCACAAGGGCCCCCCGTGTGCCCACATTGCACCCACATAGCTGGCACACAGTGGCCACAGCATAGGGGCATATTGTCCCGCGGTGCCCAGTTCTCCTCTGCCTCGCATCTTGTGTAGAGCACTGCCACCCTGTGGGTGGGTGGGGAATCTGGGCCTGGGAGCATGTTCATCCCACGGGGTCCAGGTGTAGGTGATAACATGGTGCGAGGGCCTTCGAGAGTGGTCGGAATGGGAAGGGCAAATGAGGAGACAGCAGGAGATGGGGAGCAAGGGGACAGGAAGGAGTGAATTATACAAAACCCACAGATGTGTGTGGGGGCAGGAAAACCCGGTTGGGAGGTTGGCTTGGGAGTCTGTTGTTCTTACATTATCCTTGGAGAAGTGATCATCTGCTCCATTTTATCCCCCCCCCCACAAGCCCACATCACAGCTGTGCTTTCGGTATCTTGTCACACGCTTTCTGTGGCTGATGGGAAATGCAGGGATGGACCAAGGGTCTCAGAGCATGCTGATGCTTTGAGGGGACACTGTTAATTTAAAAACTCATCAGTTTCACGAAGCAAGTTCAGTTCCAGGTACTAAACTCCCCCTGGCCCACTCACCACCACCCCAATCCCCAGCCAGTGGTTTGTAGCCTTACAAGCCCATGTTGCTGGTTTTCAGAGTTGATTTGCTGTCGCTGTGCGTGAAAGACCCATGCCCACGGGGAAGGGGACTGACTGCAGAAAACTGCTCCCTATGCTCTCAAATGCCCAAAGCAGATCGGGGAAGGGGGAAGGGGGGGAAGAGGAATTGTTTTCCTCTCCTCTCTTCCAGCTAGAGTAATCAGATGTTATTTGTAACACTCCTAGGGGAGCTATTTTTAGGCAGAAGCGAGTTTGATTTAATAGAACATAATTTGCTGCTGCTGACGTGCAGAATGCCAGATGAGCGGCAGCTGGGGTTCCAGGGAGGCTGTTTCCTCCCCCACTGAAAGTCTAAATCTAAACCGCAGGAAATGGCATTTCTTATTCCAAAAATTGCTGTGGGAAGACCCCTGGGATGTCCCGATTTGCATTTTTCCTGCCTCTTCGCAGCACCCCAGAGCCTTCCTACCTTCAGGCCTGTCAGCACTAAAAGCAAGTGAGCAATTTCTTCCCCATCCTCACGGAGGGAGCTTGCTTCACATTAGCTAGAAGGCTGCTCCAGGCATCCAAAGCAGCATAAATGCGAGTACAAAGCTGGGAGTGGGTGCAGAAGACAAAGGGAGTGGTGGGGAGGGGAGCATGGCTAGAGTGGAGCGGGAGGGTGTATTTAACCTACAGGTCTGGCATTTCAGAACAGAGGCTCTTGGTGCAGCCCCCAGCATGCCATAGGGCTAATGCAGTGGTTATGGCAGTAGAGACTAACAATAATACCCATCATTTACTGCTGCATGTCATGTATTCTTCAGCGATGCTATACTGTAGAATAGTCTAATGGTAGTGCAGAGCAAAAATGGTTGCTGTGCATCTCATAACCCTTAAGCAGCTGTATCCCTCCAGAGGACCGTATACTAACTCGGGAGGAAGGAATTAACAGATGTTTTCCAAACACTTCAGGGTATTTTTTAAAACCCCCCACAGCAGCCAGAAAATTCAAAGTCCAAGCTGAAATTCCATCTGTACCCTGTGCTCACTGCAGCTCTTTGGTGCTGTTATGGTGCAGACTAGAAGTTACTGGTCTTAGATTCAAGAGAGAGAACCCCAGAACCTGGAATTCAGAAGTGTGGGTTGGGGTTTTAGCTTGCACTCAAGAGCTGGGCAAAATATTTTGACCGAAGCTTTTGGCGGGGAGAGGGGGAGAGGGATGGGAGGAATCCAGATTCGGGTTCACGGGAACATTTTGAAAATTCAGGTTTGATTCACACACTGTGTCTGTTGAAAGAAAAAAATCAGAAAAAATTGAAACATTTCAGTGTTTTGATTCGAAATGACCTTTCTTTTAGGAATTGCCTTCCATGTTATTTTTAAAAATAGGTAAAATGTTAAAAAAAAAAAAAAAGCAAGCTCAAAATCTAAACAAAATGTTTCATTTTTGACCGACAAAGGATTTCTTTTGATCCAAAACCATTTTGTTTTGATTTTTTGAGAACTGACAGTGAGCTTAAAAATCAGTTATTCCCACAGCTCTAGCTGGCCCCCTGTGTCGATACCGGTGACAGCTCTAAGGGCGTCTCACCCTGGCTATATCTGAGGCTGAGGGTGTGATTCCCAGCTCAAGGACACACACACTAAAAATAGTAGCAGAGCCTGGGTAGAGTGGGCAGCAAGTGGCGGTACAGGCTAGGTGCCCTGAGTACGTATCTATGGGGTTCAGTTGGGTTTGTGCTCGGGGCAGCTCACCTTTGCTGCCACTGCCCATGCTACCCGGCTACACTACTGTTCTTAGTGAGCTAGTGCAAATATGGCTGCTCAGCTGGGAATCACCCCCTAGCTCCAAGTGTAGACACAGCCCACCTTCTGGCCTTCTCCACAAGGGCTCGAAAATATCCCCCAGCCATAGAGGAGTTTCCCGAAATGATGACTTTCTTGGGCAATTTTTGGAACTCAGCTAGTTAGCTGGGGTCTCTCACACACTGGGAATTGTCGTCCCCCTCCCCGCTCCACTTTTCCCTTCTCCTCCAACCCTTCTCATCTTAGCTTACACAAATTTAGTTTCTCTAGTCCCTGCTGGCTTTAACCGGTGGTTTGGATGCTGGATCCACTCTGATCCCAGATGGTTGCCCTGCTCTGGCGTGATGTCCCAAAAAGCACACTTCCATTCTGCAGTCTGTTTAATTCTGCCTCTCGTTAGCTGGCATTTAGTTATCCTGTAGCATGTTTATTCATGGCTTTGTTTATTTTGCTTTAACAGGACAACTGTTACTCTTGGTTTAGGCAGGTAAGACAGGATTAGGGAATGAGGTTGCAGAACAGCAATAATATCTGCTGCGGTTTAACTCTGCTGAGACAAGTGAGTTCACCCCAGAGAAATAATGCGCTATACATAATGTCCTGTCCCTGAAACAGCAGACATGAGCCTGGGCTGAGGAGCTCCCATCCATGGCCAAGCTTTTCGAAAGGCAGGGGTAGAGAGAGAAAGTGGAGCTGGGGTCCTGTTCTGGGCCCTTCACCAGTATCCGACTGGGCATTGTCCTAGGGTGCCAGCTTCCACCTTCTTCACACACACCCCGAGTGGTACCTTACTTGGCAAGTAGCCTATGGGAGTAAGTGAGGCTACTTGTGTGATAGCACACCACTCACTCTGGGTAAGGCTGGCGGAGGGGCTGGGGCAGGGACATGGCTAGGTAAAAGGGGCGTGAATCTCCAGTCAATCCCTAACTGCTGGAAAGGCTCCTGGGGGACACAGGCAGCTGGGGGTTAGAGCAGCCCTGGGGCTGCTCTCGTATGCCAAGCCTGAGTTCAGTGGCCTTGGGTTTGCAGCAGTGTATAGGTGACCTACCCCTTAGAGCTGCACTGGCTACAGCAGGGCAATTTTCCATGAAAAGGCCCAGATGTTCCCAGAAGTGAGTTCCTGGACATTAGGACCAGGCAGGGGCTGGAGAAAAGCATGGAAGGACCCAGTTCCCTGGGCAGGACACAGGAAGACGCTGTCTTCAGAAGGCCACCTTTCAAGTTAGGCTTTTGGATATAAGACAGAGGGGACGTTACACACGGGAGTGGGTGATGTTGTGTGCTTTAGTGTGAATACGGGGCATGAAAGAACAGCAGCTTTGTAACTGACCTCTTAAAAGAAAGGTGGTTCTGAAATGGTTCTAAATCCAGAAGCTGGGCTAAGTATATTTTTTTCTCCATTAGCAAAAAAACAAAACAAAACAAAACAAAAAAAGAATCATATATAGGGCCCCATCCTGCTGCCCTTAAACTGGAGGATTGGGTGATTCCACCTCAGTGAGAGCACATTGTGTGTGAGTAGCAACAGTAGCTTTAAGTTGATCCAATGGGAGAAGTGACTGTACCCGGGTCTAACTGAAGTGGCAGAAGGGATCTGCCACTACCGCCAGCCCCCCTCCAAGGTTTTCCCCCCAAAACAAAAGTGTCACCTTTGTGCTGAGGCCAAGGCTAAACATGAGCCCAAAAAGAGGATTGGTCAGAAAGTTATTATTGTTAAAGAGGGGCATATAAGGGGGAGGGGGAAATGGAAGGTGCCCACAATCACAGGAACCCACTACGACCCCCTGAAATCCCAGCAGAAATGGGCAGTCACTTGCTAGGAGCGACAGAGGCTTTTATCTCTGCGTCCCACTCCGGCCAATGCACAGAGCGAGTGCACATGACCAGACTGCAACAGTGGCTTCCACTGCAACTGAGCTTGCAGCTTCGGGTATTTTCATGCTTGTGACAACTCCAAAAACTTTAGGCCAGGCCAAGGAGAATGATATACCCGCACACAAGGGGCTGTACCGCATGTTATATCAATTGGGAAACAGCACTTTTTTTCCTTGACGTGTTTATTAAGGATGAACAAGGGATAAAAACGTGTATGTAACTGGTCCAGTTATATCTGACACTTTGTACCTATGTAGCAATTCCTCAGTCACCCAGAATAAATGTGTGCTGTAGTGGCAAACCAAGGCTGCAGAGCAAATTAGGAGATTTATTGTAAGCCGGCAGCCTTAAATGGGATCAAATTAGGCAGGTACCTGAGGCTGAGTTCTGATGCTGGTTGAATGATCTGTGAAGAATTTATCCAATTAATGTTAGCATTTCTTGGCCATTTGTAGGTTTTTTTCCCTCCCTTCATTCGACTAGTTCTAGCTGCATGCCCATCATTCAGTTGAAATGCGCAGTAGTCAGAGTTTGTGTCTAAGAATCGCAAGCAGAGGGGATCGCACACAGAAAATGCTAGACAGTCCGTTCCTTTTGATGCTTCTCCTTGCGGATGGAGAGACAAATTAATAATTGTGAGGCCTCTGTACAGTATTTCCAATCTCAAGTAATTACTTTTTTGGCTGTTGAAAAAACAGGTTGGTCTAATATGGATATTGACTACTGTGATCTTTAATATCAGAGCCAACACAGGGACATTTCTAAGCCTTGGCCTGGACATGTAGGGCCAGTTTTTTTTCCAAGAAAGCAGTTTCCAGTTAGCCAGAAGTACTCAGCCCATATTGTGCACCCAATGTACTGATCTCTTTTTGAAAATCTGACCCTCAGTCTATCACTGATTGCAGGCATAAGGAGCTGGATTGCAAAAATCTTCCAGCTTGACTAAATCAGGTTTCTTTTTCACATCATGTGTTGTCGGTGTGCTTCCTGCCTCTCTCTCCTCTTAGGCAAGAGAACTAGACCTATCAGTTTCACCATCGGGTTCTCAGGCACTGTAGCATCAAGCTGCAACATTTGGCTTCTAAATATTCCCCTGAATGTTAACCTTTTTCTGCTGGAAGTTTAAGGTGTCATCGTTTCTGCGTACCTAAGGTTTTTTAGGAGCTTATTACAAAAATGGAGGAGTGGGAACTTAATGGGGCCACTCACATGCATAAGTATTTTCAGTGTCAAGGCCTAAATTTGGTGCTAAATTTGATATGGTAGTGCATCTACAAGAGTCACAAGAAATAGCTAAAACGACTAGAACCAGAAAAGATTAAAAACTGAAGTTTTTTTTGTCTGATTAGCCTGAGTATATAAGGTACTGTGAAATACACTGTTTCTCCTGTGCAGTCAGTCGTTTCACCCCCTTTAAGTTATGAAGGTTTTTCAAAAAAGGAACAGGGGACAGTAAGATTATAAATCCACCAAAATCAGGGGACTTGGAACCCAGGATAATATTTGAATCCGCTGTTCACTCATACAGCTGTGATGAGCACAGAGAACATGGGAGCTTCCCAACTGGAAAAAAAAATTGTTCAAGAAGTGAAGTCCTATGTTTGAGTGATAGAAAATCAGACCAACCATACGTTACTTTTCAGCTCAGACAGACGGGGAAGCAGAGTGAGATCATTCCATGGAGTCCCTGCAGCATGAGGCATTCAGGAGCAGGCATTTTGTTTGGTTTCAAAAGTTTAGTTCGTGTGATTAGATGCACAGGAGGTGCACTGCACAAACTGAAAAATACTGCAAAACAATGCCTTTCTAACAGCCTTTAAAGGAAATGCATGCTGTAAGTCTTATAGACATTGGTTGTAGAATAGACCTATCCTATTTATGCAACATTTAGAGACACTGGTACTTAATTTCATTACAGAGAAATTCAGTGATAGGTGTAAGGGTTGTATGTATAAGAATAGACGGTTTGACTTTTTTTTTTCTTCAAAGTGACTAGTGACTTTGGCTGCCCAACTGACACCTTAAGGGAACCTGATTTGCAAAGGTGCTCAGAACCTTCTGCAAATTAGGCCCCTTTAAGGTGTCTGAAGTAGGCATCATTAAGAAAGGGATAGATAATACGACACAAAATATCATATTGCCTCAATATAAATCCATGGTACACCCACATCTTGAACACTGCATGCAGATGTGGTTGCCCTATCTCAAAACAGATATATTGGAATTGGAAACAGTTCAGAAAAAAGGGCAACAGAAATGCTTAGGGGTATGGAATGGCTGTTGTCTGAGGAGAGATTAATAAGACTGGGACTTTTCAGCTTGGAAAAGAGATGACTAAGGGGGGATATGATAGAAGTCTATAAAATCATGACTGGTGTGGAGAAAGTGAATAAGGAAGTGTTATTTTCTCCTCCTCATAGCACAAGAAATAGGGGTCACCACATGAAATTAATAGGTATCAGGTTTAAAACAAACAAAAGGAAGTATTTTTTCACACAACGCACAATCAACCTGTGGAACTCTTTGCCAGAGGATGTTGTGAAGGCCAAGACTATAAAAGGGTTCAAAAAAGAACTAGATAAGTTCATGGAGGATAGGTCCATCAATGGCTATTAGCCAGGATGGGCAGGGATGGTGTCCCTAGCCTCTGTTTTCCAGAAGCTGGGAATGAGCAACAGGGAATGGATCACTTGATGATTACCTGTTCTGTTCATTCCCGCTGGGGCACCTGGCATTGGCCACTGTCAAAAGACAGGATACTGGGCTAGATGGACCTTTGATCTGACCCAGTATGGCTGTTCTTATGTTCTTATGTATCCAAAATCACCAGTCACTTTTGATTATTTTGGCCCTAAAAGCAAGGCCTCTTTCTGTCCCCAATTGCTCCCCGGCACCGTAGAGTCAGCGAGCTCTAGGGATGTGCCAGAGAACTGCTGGGATTTGGGCTATTAAATTTACACTAAACCTGACCGGTTTTGAAAGGCATAACCAAAGATTCCAAACCCAGATTAAGAAGAGTGGGGAAGAGGTCATGGATGGTGCGCTCCAGGTCTTGTCCAGCATCTGTAAGAAAGAATTTAGAGAGCTGAGCTTGGTGAGCCTGTGATAGATGTGTGTAAGTGCATTACACATGCTGTGGAAGTGACCAGTCTGGCACGTGCCCCCCAGCACTCCTCGACACATGCTGGATAGATTTGGGAGGCCGTGTGGCCTAGTGGAAAGGGCACAGGCCTGGGACTTCAGAGGCCTAGATTCTGTTCCTGGCTCTGCTGCGGGGTGATCTTGGGCACTTCACCGCTCAGTGCCTTAGTTTCACCATCAGTAAGATGGGGGTAATGCTCCTGACCTCCTTGGTAAAGTGCTGGGAGAGCTACTGACAAAAAGAGAGGGGTGTTATTAATACCAGTATGCTCAGTGTCGCTGGCACCTGCAGCTCCAGTACAGACAGGGGAATTCAGAGCTTGTAGTTTGCCCTCAGGTGTTCATTTTCCTCAAAGTAAGCTTGGTCTCCTGAATCAAATGCCTTTTTCATCTATTGAAAGAGCGATTGTCTAACATCTAGACCTGGTGGATGAGAGCACCTGTCTGATGTTACCTGAAGCCAGCTGGCCTTTCACAAACCCCACTGGGTCTCTATGTAGAACATCTAGTAAAATAAGAGTCATGTTGAAATTGACAATCAACATTTAGCAGGCAGAGGAGCCTAAAATCAAGCCCACGTGGCTCTCATATGTTCTGCATGTACCTCCTTGAAAAGCCGACCTTTCCCAAATGTCATTGTAAGCAATTCACTTAGTAAAGGAGCTTACAGATTTGGAAAGCTGCAGATTGATTGTTGGGAAGCTGTCATTTCCAGGAGGCTTCCCACAAGGGCTCTGACATTTCCTCAATGACTGAGCTTTTTGGGGAGCTACATTTAGGAGTTATTCATCCATGTTCCCTCCTCATCAATTTTTAATGTAGATCAGTAGTTTTCCACCTTTTTGCATTTGCGGACCCCCTAAAAATTTTCAAATGGAGGTGCGGACCCCTTTGGAAATCTTAGACATAATCTGCAGACCCCTGATTGAAAACCACTGATTTAGATTTAAAAAAACCGAGCAATTAGTCACAGGATCTGTCAGAGGGTTAGGACCAATTCTCATAGATGAAGTAATGATGTGAGAGTTTCCACTTGTTTAAATCTTCTGGCTTTCAGCCCGCCTGTCTTCTCCCTGCGCTAATGAATAGTGCAGTTCTTTCTGCTTATATCAAATTGAATTTTCTCTGGGAAATGTAAGTGGTAAATACACAAAGTGAGAGCACTTTAAAGTATTGATGAGAGACTACAGATTCTACTGATATTTCTCATTTCTTTAGTAAAATGGAATCCCTCACACAGGCAGAATCTTTCCAAGTGGAAGAATTTTTAGGGCAGCCACTGTATATGGCTCAAGATCTAGAGAGATTCAGCGCAAGAGCCAGATGTTAACTCAGCTTCTCCTGTCTAACTTCCAGCCTCAACCGTAGTCTATCTAATCTTCGTGTCTGACATTTGGAAGCTCCATCTGAAGAGGCCATGGTACCAGGAATTTTCATGGCACATCTGCTCTGTCCAGAATATTTTTCTGATCTTTTTAACAGCAGTAACCAGCCACCTCTGTTATAAATGAAACAGTGCCATGCCTTGCTGTTCATTCGGCTTGGATTACACCTCTGAAATCGTCCCACGGATAGAGAGGTTCAACTGCCTTGGAGGAGAAATCAGAATTAAAACAATGGTTCATGCTGCTTCTCATAGAGTCTCAATTGCTTTCCATCCCAGTGCCCATTTTGCAGCTTCTCTGTGGCAGCTATAGTGCTGATGGAGCAAGTTGAACTGTGAAGCTCAGCACCTCGGCTGGTGTCTAGTTAGACTGGGGCATGCATGAGACTGGCTGAGGGTCAAGCCAGACAAGAAGGAGGGGATGGTGGATGAGGGAAGCAGCTGGGGGTGATAACATAAGAACGGACATACTGGGTCAGACCAATGGTCCATCCAGCCCAGTATCCTGTCTTCTTAAGTGACCAATGCCAGGTGCTTCAAAGGGAATGAACAGAACAGTGCAATTAATGAGCGATCCAGCCCTGTTGTCTACTCCCAGGTTCTGGCAGTTGGTAGCAGATGGCAGAAGTAATATAAATCTGAGGGAGTGCGTCCACCATTAGTCACTAGGGTTTGGAATTTAGGGGTGATTCTAAACCCCCCGCTGCTATGTGATGATCATATTACAGCCAGAGCCCAGTCAGCTTCGTACCAGCTGTGTCTGGCTAGGAGGTGGTGACCTTTCCTTTTGGACATGAGTCTAGCCACTGCTGACCAGATCTTTGTCACCTCAGGATTAGACTGTTGCAATGTGCTGTACATGGGGCTACCCCTTAAAACCATTCAGAGACTGACGTTGGTGGAGAACGAGGTGGCTCACCTACAGAGCGGGGCATCTCCTGGGAACACATGACCCCGGCACTCAGGGGTTGACACTGGCTGACCACTGGTCTCCGGGTAGAGTTTAAGATGTTCGTTGTGACCTGTAAAGTCCTAACTGGCCTGGGACTGGCCTACCTGAGGCATCACCTCTGCCCCATGCCATGCTGCCACAGCTATGGTCTTCAGGGGTGCTCGAGTTGACTCTCTCCCGTTATCCAAGCAGGGTCGGGGTCTCAGAGAAGGGGCGGGGCATGGGTGGGGTATCAGGGGAGGGCTGGCGCTGGAGGCAGCTCTTTGGGAGGGGCTATGTGCTTTATTCATGTTTTCCCAGCATTTACATGGGGGTTTTCACAAAACGTTAGACTTACTTGCTTAGATCCAAGCAAGCGTTTGCCCCTTTCTACTAAGCATTATGGTGACTAGGGCTGAAGACCAGGTGTCTTACTTGAGGCCCCATTTAATGTGATTGTGGTTCCACCCACTTAGAAACCTGAGTCAGCACCTTTCTCTAGCCACTGAACATCCCAGCCAGTAGTTTTGCCTCACTAGTTTGTTAGTCAAATAGCTGGTCACTATCGGAGTCCGCTATTTCGAGTTCATTGTCCCTGGTCGCTTCTACATCTGCAGTGTCACCCTTTGAGAAAGGCTGAAAGTGAGCCTGTTTCAGAGTAATAATTGTTTCTACTCATCCATGACTCCAAACAACCTGCTTAAGCTTTGATTAAGGCTTTGAATCTACCGAGAAGCAGGCAGATAGTCAGTGTAAGTGATTCTTTTGCCTGCATTTCTTCCTATTCTAGGAGTGAAGAGCCTGAAGTAGCTTTCTCCAGTTGAGGTGTCTGAAGCACCTACTCATGGAATCCCTCCACACAACGGTCCTAGCGATGGGTCTGAAACACGAGGCCTCTGCACTCATCCTGCTGGTGATCTGAGATATGTACCTGGCACCCCGGGACATAGCAGGCACTGATCGATGGCAATGAACCTGGGCAGCTCCTAGTTCCAAAGGAAGAACGCTGGTGTGGATCTTCATTCCCTCTTCACTGTGAAAGTGTGGCCTGGGCTTCCCAAGGGCTCCCCTGAAAGATGAGTGATGGCGTGTGGATCTCCCTCAGCCCGACAGAATTTGCGCAGCTCCAGCAATATTCTGATTGTGAGTACTGGAATTCTCTCCCAGCTCTGCTGTCATGCGTCGCTGGCTGTGGAGCGTGTGAGGGGGGAATGAGTGGCCTTGACAACAGCCTGAGGCATTGCCAGAACTTTCTGTACAAGACAAATATGGCTGTATTCTCCATTTCCTAGTAACTGTACCTAGAGCCCATTCCATTGTGCAGCACCAGGCCATCTCCTCGCTGCCTGGGAAATAGGCAAACTAAAGCACTGAGCAATAATGACACACAGAGGTCTTATAGGGAACTTTATAGATCCTGCAGATGCTACCAGTCGTCTGTGTTCTCAGAGGCTCTACGCACACATTGTGTGTAGGAACACGGTGTAGGTACTCTGTTTGTCACTGAACCCATCACGGTGTCTTTTATGACAGGTTTCAGAATAGCAGCCATGTTAGTCTGTATTCGCAAAAAGAAAAGGAGTACTTGTGGCACCTTAGAGACCAACTAATTTATTTGAGCATGAGCTTTCCTGAGCTACAGCTCACTTCATCGATGTCTTTTATGTTAGTGCTGTGATGAACTCGGGTACAGTAATACGGTAGCTGAGGAGCAGACACACTGACTCAGCACTACAGCTGGCTGGGAATTTTTCAGCTGAATTTCTTTTGTTGGAAAATGATGGTTTGTTGAAATTGAAATGTCTGGGGCCATGTATTGGTTTTGACAAAATGTTGGGGAGGTTTCCCCAGTGCAGGATGACCTCCAGGGAGACTGAACCCACGACAGGCCAGTTGTGAGGGCACTTGCTTTGGATGTGAGTGTCCCCATGGAAGTAGGCAAAGCAGGGATTTGAATGTGGGTCTTTCACATCTCATCTGTGTGCGGCTTTTGGCTGGGCTGGGTTGGGGAAAGGTGTATCTCTCTCTCTTGTTCCTCACAAAAAAAATCAAAAAGGCTTCTTTTCATCCCCCTGCAGAAGGCAAACAAATGTCAACACCTTGAAGTCTTTCAGAAAAGAGAATTCTTGTTCTCCAGCCAGCCCTACTCAGCATAACTCGGCAGTTGTCCATCATTTCTGTACCGGGTCGCCCCTGTCCCAGGAGCTGTCCTGTTTATCACAAGTCTGTCCTGTAATGTTGACAGAACTGGCAGGGGGGTTGGTCAGGTCTGTTTTTCTCCCAGTGACCTTATTACCATGATTTAATCTTTCAGAAATTAGCCTAACATCATTTTTCAGCGGCCGTGTCACTGATTAGGGGACGCTGTCTCCAGAAACAAAGATGATTTTGTGGGCTTATTTCTACAGTGGCTGGCTTAGACCCTTCAAGTATCTTCCGGCTTAATCATAGAATCATAGAATCATAGAATATCAGGGTTGGAAGGGACCCCTGAAGGTCATCTAGTCCAACCCCCTGCTCGAAGCAGGACCAATTCCCAGTTAAATCATCCCAGCCAGGGCTTTGTCAAGCCTGACCTTAAAAACTTCCAAGGAAGGAGATTCCACCACCTCCCTAGGCAACGCATTCCAGTGTTTCACCACCCTCTTAGTGAAAAAGTTTTTCCTAATATCCAATCTAAACCTCCCCCACTGCAACTTGAAGCCATTACTCCTCGTTCTGTCATCTGCTACCATTGAGAACAGTCTAGAGCCATCCTCTTTGGAACCCCCTTTCAGGTAGTTGAAAGCAGCTATCAAATCCCCCCTCATTCTTCTCTTCTGCAGGCTAAACAATCCCAGCTCCCTCAGCCTCTCCTCATAAGTCATGTGTTCTAGACCCCTAATCATTTTTGTTGCCCTTCGCTGGACTCTCTCCAATTTATCCACATCCTTCTTGTAGTGTGGGGCCCAAAACTGGACACAGTACTCCAGATGAGGCCTCACCAATGTCGAATAGAGGGGGACGATCACGTCCCTCGATCTGCTCGCTATGCCCCTACGTATACATCCCAAAATGCCATTGGCCTTCTTGGCAACAAGGGCACACTGCTGACTCATATCCAGCTTCTCGTCCACTGTCACCCCTAGGTCCTTTTCCGCAGAACTGCTGCCTAGCCATTCGGTCCCTAGTCTGTAGCGGTGCATTGGATTCTTCCGTCCTAAGTGCAGGACCCTGCACTTATCCTTATTGAACCTCATCAGATTTCTTTTGGCCCAATCCTCCAATTTGTCTAGGTCCTTCTGTATCCTATCCCTCCCCTCCAGCGTATCTACCACTCCTCCCAGTTTAGTATCGTCCGCAAATTTGCTGAGAGTGCAATCCACACCATCCTCCAGATCATTTATGAAGATATTGCTTTCAGGCAATGGCAGTGTTTTCCTGTGGTATTCCGCTCTATTTTGATCCTGTGTGACTAATCCAGGTCATCTGAGCCCACCATGCCTCCTGGGGCCCTGAGACCAGAGCAAGGAGAATTAAAAGTAAACTGGCGCCCATTAAAGCGTTCTAGGAAGGAACTCTTCTTGAGTATTTATAGCCGCAGTGCTCATGAAAAGATCCTGGTCTGAAAGCAGCTCTGCTCCCTTTGCAGGGGCTGCCCACGGGCTCAGCGATTTTCCATCCCTTGGGGGATTAAGAGGAGGAACAGCTACAATGGCAATGTTCTGGCCCTGTAGCAGGACCTGCTTTGCATCACTAGTTGGAGGCTAGCCACTGCTTTAGGGCTGCCTGGCAGAAATCCCTCCTGCCTTCGGTTTAGGCAGCATCCGGAGGTGATAGTTTACTTCAGCTGCTCCAGAGTCGCTGGAGAAGCTCAGATCTTGATCCCTTCGCACTAAACTAAAGTTGTCTTACCCATTGTTTGGACCAACTCGCTGTCCCGTCCCCCCCACATTGAACCCATCCCCTGTTATCCCCCACACTGTTGCATCAGGTGTGGCTGCTTGTGACTGCTGTCAAGGCCTTGCCGAGCACTGGCATCGCTGAGCGAGAATCTGCAGGAGGAAATCCTTGTCAGATGGCCTTCTACACACAGAAGGGGACAATCTGGCCTAGACTTAGCCAAGCTGAGAATCTGGCCAGAGAAGGGGAAAGCTGTTATAATGCATTGGAGGGGGCTGAGTGAGATATGGCTATGGCAAGCCAAAGACTGACAATGGTTCTGGATCTGTGGCTGGTGTAACATGGGTACTGTACCCTCTCCCGGCATGCAGTGCTGTGCACCTTTGGTTCTCCCGCCAGTGCTCCTCCAGGGGCTCCTAGGCTGCTGAGGGGCTCTGAGGTGACTTGGGCCTCCACCTCAGTCATCATCCTTCCCCTTCCAGCTCTAAGAGAGTGTCCATATACCCACGCCCTTCTCCCATCACCCTCTGTCATGGCCCTCAGCGGTTGTCGTTCTGGGCCTCTCCAAGCTCAAACTGTCCTCTTTGATTCCTTGGCTGCTCAGTGCAGGCACTGCCCTTGTCCCAGGGGTGGATAGCTCCTCTCTGTACTCATCCATCCTCTTGGCTGTCCCCTCAGTGCCTTGGCCCCATTCTCAGGCCAAGAGAAAGGAAGATCCTTCTAGAACAACCTGCATTCATCTGGAGATGCCTCAGTCCCGCAATTCAGAGGAAAGCCAGAAACAGGGGAACTGGACCCAGAGTCCCTTTAAGGACTGGCTTACCGTGAGATAGCCAGATTACCCACCACCCTGCGCAGAGTAGCTAATTGTTCAATAAAACTGTTAAAAATTGTTCAATATGTAAAAGCTGCTGAGAAAAGCAAATTGGCTTTCCCTACATATGGAGAGCTGCACTGTATCTGGTTTTAAAGTTCGTTTCTATTAGGTCTTTGCAAGAGCTTTACATAAGCCCTTTTCCAGAGGACAAATTGCAGGGGTCTAGAAAAATCTTCTCTAAAGAAGTTGTCAAGGTTCCTCCCCCACTCTGAACTCTAGGGTACAGATGTGGGGACCTGCATGAAAAACCTCCTAAGCTTATCTTTACCAGCTTAGGTCAAAACTTCCCCAAGGTACAAAATATTCCACCCGTTGTCCTTGGACTGGCCGCTACCACCACCAAACTAATACTGGTTACTGGGGAAGAGCTGTTTGGATGCGTCCTTCCCCCCAAAATACTTCCCAAAACCTTGCACCCCACTTCCTGGACAAGGTTTGGTAAAAAGCCTCACCAATTTGCCTAGGTGACTACAGACCCAGACCCTTGGATCTTAAGAACAATGAACAATCCTCCCAACACTTGCACCCCCCCTTTCCTGGGAAATGTTGGATAAAAAGCCTCACCAATTTGCATAGGTGACCACAGACCCAAACCCTTGGATCTGAGAACAATGAAAAAGCATTCAGTTTTTTACAAGAAGACTTTTAATAAAAAATAGAAGTAAATAGAAATAAAGAAATCCCCCCTGTAAAATCAGGATGGTAGATATCTTACAGGGTAATTAGATTCAAAAACATAGAGAACCCCTCTAGGCAAAACCTTAAGTTACAAAAAAGATACACAGACAGAAATAGTTATTCTATTCAGCACAATTCTTTTCTCAGCCATTTAAAGAAATCATAATCTAACACATACCTAGCTAGATTACTTACTAAAAGTTCTAAGACTCCATTCCTGGTCTATCCCCGGCAAAGACCCAGCATACAGACAGACACAGACCCTTTGTTTCTCTCCCTCCTCCCAGCTTTTGAAAGTATCTTGTCTCCTCATTGGTCATTTTGGTCAGGTGCCAGCGAGGTTACCTTTAGCTTCTTAACCCTTTACAGGTGAGAGGAGCTTTCCCCTGGCCAGGAGGGATTTCAAAGGGGTTTACCCTTCCCTTTATATTTATGACACACCCCCCAAATCTCAGCTAGGGTGAAACACTGGCTGGGATTTCTTCCTGGAGCTCTAGGAAAAACAGAGTTAATAAGACACATGCATCTCTAAATATACTACCAAGTACATAAAGACTAACAATATTTTCCACATCTCAAGGACGATTTTAACCAGTTGATTCTGGGAATCTTTCACGGGAGAGTGCATCAGCCACTTTGTTAGAAGCTCCTGAGATGTGTTGGATGTCGAAATCAAAATCTTGGAGAGCTAAACTCCACCGAAGAAGTTTTTTTGTTAGTTTCCTTGACGGTGTGAAGCCACTTCAGTGCAGCATGGTCAGTTTGCAGGTGGAAACGCCGTCCCCAAACATATGGGCGTAGCTTTTCCAGAGCATAGACAATGGCGTAACATTCTTTTTCAGTGACTGACCAGTTGCTTTCCCTCTCAGACAGGTTTTTGCTGAGAAACACTACAGGGTGGAATTCTTGATCAGGTCCTTTCTGCATTAAAACTGCTCCCACACCACGCTCGGACGCATCTGTGGTTACTAGGAACGGTTTGTCAAAGTCTGGGGCCCTTAGTACAGGTTCAGACATGAGTGTCGCTTTAAGCTTGTTAAAGGCCTTCTGACACTTTCCGGTCCACTGAACAGCATTTGGCTGTTTCTTTTTGGTTAGGTCTGTCAGTGGGGCAGCGATTTGGCTGCGGTACAAATCGTCTGTAATAACCGGCCAAGCCTAAGAAGGATTGAACCTGTTTCTTTGACTTTGGGACAGGCCACTTTTGGATAGCATCCACTTTGGCCTGTAGGGGGCTGATAGTTCCTTGACCCACCTGGTGTCCAAGGTAAGTCACTCTGTTTAGGCCTATTTGACACTTCTTAGCCTTAACAGTTAGTCCTGCCTCCCTTATGCGCTCAAGGACTTTTTGTAGATGTTCCAGGTGGTCTGCCCAGGTATCCGAAAATATGGCCACGTCGTCAAGGTTGGCGACTGCATATTCTCCTAATCCCGCTAGGAGACCATCTACAAGTCTTTGGAAAGTGGCGGGTGCATTTCGCAGCCCGAAAGGGAGTACATTAAATTCATACAGCCCGAGATGTGTGATGAAGGCTGACCTTTCCTTGGCAGATTCATCTAGCGGTACCTGCCAGTACCCCTTGGTTAAGTCCAAGGTAGAGATGAACTGGGCCCGTCCCAGTTTCTCTAATAGTTCATCTGTGCGTGGCATTGGATAGTTGTCTGGGCGAGTTACAGCATTTAGCTTACGGTAGTCCACGCAAAAACGTATTTCCCCATCTGATTTGGGAACTAGAACCACTGGAGATGCCCATGCACTCTCAGAGGGGCGGATTACACCCATCTGTAACATATCCTGGATCTCCCTTTCTATAGCAGTTTTAGCTTGAGGAGACACCCGGTAAGGTTGGACCCTAATTGGGTGAGCATTACCTGTGTCAATGGAGTGGTATGCCCGTTCAGTCAGTCCTGGGGTGGCTGAGAACGTTGGCGCGTAGCTAGTGCACAGCTCCTGGATCTGCTGTTGCTGCATACGCCCAAGGGTCATGGAGAGGTTCACCTCTTCCACACCACCAGCACATTTCCCTTCGTAGTAGACACCTTCAGGCCACTCAGCGTCGTCTCCTCCCTGGGCTGTAAACTGACAAACCTTTAATTCTCTGGAATAAAAGGGCTTTAGAGAATTAATATGGTACACCTTAGGCTTTCAGTTGGAGGTGGGGAATGCTATGAGATAATTAACAGCTCCCAGGTGCTCCTGGACCATGAATGGCCCTTCCCACGATGCTTCCATTTTATGGGCCTGGAGCGCCTTTAAGACCATGACCTGGTCTCCTACTTTGAAGGAACGCTCTCTGGCATGTTTATCATGCCAGGCTTTTTGCTCTTTTTGAGCATCCTGTAAGTTTTCTCTAGCAAGGGCTAAAGAGGTTCGGAGGGTGTTTTGTAGGTTGGTTACAAAGTCCAGAATGTTAGTTCCTGGAGAAGGTGTAAATCCCTCCCATTGCTGCTTCACCAACTGCAATGGCCCCTTAACCTCACGGCCATATACAAGTTCAAATGGGGAAAACCCTAAACTGGGATGTGGTACAGCTCTGTAGGCAAAGAGCAACTGCTGCAATACTAGGTCCCAATCATTGGAGTGCTCATTTACGAATTTACGTATCATGGCCCCCAAAGTTCCATTAAACTTCTCCACCATGCCATTTGTTTGATGGTGGTAAGGAGTGGCAACCAAGTGATTTACCCCATGAGCTTCCCAAAGGTTTTTCATAGTTCCTGCCAGGAAATTAGTCCCTGCATCTGTGAGGATGTCGGAGGGCCAACCTACCCTGGCAAAAATGTCTGCTAGTGCCTGGCACACACTTTTAGCCCTGGTGTTGCTTAGAGCTACTGCTTCCGGCCATCGGGTGGCAAAATCCATGAAAGTCAGTATGTACTGCTTTCCTCTGGGTGTCTTTTTCGGAAAAGGACCCAGAATATCCACAGCTACTCGCTGAAATGGAACTTCAATGATGGGGAGTGGTTGTAGAGGGGCTTTGACCTGGTCTTGGGGTTTTCCCACTCTTTGGCACACCTCACAAGACTGGACATAGGTAGAAACATCCTTGCCCATTCCCTCCCAGTGGAATGACCCCCCGAAACGGTCTTTGGTCCTGTTCACCCCAGCATGGCCACTAGGGTGATTGTGGGCTAAGCTCAAGAGCTTGGCCCGGTATTTAGTTGGAACTACCAACTGTCTCTGAGGATGCCAGTCTTCCTGGTGTCCACCAGAAAGAGTTTCCTTGTATAAAAGTCCTCTTTCTACAACAAACCTGGATCGATTAGAAGAGCTGAGAGGCGGTGGGTTGCTCCGTGCCGCCGTCCAAGCTCTCTGGAGGCTTTCATCTGCTTCCTGTTCGGTCTGGAACTGTTCCCTTGATGCTGGAGACATCAGTTCCTCATGGGATTGTGGACCTAGGCTTGGTCCCTCTGGAAGCGATATAGGGGATGGAGCTGTTTCTGTTGACTGTGAACCGCTCTCCGCTGGTGCACTATGTTGGGATTCAGGCTCCGGCTGAGCCTCTTGTGTAGGGTTATCGGCTGCTGCCAGTTCAGGTTCGGTGGGGCCCTCTGGTGTTGAGGTTGCAAGTACTGGATTCAGTGCTGACACGGGGTCTGGTGTTGGTTGTTCGGCTGGTTCCGGTTCTGGGACTGGTTCCGTCTGGGTCTCTGGGACTGGATCCACTACTGCTGTTGCAGACATTGGCCTGGGGTCCAGGTCCATCACCTCTGACCGGGTCCTGATAGAAGTTTCCGGAACAGAGCTAGGCCTCACGGCTTGTTTAGCCTGGCTGCGGGTGACCGTTCCCACCCTCTTGGCCTGCTTCACATGCTTGGCCAAGTCTTCCCCCAACAGCATGGGGATGGGATAATCATCATAGACTGCAAAAGTCCACATTCCTGACCAGCCCTTGTACTGGACAGGCAACTTGGCTGTAGGCAAATTGAAAGAGTTGGACTTGAAGGGTTGAATCGTCACTTGGATCTCTGGGTTGATTAAATTGGGGTCCACTAAGGAAGCATGGATAGCTGACACTTGTGCTCCGGTGTCCCTCCATGCGGTGACCTTCTTCCTGCCCACACTCACAGTTTCCCTCCGCTCCAAGGGTATCTGGGAGGTATCTGGGCCTGTGGACCTCTGGTGTGATTCCGGTGCAATGAACTGTAATCTGTTGGGGTTCTTGGGGCAGTTGGCCTTTACATGCCCCAGCTCGTTACATTTAAAACATCGTCCAGCTGACGGGTCACTGGGGCGAGGAGGGTTGCTGGAGAACGGGGTGGTGGGACGATAAGGGGTCTGGAGGGTTCTTTGGGAGGTAGGTGGGGCTTTGGGCGGCCCCCGGTAATAGGGTGTGGTCTGGGGTGGTCCCTTCTGGTCTCCGCTCCAACTGCGACCAGTTTTCTTCTTCTCTGCCACCTCCACCCATCTGGCTCCAATCTCTCCTGCCTCGATTACAGTTTTAGGTTTCCCATCTAGGATATATCTTTCTCTTTCCTCAGGAACACCCTCTAAGAATTGTTCCATTTGCATTAGGAAGGGCAAATTTACTGGAGAGTCAACACTTGCTCCTGATATCCAGGCATCCCAATGTTTCACAATGTGGTAGGCATGTCGGGTAAATGACATGTCTGGTTTCCACCTTAGGGCTCTGAACCTCTGACGAGACTGCTCGGGTGTTATCCCCATTCTGACTCTCGCCTTGGATTTAAACAGTTCATACTTGTTCATGTGTTCTTTAGGCATTTCAGCTGCCACCTCAGCTAAGGGTCCACTGAGCTGCGGCCTCAGCTCTACCATGTATTGGTCAGTAGAGATGTTGTACCCAAGGCAGGCCCTTTCGAAGTTTTCTAAGAAGGCCTCAGTATCATCACCTGCCTTGTAGGTGGGGAACTTTCTGGGATGGGAAGTGGTACTTGGAGAAGGATTGCTAGGGTTTGTTGGGATATTCCGCTGAGCCTTTATCTTCTCCACCTCCTCCACATGCTTCCTCTCTTTTTCCTTCTCCTCCAGTTCTTTGGCCCTTGCTTCCATTTCTTTGTCCCTTGCTTCCATTTTCAGCCGCATGAGTTCTATCTGTCTTTCATGTTCCCTTTGTTTTTCCGCAGCCTGAAATCTGGCTAATTCCAGCTTTTGTCGAGCCGTGGATTTTGTCATTCTAACCTCTCTGTTTTTAACTAACTTTACACCCAAGGTTTAGAAATAAACAAACAAAACTTGGCTGTAAAATTTTGCTGTGCTGGAATAGAATACCTATTCTCTGATAGTGATTGTCAGCCTACAGAAAAAGACAATTCCCTTGTCTCTGCTCTGGGCCCAAATCAAAGCAAAAAACCTCCAACTACTTGGAAACCTGCTTACCAGCAGCCCAAAGGAAAAAAAAAATTCCTTTTCAAACCTGTGCTCCTTGTAAAACAAAAAAATCAAAATCCTAAAAAAAAAAACCCTGCCACTTTTGTCTCCAGGCAAATGGGTAGAACACACACCCCTTATTTACTTTTAGGAAGAAAAGAAAAAAAAAACTCTGGGTTGGAAGACTGTGAATTTCCCTGCAGGAGTTAAGTACCCTGCCTCCAGGCAAAGAAAACCTGCAATTCACAAAGATAATCCCCTTTTGTCTCTGCTTGGCCACAAAGCAGAGAAAAAAAAGCTGCTTTCAGTTTCAGCTGCTTTCTGGACTTCCTTTCCAAAGGAAAAAAAAAATTTTTCTTTTTAAAATCTGTATTTCTAGTTCAAAATATCTCAACTGGATCTCAAAATGATTTCAGGTTAATTCCACCACTATGCCACCATGTCAAGGTTCCTCCCCCACTCTGAACTCTAGGGTACAGATGTGGGGACCTGCATGAAAAACCTCCTAAGCTTATCTTTACCAGCTTAGGTCAAAACTTCCCCAAGGTACAAAATATTCCACCCGTTGTCCTTGGACTGGCCGCTACCACCACCAAACTAATACTGGTTACTGGGGAAGAGCTGTTTGGACGCGTCCTTCCCCCCAAAATACTTCCCAAAACCTTGTACCCCACTTCCTGGACAAGGTTTGGTAAAAAGCCTCACCAATTTGCCTAGGTGACTACAGACCCAGACCCTTGGATCTTAAGAACAATGAACAATCCTCCCAACACTTGCACCCCCCATTTCCTGGGAAATGTTGGATAAAAAGCCTCACCAATTTGCATAGGTGACCACAGACCCAAACCCTTGGATCTGAGAACAATGAAAAAGCATTCAGTTTTTTACAAGAAGACTTTTAATAAAAAATAGAAGTAAATAGAAATAAAGAAATCCCCCCTGTAAAATCAGGATGGTAGATATCTTACAGGGTAATTAGATTAAAAAACATAGAGAACCCCTCTAGGCAAAACCTTAAGTTACAAAAAAGATACACAGACAGAAATAGTTATTCTATTCAGCACAATTCTTTTCTCAGCCATTTAAAGAAATCGTAATCTAACACATACCTAGCTAGATTACTTACTAAAAGTTCTAAGACTCCATTCCTGGTCTATCCCCGGCAAAGACCCAGCATACAGACAGACACAGACCCTTTGTTTCTCTCCCTCCTCCCAACTTTTGAAAGTATCTTGTCTCCTCATTGGTCATTTTGGTCAGGTGCCAGCGAGGTTACCTTTAGCTTCTTAACCCTTTACAGGTGAGAGGAGCTTTCCCCTGGCCAGGAGGGATTTCAAAGGGGTTTACCCTTCCCTTTATATTTATGACAGAGGTAAAATATATTTACAGGAAAGTCTACAAAAGGGAACACTCTAGAGACAGGTCAGAAAGAGCAAAACATTTTTTAGCGAACACTTATCAAAAATGAAATTCGTAACTTCAGTTAAAGAAATAAAGACCAAGAAAGACATTAAGGAGAAACAAACAAACAAAACTTTGTAAAATACAGCTGATGTTTGGGAAGCAATGATGTATGTGGAGTATCCTGTATCTGAATCAAGTTCTGCAGCTTCAGAAAGTGGGTTCTGTTTTATTTAAGCACAGACAATAAAATAACTATGATAATGCTAAGTCCAAAAAAAGAGATATGCAACATCTTCATTTTATTAATTGAAGTTTGGCAAGAAATGGAAACTCAGAGATGAGTTTGATGGAGAAAATTACTAACCTTATCTATGTTAGCGTTATGGTAGTAATACCAGGGGAAATTGATATCTTACCAAAACTACGCATAGTCTCTCCATTCCTAGACCTCATTCTGTCTTTGTCCAACATTCCACAGCAGCAAAGGAAGTGTTTTGAGTACTAAAGGCCTTATGAATGTGCAATATCCTTCCAATATATTAAGAGAAAAGTGGGTTGCAATCTGAGGCTAAAAAGGATGAGACCTTGACAGACAAATTCTCTGTACCAGCGAATTCAGAGAACTACACAAATCACACAATGTTTACTCAAGTTCTCATTTAAAGTGCTTCCTATTTAAATCGTACATGGCCTTAATTTGACTGTTTGTTTTAATCTAGAGTACATTGTGCTACATTTTACTTTTATCTGAAATAATCCAACTTTGACTCTGGTCGGCCTGTTTATCATGTTTTATTGCAGAAAAAACATCACTAGAAGCTGGTAGTGGCAAAGAAGTACATTTTGATTTCTGGTCTGTTAATCTAACTGCTTTTTAAGCAGATATGGCCGTCTTGAAGTTGCCCAGGAAAATGCCTGCTCCTCAGATTACTGGGTCCCCTTGCAAGTGCAGTTAACGCTGTGATAATCTAAAGCTCCAATTTCCAGTCTCCTCTCGGGGAGTGAAAAGGGCTCCCTTAAACTCCCAACTGGTACAAATAATTTTCCTTAGACAGACAGTTGAGCTCTATGGTGGCCAGGAGTTCTCTCGCTAGGGTTTTCTCTGGCACTCAGCAGGTGTTTGAGCCATACACAAATGCATGTACCCTCCCCATCCCCAGAGGTAGGGAAGGTTGGAGCCCCATTTGCATGACAGAACGTTTATTTAGCACGATGTCCTTGAGAGCCCTTGGATTGCAAAACATGGCATCTTCGGCCTAGTGCTCCCCCCAGCTCACAGCTGGTCTCCCCTGCCTGGGTGGTTCCTAGCCAGCTGTAAACTATCCCATTGATTTGCCACTCCGCCACGGTTCACTGACTGCACCGCTTCCACAGCCAGGCGACCTACTTCACCTCCTTTTGCTTTTAAGCTTCCCACGTTGCTATGAAGATCTTGATCCTCTGTAGTTTTACCCATGAGTCTACTTTTATCTGATGCCTGTGTGACTCCTTGTTACTTTCCTGGCTCTCTCCTCCCATTCAGCTGCAATGTCTGTCTCATCTTTTAACAGACAGCTCTTTTGCTAGACCTTGGTGTCACACCCAGACCTCACCTTGCTTGTGCCCCCAGACTCCTCTCCGTACCTGTCCTGTGAGCCCTCCACCTCATCTGCTTCCACCATCACTTGGCCTGGCCTGCCTGCGTGCGCCCCTCCCCCGTTTCTCTGAAACCTCATTGTCTGACCTGTGCATCTGCCCAGCCTCCCCACAGAAGCCCCTCTTGTCTGGGCTGGGGAATCCCACTCACTCTTCATGCCCTCTTCACTTGGAGTCATTTCACTTTGTACTGTCCTCTGCTGCTCGTGTTAATCTCTAGCAGGGGGCAGCTGCCATGGGCATTTTTCTCTGCTGCTCTGGTGCTCGATCCCTCCCATGCAGGAGAAAAGTGACTTCCTCACACAGAAGCTGAGCGGAGGGACGGGGCTGCCAAGTCTCCTCCTGTAGCAGGCTCTTGTGCGGAAAGCTGGGGACAGAAAGGCTGTCCCCATTCCAGGTAAGAGTCCCCTCCCCTGACCCATGGAGCAGCAGGCAGGAAACATTTGCTGCAGGATGTGGGATGGATGGAGGAGTGTGGTGCAAGGTGGGGAATGTAGAGGGGCTGCAGGAGTCAGTGAGGGGAGCAAAGTGTGATGCCGTACTCAGCAGCAGGAAGATGGGGGAAAGGCTGGGTTCTGAAAGAAGGACTTAGTAGAACCTAGTGTAACCCTTCTGCCAGGTGGAGCCAGCAGCAACAAGGGCCGGGTTCAATATCTTGGGGTTCCTTTTCAACAATATAGCACAAAATTGGCTTGAGCCCCCACCCAATGACCTGGGACAATTACACACCACCCCCGGGTGCCTCTAAGAGGCAATACTTCCCCTCTCGCAAGCACAGAGTCTGAGTGTAGCAAAAACTTTTAATAAAAGGAGGGAATCAACTCAGCATTAATTTGGGGAAACACTGCAACTAGGGTTCATAAACACAAACCATGAGCAAAAGACCCACCCCCAAGGAAGTTGGGCAGTGTCCTTTTCCCCTCAGGGTCTTAAGTCCAGCAACCCAGAAGTCCCTTTAACGTGCCCGTTCCTTCTCTGTACCCCACTCACAGTTGCTGTCCTTGACCAGTGCAACCCCAGAGTTCAGATGTTCATCTGCATAGTTCACCTCCCACCCTGTGTGGAGGGCGGGGGGGCGGGCAGGGGGGTAAGGAGGCACCTTACACGTTGCACTGCTTGGGCACTCGCTCGCCGCTCCAACGGCTGCTTACCACACCTCTGCGGGGCTCTGCTCTGGCTCTTTCCACCAGCTTCTCTGCTGGCTGTTTGCCACACCTCTCCACCAGCTGCCCTCTCACCAAGGTGTCTTCAGGGTCCCCCCACACACACTTAACACAGCTCTCAGTGATTTCAGCTGTTAGTGGGGTATCCTCACTGCTGGTGCACACTGGGCAGTCTCTTGCAACAGAGACACTGTCCCAAAGTAGGTCTAACACTTAGACCTAGGTATCAGTGATTTCAGCTCTGTAGCATGTAACAAAACTCTCAGTTGAGTCTAAATTAGCTCTTTTACTATATCATTGAGAGAAGAAGGATCAAATAGTATCTAGGACCCACATATACAGCTACCAACCCTCTCTCCACTCATTGGGCTTTGGAACCCAAGTCCCCTGCCTAGTGAGTGCCATTCAGCTGAGGATGAGTCCCTTCATTGGGGTAAGCCAGGTATAGTTCTGCTGCCCTCAGTTCACACAATAAGGACAACATCGCTTTATTACTCCTGCCCCAATAACAAGGAGACTGGGGATCCAACACCAGCCACAAGTGATCATTTGGGCAAGCAATCCCATCATGCTGAGCACCTAGACCGGGTGGGTGTGTCCATGCAAACGAGATCAGTTTCTGAAGTATTTTTCCACGGCTCACCACTAGATGCTAGGGGAGAATCCATTCAGATTCTGCTTACACCAGCATCAGTCTGGATGTTGGGAAAAAGTTACATGTAGTCTTGGTGTCAGGCTTGAAAGGCAACCAGGGAGCATGGGGCAGGACATCCTGGCCTGTTTCCCATTCCAGGGGGTCCTGAGTCACTCCTGGCTCAGATGTCTCATTGCGGGTGAGTTGCCTTCGATAGCATGTGCCACTGAGGAAAGCAAAAGGAGCAAATGCTGCCTTAGCAATGGCATGTGGACTCTCTCGCCTCTGGGCCAGTTGCTGAGACTCTGCCCAGACTGTTAACTCACCAAGGGGCAGCACCAGCCAGTGGTGGCCTATCTATGCCGTGGCCGGGTGGTCTCAGGTTAGCGGTTAGTGGGAAGGTGTATGCATGAAGAAGACCACCATTCCAGCCAGCACCCTTACAGATGCTCAAAGACAGGCACCAGATAAGTATTCCTATCCTACCAAGGTATTTCCTTAAAGTCAGGCTGGAGACGTGCAGGCCAGGCTCGTGTAGCAAGGTTGCAATGCCACTGTCTGTGCTGTGCCCGTTTCTATGCTTTCCAGAGCAGCCGCTCTGCACCGTTCCCACACAAAGCTCCGCCCAGCCCGAACACCACAACGAGAACAATCATCCAGTCAGCACTGCCTCGGGGTCTCGCTGTGAAGCAGGATCTCCATTCTGCTTGTAGGCACCGTTCTCCCTCCTGGGCACCTGCTGCTCTGGGGATCCACTGCAGCTAGGTTTTTCCTCCTTGTCTGCCACGCATGGAGGCTCCTCCTTGTTTTGCCTGCCCTGTAGTGATGGCAGGTGGAGCTGGCCAGAGACCTGACAGCCTCACTAACTCCTCAGTGTGTCCTCTCCACTTGAAGTGGCAGAAGGTTCTGCTGGGCCTCTCTGGGCTCTATTTCCAGGCAGGCACTTTTTCTAGTCTTATGTTGATTTTTCTCCCTCTCCTCGGTGCCCCGTAGCAGGGTGAGGGTTTCTGAGAACAGGAGTCTGCAGGAAACTCGTATGTGAGGAAAAACATGGCAGTGAGGCGGGCCCAGCTAAGATGAAAGGGGATTCTGCACGTGGCCCAGCTGCGTGGTGCTCCCACTCTCTGTCTGGCAGCTGTCAGTTCAGCATCCTTGAGCTTCCTGGATTGGTGTCCATATGCACTATTGTCAGATAGATACATTCAGTGGTTTGTGAGGCCTATGAACTGTTTGTTAAAGATCCCCTGTCCTGTGAAGGCTCCTTGTTTCGTGGGTAGAACAGCACAGTGCTTTGTTCAAGTAACATGCCGTGTGGTTACCTGGTCTTCAGTGTATTCTGTCAGCCATCACTTCAAAACAGATATGTTGTCTTTGTTGGACGTGGGTTCTGCAGTCTCTCTTGCTGTTTTTCCTTCATTAAAACCTTTTACATGGTGGGGAAGGACAAAGAAAAGCAAAAACCCAACCGACCAAAACCACCCTCCAATCAGAGCAGGTTTGAATCTTGGCTCAGTTGTAAGGTTTTCTCCCCTTTGTGCAGAGTGGTTTCACTGCTGGCCACTTCCCAGCTGTAACGGGAGCCTTAGCGAATTGACTGACTATTGGTTGATCATAGGATGACTATGAGCTGCCAATGTGATATGGCTGTGAAAAAAGCTAATGTCGTCTTGGGATGCATCAGGAGAGGTATTTCCAGTAGGGATAAGGAGGTTTTAGTACCGTTATATAAGGCACTGGTGAGACCTCACCTGGAGTACTGTGTGCAGTTCTGGTCTCCCATGTTTAAGAAGGATGAATTCAAACTGGAACAGGTACAGAGAAGGGCTACTAGGATGATCCGAGGAATGGAAAACTTGTCTTATGAAAGGAGACTCAGGGAGCTTGGCTTGTTTAGCCTAACTAAAAGAAGGCTGAGGGGAGATATGATTGCTCTCTATAAATATATCAGAGGGATAAATACCAGAGAGGGAGAGGAATTATTTAAACTCAGTACCAATGTGGACACAAGAACAAATGGATATAAACTGGCCACTAGGAAATTTAGATTAGAAATTAGACGAAGGTTTCTAACCATCAGAGGAGTGAAGTTTTGGAATAGCCTTCCGAGGGAAGTAGTGGGGGCAAAAGATCTATCTTGCTTTAAGATTAAACTCGATAAGTTTATGGAGGAGATGGTATGATGGGATAACATGGTTTTGGTAATTAAATATTCATGGTAAATAGGCCCAATGGCCTGTGATGGGTTTTAGATGGGGTAAGATCCAAGTTACCTGGGAAAGAATTTTCTGTAGTATCTGGCTGATGAATCTTGCCCATATGCTCAGGGTTTAGCTGATCGCCATATTTGGGGTCGGGAAGGAATTTTCCTCCAGGGCAGATTGGAAGAGGCCCTGGAGGTTTTTCGCCTTCCTCTGTAGCATGGGGCACGGGTCACTTGCTGGAGGATTCTCTGCTCCTTGAGGTCTTTAAACTACAATTTGAGGACTTCAATAGCACAGATATAGGTGTGAGGTTTTTTTTTTGTAGGAGTGGTGGGTGAAATTCTGTGGCCTGCGTTGTGCAGGAGGTCAGACTAGATGATCATAATGGTCCCTTCTGACCTAAATATCTATGAATCTATGAATCTATGAATCTATGACTGACCCAGCTAAAATTTTTCCGTCTCTGAAGGGGGCAGCTGGCGCTCAACAAGACACCACCCAGGGCATTACCCAATTTTGCATTACATTCCAGTTAGAATATCTCAATCTCTTGTGGAACATTCCTGCAGAGAGATGACGAGATTCCCTCCGACTGAGATCTGACTTAATCTCCATGTTTTCTATATCCTTTACCTGCTTGTGCATTTATTATAGTGCCTTGGCTGCAGACGGCTACCCTCTTGTAATATTCACCAGCTAGAATGGATAGTTTGTCTTCCCAGCTTGGGCCCAGTGCCTGGGAGTACAGCTCCCCCTGCTGGCTGCACATTATGAAGCTAGAGCAGGAGGTTCAAAATAAGTAACTAGGAGTATGGAAGAAGAGGAATAACCCCAGTTGTAATGGGGGCTGGAGCAAGTGATGAGCTGCCAAAATCTTAACAACTGGTTCCCTCCTCATCCCATGAGGGGGTCGTTGCTCACCCCCGCCCCCGGGACTCCTGCTCCATCCAACCCCCCATGTTCCTTGACGCGCCCCCCCCCCCCCCGGACCGCTGCCCCATCCAGCCCCCTCCCCTGTCCCCTGACTGCCCCCAGAACTGGGCAGGAGGGTCTCGTGGGCCACCGTAGTGGGTGCCACCCAACCCCTAAGAGCCAGAGGCACCTGCCGGGGGGCGAGGTAGGGAGTCCTGGCTGTGCTTACCTAGGGCAGCTCCCAGGAAGCATCCAGCAGGTCCCTCTGGCTCCTAGGGGCGAGGGAGCATAGCTGGGGGGGAGCAGGTGGAGTGGCCGCTCCCCCCACTGATCACATCAAAAGTGGCACCTTAGGCGCCAAGTCCCTGGGTGCTCTGGGGCTAGAGCACCCATGGGGAAAATTTGGTGGGTGCAGAGCCCCCACCGGCAGCTCCCCACCCTGCGCCTGGCCCCAGCTCTCCTCACCTCTGCTCTGCCTCCTCCCCTGAACGCACCGCCCCGCTCTGCCTCTCCGCCCCCCCGGCTTCCCGCGAATCAGCTGTTCGGCGGGAAGCCTGGGAGGGCTGAGAAGCAGGCGGCTGCGGCTTCACACTCAGGCCGAGGGTGGCGGAGGTGAGCTGGGGCGGGGAGTGGTTCCCCTGTGCCCCCCCCCCCCCGGGGTTACCTGCTGCGGCGCAGGCGGCTCTCCTCGCGCCCCCCCCCTTTCCCCCCCAGCTCACCTCCACCTCCCTGGGCCTGAATGTGAAGCCGTCGTCTGCTTCTCAGCCTGCCCCAGCTTCCCGCGCGAACAGTTGATTCGCCGGAAGCCTGCAGGGGGCGGAAAAGCAGAGCGGGGCAGCACGTTCAGGGGAGGAGGTGGAGGCGGAGCGGAGGTGAAGTGAGCTGGGGATGGGGCGGGGCAGGGCGGGGAGCTGCTGGTGGGCGTTCTGTGCCTAAGGCGCCACTTTTGGCCGGTTAAATTTAGAAGCCCTTTTAGAACTGGTTGTCCCTTGTGGAACAACTGGTTCTAAAAGGGCTTCTAAATTTAACAACCAGTTCTAGCAAACCAGTGCGAACTGGCTCCAGCTCACCACTGGCTGGAGCACCAGGTGCCTGCTCTAGAGAAGGGGAAATAAGTGGGTAAGTACATGGTACTGTTCCTAGCATGCTAGGCCTCTAGCTGTCCTATTTCTAAATGTGTGGCTTAATATCACTGGGAAAACTTGTGACATCAGAACTTGATGTGCTGTTAATGGTTTTTATGGCAAGCGGTGGAAGTCTGTTTCTTCATCAGCATCACAGTGCTTCATATATGGTTCTGTCCTCCTAGATTCCACTAAGAAACTGAAGGATGTCTTGGAAGAGTTCCAAGGGGACGGAGTTCTCTCAAAATATAACCCAGAGCAGGTAAGGAGGTTTATAACATCAGCATGTTACATATTCATCCCCTTCCAACAGGCCAGAAAGGCTGATAAGTGTGTCATAGCTACTGAGCTCATTGCACCTCTGCCCTCCCCCCGCCCCTCCCCGCCCCCGGCCCCCACCCTGGTCTTTTCAAGCGCATCGTGTCCCATGTCTCAGGCCTTGAGCCGTCACCTACCTGAGGATGGAGTTATGTGACTGTCCCATTCTCACACCAGGCTCTGGGCTGCAGTCATCCATGCATCAACTGCAATTACATCTGCAGGCCTGATGTATGTCGAGCGACTGGAGGTCTGTTCCCTCCGGGGAAATGACAGGGGTATCCAGTGACCACACGTTCTCCTGAAAGCAAGAGATCATTTATTTAGAACCAAAGCATTTAAGAGAAAACAGATCTTAAAAACAATAGCCAGTCTGTATGCATGCCTGCCTCTCCCTAAGGCTTACCATTCCCTGCAGCTGGCACTATCTACAGTTCTGGGCATTGATGACAGAACAGGGAATGCGGGAGTTATGTTGGAAGCAGCTCAGTCACATGGACAGAGAAAACCGTACACAGGGTTTATTAAAGTCCCGTTGATTCAACATATCTGCATTCAGCTTCACTCTTTGCAAATGAAACACTCCCACCCCCGTTTTCTCCCTATATGTCTGTGCTCCCCCTAATGAAACCTGTCTCCGTTCCCCCTCAGACTCTCCAACCCCCACTCTTTAGCCATGAACAAGGCTGAGAAAATGGACTCTCCTAATGGACTAGGTCTGGGAAGAGTCTGTCCTTTGTAACATGTCTCCTGGGATGGCTGGGTTTTGTAGACGATGCTTTTTGAAAGGCTCGGATGAGAGCCAATAGAACAGAGCCTTTAGCAGATGTTGTAACTGTAAAGAGCTCAGGGATGTTTGATTAGAATCACTCGAAGCAAGGTGATTAAGAACAGGCAGTGGGTTGTCCTCAGCTAGGAGAGGCAATGAAAGTGGCAGAACTATTCAAGAACGCAACAGGATCCAGAGCCAAAGAACACAAACTGACTTTGGACAAGGAGCCAGCACAGAGGGAGCTTCTTGTCTCTGAAGGTAATTACCACATGGAACAGAGCAACAAAAGGCATCACTAGGAGCTACGCTTGTGAGCCTATTAAAGAGTGGCGGACAGGCACTTAGGAGAAAACAAACCATTGTACAAATGATGTGTGGTGGGTGGACCTCAGTGAGTTCTAACTGCTTCCTGCCTAGGGCGCCTTTGGCTGTTCCTCTCCTATGATGTGTCTTTCACAGTGAGTCTATCCCTCTTACACAGAGAGGATCGCGTAGGTGTAATGCATTCTGGGGAAAGTAGTGTAATGACTAATTACATTTAAAATGTCTTCAAAGCACAGATCAGCTGTGGGAGAGGGGGAGTTGACCCAAGATAAACATTTCCTCCACCATCTCGTTCGTAATTTAGTAAACAAAGTGCTGCTTGTCACACACCTTTCCTGCCATTCTTGAGGGAGCTGTCCTGGGACCCACATGAAACCCCTTCCTCCCACCCATGCTGGCACCTTCAGGGTAAAGCTTAGTGGGTTTGCTCACTCCCATAGCATCTTCAGAGATATCCTGGCAGACTTGCTCCTCCCACTCCTCTCAGTGGCCCCCATGTGGTCCAACTACTCTGGCTGTTTCAAAATAGAATTGCCCTTTGATGCTTGTGGCCCAGAGACGACAGGGAAATATGGGCTGGGCTTTAGAGATGGAGACCTTGTGAGTCATCTAGTCTGCTCCTGAGCAAATACAGGATTGTGTTCTACAGAACGCTCCCTAGTACTCAATTCAGCCCACTTTTAAAATGCTCAGGCGATGGGATTTCTACTACTTCCCCATGGAAGTTAGACACTGGCAAGTGTACAGTGGGGAAGAACCCTTCACTGGATGAATCATTCCTGGTTAGACCCCCCTCAAGTTCATTTCTTCTCCACTACTGGTATTTTTACCCTTCCACGGCCTATTAACCCCTCTCCCGTCAGCTATCACTTAGCCATGCGATCTACTTTGGATTCAGTTCTCGAATCTTTCCACATAAATCAGTCCCTCCAGCACCCTAAGGACTTTGTTGCGCTTCTCTGAACTCCATCGAATTTGTCAGTATCTGTCTGACCCTGAGGTCTCCAGGACTGCAGCATGCCAGATGAAGGGGCAACAGAGCTGCCTGAGAAGGTCCTTCACCTCCCTGCTCTGTGAATGGAGCCCATCACTGGCCTTTTATGCAACTCCATACAGTTGGGAACTTCTGTCTAATTTGCTGCCCACTATCACTGCCAGCACTTACTACTGAACTTGCTCTTACTTTCTGCACATGGATGCTGGCCTCATTATTTCCCACGTGTTGCACTTTATTATTTTATGTTTTTCTTGCCAATATTTCTAGTTATTTCTCTGCCTCTCTGGTCTTCCCACTTCAGGGGATAGATGAACATTAATTAAAACTGGACGGAACATTGACCCTTTCATCATGCTTCTAGATCCCTCCCTCTCCTGATTGATGCAGCTCATTGCTATTTGTCATTCATGACACTCAAAGCGGGTCCTCAGAGGGACCACAGGAATCCATAGTTTCATGGTGGGGGATAATCTCGGGAGAGGCAGAGCTAGTCAGTCAGCTACTCCAAGGCAGGCTAGTTGCCCAAGCTTGGTGTTTTCTGTTTGAGTTGAGGTTTATGTAAATCCTGCGTCCTTTCCCTATATCCTGGGGACATTAAGGTCCTTGAATAAAGCCTTGTAGAAACCTGGCTTAGCAAACCACTTCGCTATTGGACCAGCTACCCCATTCCACCAGCTTCCCCTGCTTACTTGTAATTACCAGCTAACCTAGTCAGTCCACTGATTCTTTGCATCTGCCAAGGTATTGGCACCCAGCTTAAACTATCT
This sequence comes from Eretmochelys imbricata, assembly GCF_965152235.1. Classification (NCBI taxonomy): domain Eukaryota; kingdom Metazoa; phylum Chordata; order Testudines; family Cheloniidae; genus Eretmochelys; species Eretmochelys imbricata. The sequence goes on along the minus strand of NC_135580.1, from coordinate 50,186,089 downwards.
GCCACTTTTCTGCCCAAAAACCTGGCTCAGACCTTACCTATAAAAGTATGAACAATAGCATCGGGGAGACAAGGAACCAAGTAATTTGCACCCTCCGCTCTGGTGACTCACACTTTGTGCTCCTAGGTAGTTACAGCAATGCCTCCAGAATCCCATTGGCATTGTTTCTATGTGTGTTGCTGTAAAATGTTGTTTGAGCAATAGAAGGTAACCGCATGTGCACTTCTGGGTGATAATAGCGTGCTGCTGGTAATGGAATAATATAGCCAAGGGACTTCACTCACCTTAGCAGTACAATCGGTGACTGCACTGATTCATGTTTTATTGCAACTAGGGATGGGAAACTTATTTACAAAGAAGAAAACTCCCCCGCAGAGGGCCAGATCAGCAGCTGATGTGAACTGGTGTAGGTCTAGTGACTGCAGTGCAGATTTGTCAAGTGACATCAGCTGAGGAGCCAGCTCTGAAGGTCCATTTGCTGCCCCGGATAGATGATTGCTCAGCGCCATTCGGCCGCTGTGGCGATGGGAGGTATAAATACCAAGATGAACATAAAGCTCCATTTGCGTTCACAATTTTAAGATCATTTTGTGACATTCTCATTAGCTGACCTGCAATTCCATCAAGACAGACAAGAGTTCTGGGTGTGCCAAAGTGGCATAAGCCAATGAGAAATACATCCCCATATGCCAGGTCCGAGAGGCCAGGGTGAAAGGATGGCCACCCTTCAGTTGGGCAAACATGTCCTCTTCCTTAGTACACCCCTTAAGGCAGCAGTTCTTGGCTTTCTGTTATAACTTGGGGTCACCATATGGAAAAGTTCCAGGACCATCACCCATCTAGCCATGAAGGAAAGAAAGGTGGTCTCGAGCCCATCGGAGGCCACAAGTTCCAAGCTGAGAACCCCTGACTCAAGGCAAGCCTTGCTGTCCCCATGGTGGATCAAGAATGGTGGTGTCCAGCTCTGTGGTCATCTTTGCTTTCTGGACCCTTCTGTCTAGCTGGCAGATGTTTTCCCTTTCCCTCCCTCCCTCTTCCAAGCTGTTGTTACCCCAGCCCATCACTGCTTCGGCTCATCCACCCACCATGCCAGCTGACTGTTTTCTCATCTATCCACTTCGCCTTCTGACTTCTCCTCATGGCTCCCTGCTCCTCTCATTACCGCTGCTTTCCCCCTTGCTCCTTCCCCTCTGCCCTTCCTCCCTTCATTCTGTCTCTCCCCTTCTCCTTCTGACATTCTATCCCATCCTGCAGTCACCACCTGCAATTACCCCTGGTGCTTGGCCTGTAGCCTCACTGCTGAGTGCTGGGCCTGGCACTCTCTTCCACATCTGGGTGTTGGGCAGGTCAATGCCTGCTATGCCCAAAACTACTCCAAAGTTCTGCAGGAGCGAGGCAGCTGCCAACACATGACTGGGAGCTCCAGCCTGCTAGGCCGTTCCACCCCACCACACTGAGGCAGTGTAGTGTAAAGCACAGGGTTGGGGTAGGGGTTCCTTGGGAATAGCAGCAGAACCACCAACTGGTTACTTTTGTAGTTTAACTCTTTAAAGGCCTCTCTTTCCCACTTCCCAGCATCACCAACCTCAAACAGTCACAAAGCGTAAGCCAGATCCCGGAAAATCATGAGATTAGCTTAAGAGTCATGCGATTTTTAAAACGAACATTGGATTCTTTTTATTTTCCTCCCAGCTTTCGCGCTTTTAGGGCACACTCGGGTCATATTTTCAAGCTTTTCTCTGCAGTGGTGAGGACTGGAAACTTCCCTTGCTTATAAATGAAAGCTAAGATTCTCCTGCAGTCTCTTGACTCCGGCAGGTGGGGCTTTCAGAAAAACCCCACATAGCCTGAGACTTGCAAAGTAAGGTGGCAACGCTGTTCCCTGCACAGCATGTCTCTGGGCGTGCATTAGCACTGCCAGGGATCCTGCCCTCCTGCCGCTCACTAAACTCTCCTCTCTGTTTTCTCTGCTCTCATCTGCTGCAGAGGCAAGATACCCTGAACCAAGTAAGAGACCTGCCTTCTTCTCCCCACTTGAGTTGTGGTGGGTGGCTGTGGTTAGGCTATTAGCTTTGGCTTTGCATGCTGGCTTCCGCACACTCAGCTAGGAGTCCCAACAGGGTAGCCATCACCCAGCTGCGCACCTGTGGCCAGCAGGTCCCCACTAGTTTTCCCCTTTAGCGATGGGAGGTGGCGAGGGGTGCACCTGACAGGTATCTCTCCCACTGCCAGAAGACCTCTGCAACGACGACAGACAGCTGCGGCCTTTCCCAGGAGGGAAGTTTGATATTTCCCTGCCGGGCCAGAGATGGGTCTGGGTACCCCTCCACACTACCCAGCGTGGGTATAGTCCCATCTTGATGGGCCAGGGAATCCCATCATATAGCTCTGTCCATAGTGTTCTGCAGAGCCAACATTAGCCCTTGCGCCACAGTGTCAAGCGATATCGTGGATGTGCCGAAATCACTGAATATTGGACAAGCCCCTTAACTTTCCAAAACTATCCATGGAAATGGCTGCGATTGCACGTCACTCTGGCAGGAGCTATCGGCTCTGCCGCCCAAGTGCACAGAGGTGTCCAGACCTCAGTGCCACAGGCACATTGCTGTGAAATGTTAGGCTGAAGGTCTGTGTGGGTAATGAATGCCTGTGTAGCTCAATTCAGAACGCTCAGTTCGAGCAGTGCTGGGGCTGAGATGTGCCATGCACAGAGGCAGGAGACTTGAGGGTTTGATTTAAAAAGCTAAGTGGTGTGGTCTGCAGTCGGGGGATGGTCGCCGCAGGTGGACTGAGCTAGCTGAGAGCAGTAAAGTTGCGGCAGCAGGGACCCCAGACTCTGACCAGCCTGTGCTGCAGTGCGGTCACTGCTCTCGGGACGCGAGCTAGCTCCATCAAAGCTCACTGCCCTCTCCCCGCATGCTGCACTAAGACCCCATGGAGACATGCTGGATGGGGACCCACCACACCTCTCCCCACGTAGCCTCTCCAAGAGCTCTCCTGGGGGCTGAGAAGAGGGGGGAGAAACGTCAGCTCCTGCAGTAGATTTTGTGGGAAGTAGTAAGTGCCCTGCCCCTCCGTAGAGCCCTGTTCAGCTCAGTGCTGTGTGCAATGGCAGCGCGGGAGAATGGCACCACGACAGGCAGAGTCCGCATGGACAAGAGCAGGGCATGGCTCCCCTTGGCGTCTCCATCCGTGCCATCAGCTCTCCACTGGCACCACCAGCACGGGTACCAGTCAGATCCAGCCATGCTGCGGGCAGGTGATGGGCTCGTGTCCACCAGGAGCTGAGAGGAAGGGGGCAGTTAGCATTCACTCCCTTTCACTGGTGCCAGCATCCAGCCCCAAGAGGGCTTGTGAGAAGAGGGAGGCTGGCAGCTTCCCAACATATGCTCACATTTCTCCAGTGCAGCTAATGAAAGGGAAGACTCCTGGGCTTGGTGACCTGCTTCCTGCTGTGGCCAAGGAGCTATGCAACACCTCCTCTCTGGGCCGGTAGAGAGCAGGGATCATCTCCCTGTGCCCCAGCACGGAAAGGGCAGCCGGGAATACGTCTGCATGGTCAGGAGGAGGGAGCTCAGGCAGAGTTGCGCTAGCTGGGAGGGAAGGGAAGGGTGGCATGAAGCCATTTCCCCTTTCCAGTCCCTGTAGTGTAGCCCAGCAGAGAGGCTCCTGGCTGGCTGGCATGTGAGCTGTCGTGCCCATGGAGGGCCTGGCCTCAGCGCTTTCAGGGCAGGAGTCTGGGTGTGGAGGAGTTAAAGCAGTCACACCTGATGGCAGGTTAAATTCTGGCAGGGGTTGGGGGAAGTACCTCCCACAAACCAAGCTCCATCCACAAGACCCCGCTCACAATCCTGTAGATGTTCAAAATGGGATTGTGCATGTTCCAGCAGGCTTGTGGGGCATGGCTTCCCCAAGGGCTCCCCAAGCAGCTCCCAGTTTCCTACGCCTCTGGTGCAGACACTGGCAATGGCTGGAAAACCCTTCTGCCCTTTCCCGTCAGCATCTCAGAAAGAGCCCTGCCTGGCACATACTGTGGGAAGCAAACCGTCCTGTGGAAACCATGGTTTGGAGCAGAGCGCAGGCAGCTCTATGGGTGGGCAGGACATTTCTAACAGCATCCTGTGTTTCCCCTCCGTAGCCCATTGACTACGAGGGGTTTCGGCTCTTCATGAAGACATACCTGGAGGTGGATATTCCTGAGGAGCTTTGCCAGCACCTCTTCATGTCCTTCAAACGCAAGATCTGCCAGTATTCCCCAGAGTCTCGGCAACAAGGTTCCAGCATCTCACAGCTCAACATCCTGGGTAAGCAACATCTGGCCTGCTCCTGCTCTCCTGTCTGCTCTGCATGCCAGCAGCCGACATGGGGCACGGGCAACTCATGACATGGTGGTAGGTTAGAGATGGAAGTCAACATCCTTTACCGGGTGGCATCCACTGGCCTGTGATAGCGGGGCTCAGAGTAGATGATCTAATGGTCCCTCTAGCCTTACACTCTAGGAATCTTGTGCATTGGAGGCATCAGGGTATCTGTTCTTCACAGCAGTTCTTTTTCACCCCTCTTTAATACTTCAGTAACATACCCAAATGGCTGCCCTTACGTGGCCACGTGCATCACAGGCTGCTGGGAAGAGGTTCGCTCCCAGTGGCTGGAAGGGACCCACAAGTTGCTTAGGTCTCCAGTTTGCCTGACTGTAAATAGTTAGAATCTGCTGAAGAAGAGCCAGTTCCAATGACCTCCCGCCCCGCGAACAGAACTGTGCAGCTGGCACACCTGTGGTCTGGGCAGCCTCAGTGTGTCTCTGTACTGCGCCCACAGACAGCGTGCCGCGGCCCTCCTGCCTACACTGAGGTTCCGCATTGCTGTAGTATCTAAGCAGCTTCCGCGTACAGTGGAGGGGCAAAGCGAGAGCCTTGGTGAGCATCGTGGAGTCTCTGGTTCTCCTCCTTTTTCAGGGTATGGAAAGCTCTTTCCCTTGGGTATGGTTGGGTGTGCTGATGTTGTGAATGTCGGACTGTTGACAGTGGAAAGGCTTCCTCAGAGAAGAGAGTGTTGCAGTGTTTCCTAAAGATCGTCAGACTCTGGCCTGGCCTGGCCTCCCCTCCTCTGGGAGATTGTTCTGTAGCCAGGTCCCTGTGGCAAAGAATGCTTTATCCCTAGCTCTTGTGCACTTCTCCCTGAGCTTTGGGACTGTGTTGTCCCGGAAGAGTGCAGCTGTGGTGGTGGTCTATACGTGAAAACATGGTCTCTGCTGTAGCTGGCACCTGATCTAGGATGAGGACCAGGCAGTGGGAGCAGAGTGGAGGGACTGGAGCACAGGATTTAAGTGCTCACAGTGGCCTCCATCATGGGGAGGCCGGGCCAAGGTATATCAGCTGGAGCTGCAGCATTGTTTCCCCATTCAGCCTCAGAGACATGGACAGTGACTGCAGACACCATATGCCCCAGTAACCAGCATTCATCCCACAGATTAAGATAGTGTGGCCCTCTCAGGACTGGGGTAGGTGGGTGCAGCATTTGCCATTGTGCAGCCCAGGGTAGTGGCTGTGGGTGCCAGTATGTGCCGTGTATCCACACCTGCCCAGTGGGATTGGCTAGTGCAATGTGATATTAACAAGGGGAAGTACCTCGCTCCCAGAAGTGGGTAGTGCCCCCTGGGGCTCCGGAGGAGATAGGCAGGCAGAGGGAATGCAGCATGGTCCTATCACAGCTCCTCAGGTGGGAACATCTGACTCCCAGTGCCAAATTATTATGCTAATTTTATGTCTGTAAAGTTAATATCTACCGTAATTAATAGAGTATCCTCCACCCAACACCAGTGTGCGCATGTGGCTCTGAAGGAATACGCAGATCCATGATGAGGTGGCCATGGTCAAAGTATTTGTCACTAAATGCTTTGCTTCCTTGACTTTTTTCCCAGGAAGGGGAGGTTGGATAAAAGATGGGGGTGTGGACTACTGCACTATTTCTCATAGAGCTCCAATGAATTCAGATACATTCAGTGTATTTATTCTTTTGCTTCTCTTACATGCTCAGAGCCAAAATCTATTGATGCGGGCATCTCCATCCAGACTGAAGTGGCCTGTGCCCCCGTCACAGGTACCCACTGTGTTTGTGACTCATGGCATGATATATGGAATCTCAGCCCAACTAAAATGGGAGGGAAAACAATCAACTGACAGATACAAACCAACAAGCTTCCACCCAGCCCGAGTTCCAGCTTTGTCTCCCTTGTTCGCCAAGGACCGACACCTGGCCACCCCCCCCTCCCCCCCGCGCCAGTGGCTGGCCTGGAAGGGTTGGCATCCAGGGTTTTGTATGTCTGTGTTGGTATGTAGTGCAGGGAAATGGATTACTCAAGTCAGTTGAGTGCAGAAGAAGAAGTTGAGTGTTATTCTTTAACCTGGCCAGGTCCTTTCCCAACTGCAATCAGCACAACGAGGGGTGCTGATCTGTTTCAAGTGCCCACTAGGCAGCAACAGGTCTGGAATGGATTGTTAAATCTCATATGCAGGGAGCTCCATAGAGATGGGGGCCTGGAGCACCAAGAAACACCTGCAGGTGGGGCCCAGAGGTCCAAGGAATCCTCTGACCTGTGCTGGGACTAATGTGAAAAGCTGGTTTAGAAAGGAGATGGAATTTCATCACCCCAGTGACTCCTTCTGGCCAATTAATAGCACATCAGAGAGAACCCAGCTCAAAGGCCGGGGAAAGCAGCGGCAGTGTGGACCCTTTTATGTGTGGAATCAGGGCCCAGTTGGCAAGGCCAGGCGGAATATCCCCCAGGCAGTGATTCCCAGGTGTCTAACCAGCTAGAACCAACTGTCTAGGTTCCAGCTACCTAGGGACACGAGAATCTGTCTGTAGGTTTAAGTGTCCTCTAGAGTGTAAGGGAGCATTATTTCCCTGGTGGTGGTTGTAGGGGTCTATGGGATAGCGTGGGGGATGGCATTCTCTGTTATTTAGCCCCCTGGATTTTCCTGTTACAGTCTGTAGGACTTTTCCATGGTGGCCTTTCATCACCAGCCTAGCTGCTTCTCATGTTCTCTGTGCACAGCTCCCCCTCCCATAGTGCCTATTCTCTGCTCCCCCAGCAGCACAGAGCCCCATCGGTCTTGCCCCTTTCCCTCCCCAAAGAACCCTCAGGTAAGTGGAGAGAGAGGCGGAATGGGGACGCCTCAGGAGACCAGCCTGGAAAACTCAGGCTGGGAAGCTGGTGGATCAGCCAGCGTCCCGGAAGCATGTGGTGGGCAGCTGCTCAGAGCTGCTCTGCGCCCAGCTCTGCTCCGGCTCCTGGAGTCAGGGGTATGTGTGAGAGGGGCAGCGCAGAGAGCCAGGAGCATGCCCTGGAGAGAGGAGCCTGCCCTTGGTGGCCAGAAAGGGATCAGCAAACTGAGGGATGTGAGGCAGCCCTCATCAGTGGGAGCCCCAGGGCGAAGGCCAGAGCAGCAGGAGGTGAGGGGGAGGGGAGATTCCCAGGGGTTGTTTTTCAGATCACCCAGGGAGATTCCATGGAACCTCTAGAACTGTCTGTCCCTTGGTCAAGTGGGATGACCCCTGGGGAGGGGGCAGAACTCCAGATCCCTCACAAATGGAGGGAGTGAAGAGTCCAGATGCTGCTGCCCTTGGGAGATCCCAGGGGATGAACCACAGCCCTGTTTGCGATTTCACACTGGCCTGGGGACTGGCTAATGACTCCAGAGGGCAGGGCAAGCGTGTGTGCTACACAGCCTAGGTGTGTTGCCCCAGGAGCAGCTTCCCCAGATGGGTTCTCCAAACCTGGCGCTGTCCAAGCCCCAGCAGGACTCTGGGCTCCTTTGGTTCAGCCCGGAGCCACCTTTAGGGACAGTCGGGTGGGTTTGGGGCATTGATGTCATACTTTCCACGTTCCTGTGTTTGCCTTTCAGGGATCAATGGGAAAACTCTCTTAAGTGCCCTGGGAAGACACACTCCTGACTCCAGGAGCTCCCCCTCTAGCCTCGCAGACCAGCAGTCCGCTTCTCTGACCCCTGCACTTCTAGCCAACACCAGTGCCCTTGGGAACGCCTCTCCCAACTGGTCCAGGTCCTCCTCTCAGAAATCCACTGCTGGCACCCCCTCTGCTCACAACTCATCAGGCTCCTCGAAGATTTCCGCTGGGGCTGTGCTCAGCCCTCAGTCCCCAGGTGAGCTTTGCTGCGGGCCTCTGGCTCAGCCTGCAGGCTCCTTGGCTTTGCCTGGCCTCTCATAGGGATAAGCTGACAAAAGCCAGAGCTTTCTTTCCTCATCTTCCTGCCTAGAGAGGAAATGCAGATAAATGGGACCAATCTGGCCACAAAGACAGCTCGGTGCTTCCAGCAGAGCTCAGGGTCTGTACCAGTTCTCTCGGCTGCTGGGAGAAATGGGGACATTGACTCTGGGACTCTTAATTTGTGGGAGAGTGTCTCAGAATCAAACCATTGCACAGGGGAGAGATGGATGTTTGGAAGCTGGGTTCTGTGAGGCAATAGATCTCTCCTGGGGATGTTCTCTGGGTGGGGATTTGATCCTCTGAATGCTGAGTCAAGCGAGTTATGGATGATGCGCAGTCTGTCTGATCCCAGCAGGAGCAGCAGTTCTATAGCAGTGGGGGCCAGTGCATCTTAGCACCTTTGCTTGTGACTTGAGCCATAAGTCTCCAAGCCCACGGAGATGCCATCCGTCAATGTCTTAATTACATAGCAGCAGTGGTCCCAGAGGCCGACGGGGTGGTAAAAAAACTCTGTCCTGAGTTCCACAAGGAAGAGGAGGGCAGGAAATATCCCCAGCTCCAACAATCTGTGCAGGGCCAGGCCCTGCTGGGCTGCATGTTGAGAGTGTCCAATCTGAGCCCTGGCAAGCCAATGAGCTGCCTCTCCCTTTTATTTTAATTTCCTCCATTAACTCTGGAGTGTGGTGCAGAGAAGAGCATGTGGTTCAGGGACCAGCATGTCCTATACAGCCCAGCCCTTGGCCTCTGTGAAGCCTGCCAGAAGGTCGGTCTTTCATCCACGGGTCATCGATCCTCTAGTAGCTGAGAGTCATGCCAGCCAACAGCTGTCTGATGGTCTCTGTGAAATGAATTGGCATCGTGGAAGCACAAAAATACCACAAGATGGATGTTTTTGTACATTCTGTTCATATTCTCTCAGTCCTACCCATGGAACTGAGCACAAAACGCCTTGGCGAGGGGTCAGGTCATGTGGGAAAAACTGGGAAGGGTGGAGTTGGCATTTTTGGGGTGGCCTTGCATTTTCTCCTCTCCTCCCACAGGCTCACGAAGCCTGGAGAAGAGGTTACCGTTCAGTCTGCGCAAGACCCACAACTCCCTGAAAGCGGCCAATCAGCACCTGCCAGCCCTCGTGTCTCAGGTAGCCTACCTGAAGGACATCGTCTGCTACCTGTCGCTGCTGGAAAGGGGCCGGGCTGAGGACAAGCTGGAGTGTAAGTGCTGGTGGACACGGAGAACACGTGAGCCCAAAGTACCAGAGACGTGGCTCCGGGAGACTTGTTTAAAGGTGGGGCTGGGTGGGGAGAGCTGGGAGGACTGGTTCAGAAAGGTTGTTCTGTATGGGTCACTGGGAGAAGGGAGAAAAGACTGTGAGGGCGGGGAGAGTCTTGTGTTCCCAGCTGGCCCACCCACTCCGTGTGACCCTAGCAAAGTACCTGACTTTGCTGTAACCTGGACTAAGGCAAAATGCATCTGAGATGAGCTTTTCTGGAGCAATAGCAATATTTAAAAGAGAAAACAGCGGAAACTTCAGTGTTTGCCATAGTTCTCCTGTCACTCGTATGTCTGTTTCTGTCAATGATGCAATCAGTGTAGTTGTAGCCATGTCAGTCCCAGGATGTTAGAGAGACAAGGTGGGGAAGGTCATATCTGTGATTGGGCCAACATCTGCTGATGAGAGAAACGAGCTTGCTAGCTTACAGAGACTCCTGTCCCCAGTGAAGCACTGTGTTGTGATGGACTTATTAGAGTGGTTGCACACCACTGCCCTGTACTGGATGGAATCAGGATTGCATTACTGTCACAGGCTAACGGCTGAATCAGGCCTTGTCTACATGGGAAAATTTTACCAGTTATACTGGCATAGTTATAACCCACCATGTGGACACTCCTATTCCAATAGAAATGTGGCTTCATTTGGTTTAGCTTAAGCCTCCTTCCCAAGAGACACAAGCTAAACTAAGATAGACTAAAGCCTCTCTTATACCAGTATGAGCATATCCACATAGGCAGTTATAACTTAATGGGTTCAAATTCACACCCTAATTTGTGATGATAAACCTGTCCATGCAGACAAGGCCTTGGTTTCCCTCAAGAGGCGGGGGTCTGTGTTGTTTACAGCTGGAGAATCTGAGTTGCTATGTTGTCCCAAGAGGCCATGGTGTGTGTGGGCCAGTGACAAGGATGACGGTCGATGTGATCTCAGATGTGTGACTCCATGAAAGGAAAACTCCAGATTATGACAGTAAAGAGCAAATCACTTTGCTGATCTCAGGGAAGTGCTTCAGTCCAGAATACTCTCTCATTTTTAGTTTTTTAAAGGCAGTTTGGGTTTGACTTGCATATGAAGAGCAAGGCCCTATGACAGTCCCTGATTAATGGTGTGTCTTTGATTTCTGCCCCCCTTTGCTTCCCAGCTCTTTCAGACCAGTATTCTAATCTTCCAGAGCATCACTGCTCCCATGCCTCACCTCCCCACCAGAGTGGGTGAAATTTTTCCAATTTTGATGAAATTTTAAAAAGCAGCAAACTCCTCCACCCATGCCCCTGTTCTTCATCCCACTGCACTCAGCCCTTAAAGCCACCTCTCTTCTGGGGAAACAGTCTGACCTGGGACCTCCATTCTGAAGAGGCAGCAAATGGAGACAGAGATAAGAGGCGCACCATTCTCCAAGGGACAATGCAGGTTCAAATCTGCAGATATCTGCTTCATATTCACAGATGCAGACGTCTGTGGACCATGTCTGCAGATTGCGGATCAGATTTGGATATAAATTTTTTATCTGTGCAGGGCTCTAGTTTTCTGTCTCCATTTAAATCTTGGGCTTTGCCTGGCAATGAAAGAAAGAAATGCTGGATTAGCTAGACATATCCATGTTTCCCCAGTTTGTTTTTTAGCAGCTGGGACTTCACCAATGGCAGTGCTAAATGGAACTGGTTGGGACTTTTCCTTCAGAATAATTTTGTGATTGAAAATACAGTTTCAATCCAATTGAAACTATTTCAGTTTGTTAAACTGACCTGAAATTAAATGTTTTAGGTTAGTTCAGCATTGACTATGGTGGCTCAATGCTTTGTAGGAGTTGTAGTTCATGGCTGGGCTCCTTCACTGGACTACATCTCCCATGATGCACTGTAATCTCTCATCTGACTGAGCTGCATGGTCCATGATGAAAGTCCCATGCCTACAGGTGCATCATGGGAGATGTACTCCAACCAGGGAGTCCAGCCCATGGGGGAGAATGGGGGCAAGAGGCACCTGAACTACAATTCCCATAAGGCATTGTGGCAGTCTGGGCAGACACAGTTTGATACCAAACTGACTTGAAATGATGCCAGTTTCAAATTTTTGAATTTTTTTGGAACTTACACTCTGCACGGCAGCTCTCGGGTCCTCAAACCCATTGGGCCCAACAGCCAAAGTGCCTTAAATGTTCACCATTGAGTCATGGTACACCAGGCACCAGTGGCATAGCTAGGAATGGAAATTTGAGTGGGCCCTGACTTTTGGGTGGGTGGGCAATGACAGACAGTGCTAACTCAGCTTATCCTCTGACACCGTGCCCACTCCCTAGCCCAGGTGCCCCCTGCCAGACACAGGGCTGCCCCTGCCAAGCTGGGCAAGTGCATGGGACGGCTCAGAAAATGGCAAGGCAGAGCTGCCAGAGCGTAGGTTTCTGAAGGGCGGACGCCTAGCTCCGTCCTGGATTTCAGGTGCCCGAGTGACGCCTCCGGACTGCTATGGCAACGTTACAGCCCTGCTCAGATTTAGGTGGGCCTGGATGGTAAGTGGGTGGGCCATGCCCCACCCAGACCCACCCATGTCTACGCCCCTGCCTGGCACATTGCCAGGTGCTGAATGAGATGAAGGATTGGGGCAGGGCCGTGATCGCAGTGGTCTCTCTCAGACACTTCTGCTGAAGCTATTCCCCTTTGTATAAAATACTTGAGTAGTCGTTGGGCCAGAGAGGAGATCAGAGTGGGTAGGGCACTGCCTGGGCTGGGGGGATTGGCACCTGGCCCTCCCAATCCTGGGTGAGTGGCCTAACCACAGAACTAAAGATTACAGGGAAGGCAAGGGGGCTTCCTCCTCCTCTGGCTGTTTTGTGAATGGTGCCCAAGTCCCCTTGCATTGGTGCTGGAACTAGGGGTGCGGCCGCACCCTTGGTTTGAAGTGGTTTCCATCGTTTGCAGGGTTTACAGTTTGGTTCAACAGCTTTCAGCACTCCCACGGTACACAACCCCCCTGTCCTCTTGTGAATCGAGCCTGGGGAAAAAATTGACTGAAACTATTCTGCAAATTTGTGTCAAAATCATGAATGCTTTTGGGCCACCTGAAGCTGCATTTTTCAGCTGATTGTCTGGAAAGCGTCAGCTGGGAGCTCTCTGGGGCAAGGAGGGTTCTGGGTTTCCTCGTCTGTCCAATGACTCGCCCAATGCCGCTCTGGTCCCTGGGCACTGCCACAATATCAGTCACAGCCGTGGGAAAGCCAAACCTCTGGGAGCTCTTTGTTAAACAACATTCATCTTTAATTCCATATACGGTGGCCTCTCCCCTGGCCTGTGCCGTCAATCCAAGTGCTGCTAACCAGCGACGCCCAAAGCTGCTGCTGCCTATAGTAGAGGGAAAGGCTCAGGCTCCTGAAAGGGGTCAGGCTGTGCTTTCTCACACATGTTAACTGGGTTGTGCTGAATGCTAATGGGAACAAGCCCTTGGCTGCTCCGTCCCCCACTATTCCTGGGCACGTGATGCTGAGGGAGGCCGTGTGGGGAGCCTGGGCAGCGCCTGTGTGTGTTCTCTCCTGCCCAGAGGAGCTGGGGTAAGGTCATCCACTCTGCTGTATGAAACGCAGCAGTGCTGCCAGGCTGCATGCTCATAGTTGCTGTGTTTCCCATCACATCCCCTCCACCCATGCAGGGAATCGCCACATGCTGCTTCTCGCTTCCCAGCAGCCCTTGTATCTTCACCCCTATCGCTGGCTTCTTTCCCTTCTGCACCCGTCCTTCTCATTCTCTTCAGGGCTGCCCTTCGCCCAGCCGTGCATAAGCCCCAGAATATCTCTGTGACTTCCACGTGGTTTACTCTTCCGCAGTGAACGACAACCGGCTTTGGTTTTAAATGGCCAGTTGCTTTGAACAGACTTGAGCACAAACACCGGCCGGTGACTAGCACGGGCCACGTCTTCCGGTTTCGCAAAGGAGCCATTTAATTTTTTTAATGAGTAAATGTTAAAAATAGCCTTAGGAAAATCCATCTCCAGTTTAAAGAAGGGCCATTTTCAAATTACAGGTTCTCCAGATTTTAAAGCCAGTTAGCTAGTTGTTAGTGTAACCTGGCTGTATTGCGGTGAGGCTCTGGTTAGTAAGGCTGTGAGGTGCTAAAAATGTTCACAGCAGACAGAGGAAGAGCTAGGATTAAAACTCCCGGGCTCCCAGCTTGTAACACAGGGTAGCTTCTCCTAGACTAGAGGGTGTATTTATCCAGCTCTCTCTCTCAGAGATGTACATGACATTCTGTCTGCTATGTGGAAAAGCATGTCTAGAGCTGGCTGGAAAACAAGTTTTCCATCCCATCGAAAATCTTGAGCTTTTGAAAAATAATTGGACAAAAAGACAAAATTTCACAATTTGTCATGAAACAAATTTCTGGTCAACAGCACCCTTTTGTTTTGAGAAATTTGAAACATTCCTTTCAAGTTTAACCATTTGTAATTTGTTTACTTTTTAAATATAAAATACATTTCAAAACAAAAAGTCATTTTGAAGTGAAAAATCAAAACTTTTTATACCAAAAATGTCAGCGTGGGAAGTTTTGACATTTTTGAAATGGTTTTAATCCAGTTGTTTTCTGTATGAACTCATGGAAATTATTCCGGTTAGTTGAAATGGTGTTTTCTGATGGGAAACTGCTTTGACAAAAAAATGTCAACCTACCGTAAATACAATCCACATAACGAACGCCAGGCAATGCTAGAAAGTGTCATTTTTCCTTGGGCCTCTCTGTCACTTTTCCAAAGCTGAAGACGTTTTGAAAAGTCACAAAGGAAAGAGTGAATAAATAACCCACTAGCAACATTTATTCTGTCGTCTCCAGGGTAAAAAAAGAGGGAGAAAAAGGAAAGCACCAAATTCCAAAATGTGGACAATGTTTTGATTGTAAAACCAAATGGAAGTGGAAATTTCTGATCAAAGTGAACTGGTACAACAATTGCATTTGTTTTTAAAAACATTCCCTCAGAAAAAAAGCCAAATGAAAAAATTACATTCAGGATTTTTCTTGGGGAAAAAACATGGGGAAAGCTCGACTGCTCAAATATGCACACGTACACTCCTGCTACGTCTCACTCCTGGTATTTATTGATTTTATCCATTTTGATTTAAAATAATGGAAAAGGCTCTAGGTGCCCTCGCTCATTGTTAATAAAACAGGACATACTATATGAGTTGGCTTTTCACGTTGCACAGCGGAGACGGGCAGCACATCAACACCCGGTATGGAGAGGATGGGAAGAAATACATTGGATTGGTAAGATTTTCCTGTGTCAGAGTTGATATTTTACAGCAGCGGTGTGCTCATCTTTGGGACCTCGCCCATGGATCTTGGAGTGCTCAACCTACTCTTTAAGCCTCACAACTGCCCTGCATGGTGGGGACGGACATGCTTATGGGGAACCCAAGAACATGGGCCAGATTGTGGTACCCACCCTGACTCCCACTGAATGGGACCTCCCACCAGGTTCCAGTGAAACCTAGCCTTTGGCGACTCGTCAAAGGTCGCCCAAGGAGCGTGTGGTAAAGCAGAGAGCAGGAATAGTGTCTTCTTGCTCCCTTGTGCTTCCCTCCTGTACGTCAACGGGCCTGGAGCTTGGTATGGAATTCCAAGCCCCAAACGTTTTATCTAAACATCCAGTGGAGGTGGTTACGTGACAGCCTTTCACATCTCTTCCCAAACCCCAGCCCTTGCAAGCAAGGAAATGACCAATGAAGGCCATCCTCAGCCTTCCACTGCCCATATAATAAACAGCCTCACCCTTATCAGGTGGAAAGAAGTGCCTGTTTCACCCAAGGAGTACTTGTGGCACCATAGAGACTAACAAATTTATTTGAGCATAAGCTTTCGTGAACTACAGTTGCATCCGATGAAGTGAGCTGTAGCTCATGAAAGCTTATGCTCAAATAAATTTGTTAGTTTCTAAGGTGCCACAAGTCCTCCTTTCCTTTTGCGTATACAGACCAGCACGGCTGCTACTCTGAAACCTTATTTCACCCAGTTCACAGTGTCCTCTGGCATGAGTCAGGCGTGACTCAGAGCACTGCAGCTCTGCTGAACACTGGCCTCTCTCGACGCTAGGGACTCGGGCACAGATTTTTAAAGGGATTTAGGCAGGGCTGTGCTTAGTACTCAATGCCTAGTGGATTTAGGAGCCTAAGTCTCATTTTCAAAAGGAGTTTAGGCAATTAGGGTGTGTCTACACAGCAAAGAAAACCCCGCGGCTGGCCCATGCCAGCCAACGGGGGCTCGTGGGGTCGGGCTGCGAGGCTGTTTCATTGCTGTGTAGATTGAAAGGCTTGGGCTGGAGCCCAGGCTCTGGGACTCTCCCAACCTGCAGGGTCCTAGGGCCAGTGGCGCAGCCAGGTGGAGAAAACAGGGGGAGCGGAGATAAAAAAAAGGCGCCACCTCCTGGTATTCACCCGGCGGCGCTCCGGGTCTTCAGCAGCACTTCGGCGTCGTGTCCTTCACTCGCTCCGGTCTTCCGGAGCGCCGCCGGGTGAGTACCAGCGGGTGGTGCTTTTTAAAACTCCGCTCCCCCCGACCCGCCGCCAAAGACCTGGAGCGCCGCTGGGTGAGTAAACATTTAAAAGGCGCCAAGTAATTAAAAAGGCGCCACTTCTGCTCGGAGGGGGAGCGGCCGCTGCCCCGCTCCCCCCCAGCTACGCCACTGCCTCGGGCCCAGCCCCCAGCCCGAGTCTGGAAGTCTACGCAGCCAGAGATGACCCGCGCCTGCCCACAGTGGGGGATAGAGTGAGGGCAGCCAGCTTCAGCAGTGTTACTGAGCATGTTCAGTCCGTGTGAGCATGCTCAGTACAAGCCAAGGAGCAAATCGGGCGGGGGGAGGTGACATGACCCCCCATTGGGTGTCCAGTTGCTGAGTAGACATGCCCGTAGGAGCCTCAGCCCCATTGACTGTCAGTGGAATTTTGGCTCCTCTATGCCTAAATCCTTTTGGCAAATGAGACAGGCATTGCAATGCTGAGTGCAGCAACACCTAAATAGCTTTAAAACCTGGCCTTGGGCTGAAAACGTCCAGCACTGGCTAATACTGAGTCAGCCTCGTTGGGAGCCCTAGGTCAGCAGTACGATGACCAGATGTCCCGATTTTATAGGGACAGTCCTGATATTTGGGGCTTTTTCTCATATAGGCTCCTATTACCTCTCACCCTCTGTCCCGATTTTTCACTCTTGCTATCTGGTCACCCTAGTTAGCAGGGCCACATTTTTAACACCATCTTACAGAACCTCACCCAGAGCAGGTTGAAATGACCCAGTGCCAACTACACTGGGGCCGCTGGCAACTTGTCTACACTAGGGCTCCCAGCATGACTGCCGACACCAAGGGGAAATTCTTAGAATGTGCCCCTAGCAGACAGGCCCCGTGGGGAGCCAGAGTGCACAGCAGGGGATACTGGGAGCTAGCGACTGTCTTTTTCAGATGGTTCCCAGAACAGCACAAGACTTATTTATAGATTCTGTTTGTGAGCGGCAATAAGACAAGAAAGGCCATGCATTGCTGGGCAATAATTACTCATCTCTTCTGCTGTTCTCATTAAAATTGCTTGGCCTTCTGCCTGAGGCTTGCTTTAGTCATTCACTTCTGCTGTGCGCCGTTGCTTGTTAGCCAACACAAAGATCGGCGGCAGAAGGAAGATGAGCGAAGAGTAGGTCATTATGCCGAGGGATGGATGCTGCTGCCAGCCTGTGTCTATCTGAGGATCACGCACATCAAACCATTGCAAGGGGAAGAGGTCCTTGTCATATTAGCGGGCAATTCAATTGCACAAGGCCAGTGCTTAATTTGTATTGACAGAGGTGCCGGGGCTCAAGCAATTAAATGCTGGGGCTCAAGCAATTTTTTACATGCATAACTGATGCAGCAAGCCCAGAGGTACCCGGAGTATGAACTGCCATGTGAGCCCCAGCAAGCCCTGGCACAAATTAAGCATTGCATGAGGCTGCCCCCTAGCTTCTGTGGCCTGCGTTGTCTTTTGTTTTTATGATTTTTCTAAAGGGGCAATGTGTTTGTTTTGCAGGAGGAGATGATGCTCACTATGGAGGGGGGGGATTTTTTGGTGGGTGGTTTATGAATCTATCTTGAAAGCATCTTAAAATATGTTTTATTGTGGCACAATTTCTAGTGGCCCTACATAAACAGCGGACTAGAGGTGTTGGCCCTAAAGCGTGTTTATTGGAGCAGTTCCGTCTCTGCCACATTCATTGCTCTCAGACTGGATTTGCACATTACTCTAAAGCTGGAAAAAAGACAAAATGTAGCCAAAGACAATGGGGACCCACAGCTAACTAGATACACAATGGCTGCAGCTCTTGAGAGCAGTTCTAACAGCGAGGCGATTTGAAAAAATGAGCAGGATCGTTTCCCAAACACTGTTCATGACACCCACTGAAATGCCCATTCACACTACATAATGCCTCTCTTCATAATATGACCATCCCTTTTCTGTCTTATGGACTCTGATCAGCAGTGAAACAGTTAACAGTGTTGCTATTTAAGGTGTCATCATTAGACTCCAGGGTCAACATCTCTTTAAATGCATGGGGCAATTCAGACATCTCACAGCTATTGTCTCAGGCTGTCTGCAGATGCAGGCAGATATCGCCATACTGGTCTAAGTGGGGTTTGTATTTGGAAGGCTGTCTCTAACCAAAAGTGCTGGAGACTTTTTTTTTTTTAAATAAAACCTTAAATGCTGGAGCACACGCCACAGGCACTAGGGGAAAGTCCCAGCACGGTGAGAGACTGTGAGGTGGCCCAGTCCAACCCTGGAGCACAAGTGTCAAGCTGTTAAGCCTTAAGCAGTTCAGGAGAGTTTATATTCTAGGATTAAAACAAACACTTCTCCAGGTGCCAAGAATTTACTGGCTTCCAGCTGGCAAAGTCAGGTAGGAGAATTTCAATATCACCTTCGAAACCTCCTTTTTCTGAGGCTCAGAAACAATTACATGTTTGTCCTTCAGGGCTGCCCCATGCCTGCGGTGTGCTGAGAATGCCTGTGGCCTGTGTTCTTGCTTCTCCTGCCACACCCAGGAGGAAGTGAGCTACTCCCGCACTGTTGCCTGGCACTGTCCATCTGTAGAGCTCTAGATGCTTTGCAAAGGAGCTCATTTCCCAGATGGGGAAACTGAGGCACAGAGAGGGGACGACACTTACCTAAGGTCACTCAGCAGGCCAGTGACTGAGTCAGGATCCAAGTTTCCTGCATCCTAGCCAAAGGCTCTGTCCACTAGGCTGCATTGTCTGTCTAGCAAATGCCTTGCTCCTTTGGAGTAATGTTGACCCTGTATTGGTTTGATGGCATTATTGCAGTAGCACCACTTCTGCCCTGTAGAGCACATGCTCTGAAAGCAGACACCGAGGGCAGGGAAAGAGCTGGAATCGGCACCCACCTAGCTGCTCATGCTAACAGGCTGTCTGCTGGGGTCTCTCTGCCAGTCCCTGGTTTGCTAGCTCTGCTCCCTGGTGGTTCTGGCAGCTGCCACTGAATTGAGCGTTTTCAGTCCTTGGCTTGAAGTCACTTGCTACTACAACTGCACGGTCTCGCTTACCCTTGTGGTGTGGGGAGCACCTGGGTCGGGGGAGCCTTCCTCTGCGGGGGGATGTCTGAGTTTGAGGCAGACGATGTTCCTATACCCACTGCCACTCCGGGGTTGGGGGCAGAGTGCTGAGGGGAACGAGGGGCGATGGGGACAGTGGGCCTGGTTCTCCGCTGCATCATTCCACCTTAATCCATGGAGATCCGGCATTGCACCAACATGGCCCTTGAGGCTCTCAGCCTGTGTACGTGTCTGGGGATTGGTGGTGTCCAACTGGCTGTGCTCAACTGAGGAGAGAGGAACAGCTGGCTACACCATAGTCCCACCTCTGAGAGGGTCTGGGCTGGAAGCTGCAGGTTCAGTGGCTGCATGCTTTCCAGCCGTGAGAGCCTACAGACAAAGAGGCAGCCCCAGGAGCTCGCCCCGCTCTCCACTCTCCATAACGTCTCATGTTTGTGTCTCTTGCAGTTATGTTTCGTCTCTATGACACCGATGGCAATGGCGTCCTGGACAGCTCGGTAAGCCCTAGCCTGCGGAGCTCTCCTCACGCAGGGAGACACCTCCATGTAGCCGCACAAGATGGCTGATCCTGGGGATTGGCAGCTGGGTATGTGAGGGCAGTACGGAGGCCCTTGGAGGGACACGGGAAAAAAATAGCCCTGTCCTCCCAACCATTTCTTTATGGAATATGTGTTGTCTCCCAGAGAGACCGCTAGTTCTTCGGGCCGGCCAACAGTGCGCTGCAGCGGAGCGCCTCTGATGCACTGCCTTAGGTCTCCGCTGGCCATTTGGCCTGGGGCTGCAGGTGTGTCACTTCCTTCTGGCCAGGCGGCCCCTTCTCTGGAGTCACTGTGCAAAGAAGCTACCCAGATGCAAGTGCAGTCAGTGCCTCTCCCTTAAACAATCATCTGCTTCTCGCTTGGCCATCTTGTTTCTAGGTGGAAGAGAAGGGCATGATTTCCTCAGGGTCAGTGCCCCACCACAAAGCAAAAGCCACCGTCATAGCCATACCCCCATTCTGGGCAGACCCTCCCCTGCCTTCAGTTCCGGGCTTCGCACTCTCTGGTTGTTGCAGGTTCCTGATGAGGCCCCCTACACTAATTTTGGGAGACTCCCTCCTATCTTTCTTCCTCCAGCCCCCTCTCCCCCCCACCCCCGGGTTTCTCTGTCTTGTCCATTTGGGGCAGATTCTGACAAGCTTAGTCACCTTGACTGGCACCTGACTCCATGAATAACCCTGCTGAGATAGAGGGTGCTAGAAACTGGGATTCCCATTGCCTGGGGAACTCCCTGAGAAAACAAAAAAGTAGGTCTGAAACCAAATGGAAAATAAAATCTCTGCATGTCCCACAGAACGGGAACCCCAACATTTCATGTGGAAAAAGTCTAAGTAGCATTTCCTTTGGGGCTTTTCACAATGTTTGTCTAGTTCCCCCAGCTGCCCAGAGCCCCAGCAGCCTGCTAGCAGGGAGCTGGGGAGCCTGAGAGCCAGGCATCTCGGGAGCTGGGTCTCCCAAGGCTTGTGGGCTGACAAGGAGCTGGGGATCCTACCAGCCCCCAGGGATATGTGTCTACACCATGTTTTAACATCGGCGGATTTAACAGCGCCATGTGGACGTACCCAGGCAGGCTGCTAAGGAGCAGGTGGGTGAGCTGGCAGGAATCCCAGCCGTTGGAATCTCGATTCCAACTAAACGCTCTTTTCTGATGGAAAATTTCCCACCCACTCTCCATTGAAACCAATGGGACTGGCAGGGGTGTAAGGTGGGGCCCTGCATGGATGAGGGCTTGCCTCTCTGTGTGTCTGCGGGCAGCTTCTAGCCCAGCGGGGCTCTGATCCACATACCTTATCTCCCGCCTTCTCAAGTCAGTGCAAGTTGCAGGCCCAGGGGCAGCACTGATTTTTTCTCTTTGGTTCCTCCTTTTGTCTGAGCTCAGGAGCTGGATCGGATCATCAATCAAATGGTGCACGTGGCAGAATACTTGGAGTGGGACTCCACGGAGCTCAAGCCGGTAGGTGACAGAGGAGCCTCTGACTCTGCTGGGCAGGGGGCAGTGGTCAGGATAGACTGAATGGGGAAGGCCGTGGTGAATTCCATCTGAATGAGCTGCTGGTGCTACCTGGAGAGCTCGGAAAAACACCCCTTCCGAAAGTGTGATTCCCCAGAGATATCCCTGTGTGGAGGGGCTGGGCTCCCCCTCCTGGGCTTCTAAACAGGGTCTTTGCTGTCCAGGAGCCTTCTGCTTGCTCCTGACAATTAGCTGTGGTGGAGATGGTAGAGATGTCAAGGATGGAGACCAGAGGTGAGAAATAGGCAGGACTAGATTAGTACCTAAGGGACAAAGATCGTGTCTTCATGCGTCTGTTCTTAATCATCCGAGGCTGTTCAGATAAGTGGTGCTTGGAGAGACCTGATGGACTAGTTAGGAGGGCATGCCAGTGTAAGAGGTGGGAGAGAGCACAGAGAGGGCTGCACTATGAGGGGTAGATAGGGCTGGTGGAAATGTTCTGGGCTTTGGGGTTTGTGCTGGCCTCTTGGAACAGCGTAGGCCTCTGCCTCAGGTCACTGATCTGGTACTTAAAATATGGGAATGCACTGGCCATTTTGCAAGGGGCGTGCGATAAGCGGGATCACTGGCCATTGGGAAAGGTGCGTGCGATGCGTGGGATCACTGGCCATTGTGTAAGGTGCATGCAATGAGCGGGATCGCTGGCCATTGGGAAAGGTGCGTGCAATGAGCGGGATCACTGGCCATTGGGAAAGGTGCGTGCAATGAGCTGGATCACTGGCCATTGTGTAAGGTGTGTGCAATAAGCAGGATCACTGGCCATTGGAAACATGCATGCGATGAGCGGGATTACTAGCCATTGTACAAGGTATGTGCGATGAGTGGGATCACTGGCCATTGAGTAAGGTGTGTGCAATGAGCGGGATCACTGACCATTGGGAAAGGTACGTGCGATGAGCAGGATCACTAGCTATTGTGCAAGGTGCGTGCGATGAGTGGGATCACTACCTTCAGGAACATGGTGACTCCCATGGACTCTTGTTTCCTCTAGATTTTGAAGGAGATGATGGAGGAAATAGACTATGATCATGATGGCACCGTGACGCTGGAAGAGTGGATCCGGGGCGGCATGACCACCATCCCCTTGCTAGTCTTGCTGGGGATGGAGACGGTGAGTACCCAGGGCTGGGCCTAGATGGGACAGGCCCTGCAGGGCTTGTCTCCAGAGATGTACAACCCAGGGTTCAGGTGTAACTCAATTGCCAGGCGCTTGGCTGGAGGAACTGGGGCATGGCAGAGGGGCAGGGGAACACTTCCTTCCCGCAACAACTCTGCCCAGAGAATAGGGTTCTGACCACGCCAGGGTGGAAATGAACACAGGGACTCATTTGGCATGTACTTTGTGGCAGCATCCCAGGTGTGAGTTCACCTCTAAGATGACTGCACTGGGCCAGTGTCCCAGCAAGGGCCCGGGAAGATCTCCACTTGCATATCACCCCGGGGCTATTATTCTGCACCTACCCCCTCTGCTCTGCATGTGCAGCGTTCGACCAATCCCCCTTGATACAGACACCTTCATGCTCAGGTGTCGCCCGGGAGCGGCGGGAAAACCACCCTGCTTTCTGACTGGGGCAGGCTGGTCTGATTACTGCCTGTGATTTGTAATGGCAATGTTGATGGGGGTTAGATAATGAATGGTCACAGAAGTGCTAGGCAGAAAGATTAGATGCTGGGGACAGCTGGTGGAACATTCAGAGGGCAATTTAGGACCACAGGAGGGCACCAGAGCCTCACAGACTGAACGCTCCCAACCATGTCTTCTCACCCTCCTTCCAGCCATGCTGTGGGGAGTGCACGCGCTGCACAGAGCGAGCCCCTTGACAGGAATCAGGCTGCTCGGTGACTAGATAGAAAGTGAACGGGGCCTTCCTTAAAGACCAAACTGTCCTTTCAAACGTCTTCAGAGTGCGGGAGGGACAGGCTGGAATGGCGGGGGGAGGGGGCACTGCAGGCCAGCTCCTCAGCTGGCGTCACTCAGCCCAGCTCCATGCTGCCTTGCCTTAGCTGCAGAGCTAGCCCGGAAGAGGGGTCTTGAAAATCAGCAAATACAAAATCTTTTTAAAGTCCCAATTCACAGGCAGCACGTGGGCATGGGGCAAAACGGCAGCTCGGATACATTTTAAAGGGCCAGAGTTACACCAGGGACGAATATGGCCCGAAACTTTTCCAGACAGTCTCTCTTCACCTCCTTGCCAAGGCCGGAGTTCAGGATCTGAGGCTTCTCTGTGTTCTGTGGGCTAGTCTGATAGCACCCAGTGCAGGGTGGGCCATGCTGCCCCCCACCCCCATTCCAGCACCTCTGGTTTCCACCTAAGATTTTAGTCTCTCTCTTGTCTCAGCGATTTGGGATCACAAACACACCAGGCTGGTTGTTTGGTGTGTGAAATAGTTTTTTTTAATTATTAATCATTTCAAAAATATGAAGAGCAGGTAAAATACTTGATGATAGCCCCATGCCTGCGATGGAACTGATTCACTGTGTGATGAAGTACAAGGGACAGAGTTAAGGTATTTCCTGACTTTCAGAGGTTACTTATTCATTCTGATGAAGTTCTTTATAGTTAAGGTGTATATTAGGCCTGAATTCATCCCAGTAAAATTTGCTGTCCATAGACATTTGAAATGTGAAACACATTCACTGCAGCTGTGTTTATGCCCCTTCTTGTGTTGGACCTCCCCAGATAAGCTAGTGAACAAACTGACTGGCAGGAATGTTGAAGGAAACAGTGAATTTTAAGACTATTGGAAAGTACTTGTGCCTTAAACCTGAGCCTAAGAGCTGTGCTCATCCAATCAGGCAACACAAACATATCGTGTGTAATCTCTCTAGAGTCAGCACAGCTTGAAGGTTGAACAAACTGGGCACAGACTGAGCAGGAATGATTTGCTTTAATTGTTCAGCAAATGACTTTGCATAGCAAATACATTGGAATCAATCATAAGCTACTTGTGGGCAGCTGGTAAACAGAAAGAGGCAAAATGAGTGAAATGAATTATTTGTTAAACTCAAGTGTGTGTGAGACGGAGAGAGAGAGAGACTATCTGGGAAATTCTTCTCTGATCGCTGGATGACTGGAGCCCCCACTGTTTATACAGAAGCGAGCTAGCATTCTTCAGTACAGAAATGATGGCATTTACAGTCCCAGAAAATAAGAGATGACAGCCAGCCTCATGGGGCTGTTGATTCAGAGTGTTCTTATCTGCCTAATATTGGAAGAAGGTTGAATAGTGCCAGATGGTTTTGTATTTGTTTATAGTGTGTTCTTCCCCCAAGCTATCTTTAATAAGGAATGTGGCCATGTATGTAGGTACCAAGCTGCCGTATTTCCACCTGTTCAGGAGGATCTAGCAGACCAGAAAGCTAGATGTGAAGCATATTCTATATAATAGCTTAACCTGTACATCTCTTTGCCTAGCACACTATGGGTATGTCTACACAGGAGGTATGATTTCCAGCTCATTGAGCTAGCATGCTAAAAATAGAAGTGTAGCTTCAGCAACATGAGCAGCTGGATGGGTTAGTCACCCCAAGCATAATCCTGTCTGAAACCCGAGGCACATACTTGGGCGGTTGTCCCATCCCACTCTTGACGTCACTGCAGTGATATTTCTATTTTTAGCACGCTATCTTGGTCAGAGCCAGGGTGGGTATGTCTACTCGAGCTGGAAATGATACCTCCAGCTCCAGTGTAGACATATCCGAAGGGACAACCTTATCTGCAGGGATTTCTGAGTTCCCCAGCAAACAGGCAATTCCACTACCTCCGCTGAAAGACTGTTCCAGAGTTAACTACATTTATAATTAGAAAGTTTTTCCTAATCTCTAAACTAAATCTCCCTTGCGGCGGATTAACCTCATTGCTTCTTGTCCTCCTTTCAGAGAAAATGGAGAACAGTTGATCACATTTTCTTTATTATGGCCTTTAACATATTTGAAGACTGTTATCAGGTCTCCCCTCTGTCTTCTCCTCTCAAGACTAAACGTGCCCAGTTTTTTTGCCTTTCCTCATTGGTCAGGTTTTCTAAACCTTTTATCATTTTGTTGCTCTCCTCGTGACTCTCTCCAGTTTGTCCTCATCTTTCCTAGTGAGAAACACCCAGAATTGGACACGGTATCCAGCTGAGGCCTCCCCAGTGCTGAGTAGAGTGGGACAATTACCTCCCGTGGCTTCCATACGACACTCCTGTTAATATAACCCAGAATGATATTCACTTTTCCTGCAACTGCATCCCATTGTTGACTCATATTCAATTTGTGATCCACTATCACCCCCAGATCCTCTTCAGCAGTACTGCCACCTACCCAGTTATTCCCTAGTTTGCAGCTGTGCATTTGATTTTTCCTTCCTAAGTGAAGTACTTTGCACTCGTCTTTATTGAATTTCATCTTGGTGAATTCAGACCAATTCTCAAATTTGGCAAGGTCATTTTGAATTCTAGTCTTGTCCCCCAAAGTGCTGGCAGCTTCTCCCAGCTCCGCAAATTGTATAAACGTACTCTCCGCTCCATTATCTAAATCATTAATGAAAATATGGACTAGTACCGGATACAGGACTGACCCTTGCAGGACCCCACTAGAGACACCCTCCCAGTTTGCTAATGGGAAGAAGTCGGGGGAGAGGGACTTTGTTTGTCAGTGTTTGACTCTTGAGAGTTTTTATGAGCAATGGAGAGAAATGGGTAAAACTACCCAAATGATTTGCTATTGTCCTTAAACACACAGTGGAAAAGCACAAGCGGATCAGCTGCCTTCTCCAGAATGGACCTTGAACAGTCCCTGCTGT
Source organism: Eretmochelys imbricata (assembly GCF_965152235.1). Lineage (NCBI taxonomy): Eukaryota > Metazoa > Chordata > Testudines > Cheloniidae > Eretmochelys > Eretmochelys imbricata. The sequence goes on along the minus strand of NC_135580.1, from coordinate 50,160,180 downwards.
GAGCGAATTGCTGCCCCATGTGCCCCCCCAGACCCCCATTGTGCCTGTCAGGGTTTCCTCCCCACTCTGAACTCTGGGGTACAGATGTGGGGACCCGCATGAAAGACCCCTAAGCTTATTTCTTCTAGCTTAGGTTAAAACCTTTCCTTGTCCTTGGATGGTATTGCTGCCACCACCAAGTGAATTAGACAAAGATTCAGGAAAAGGGTCACTTGGAGTTCTTATTTCCCCAAAATATTCCCCCAAGCCCCTTCACCCCGTTTCCTGGGGAGGCTTGAGAATAATATACCAACCAATTGCCTTTAATAAAAGTACAGACCAGACTCTTTAGTTTTTAGGACACTAAAAACCAATCAGATTCTTAAAAGAAGAACTTTATTATAAAGAGAAAAGTAAAAGAAGCACCTCTGTAAAATCAGGATGGAAGGTGATTTTACGGGTAATAAAAAGATTTAAAACACAGAGGATTCCCCTCTAGGCTCAACTTCAAAGTTACAAAAACAGGAATAAATCTCCCTCTTAGCACAGGGAAAATTTACAAGCTAAAACAAAAGATAATCTAACGCATTTCCTGCTACTACTTACAATTTCTGTAATTTTAGATGTATCATTTCAGTAGGAGCTGGGTTACCTGCTTGGTCTCTCTCTCTAACCAGAGGGAACAACCAAAGAGAGCACAAACAACCCCCGCCCCCCATTTGAAAGTATCTTCTTTCCTTATTGGTTCTTTTGGTCAGGTGCCAACTAGGTTATTTGAGCTTCTTAACCCCTGTCAAGGTTCCTTCCCCACTCTGAACGCTAGGGGACAGATGTGGGGACCTGCATGAAAAACCTGCTAAGCTTCTCTTTACCAGCTTAGGTCAAAACTTCCCCAAGGTACAAAATATTCCACCCTTTGTCCTTGGATTGGCTGCTACCACCACCAAACAAATACTGGTTACTGGGGAAGAGCTGTTTGGACACGTCTTTCCCCTCAAAATACTTCCCAAAACCTTGCACCCCACTTTCTGGACAAGGTTTGGTAAAAAACCTCACCAATTTGCCTAGGTGACTACAGACCCCGACCCTTGGATCTTAAGAACAATGAACAATCCTCCCAACACTTGCACCCCCCCTTTCCAGGGAAATGTTGGATAAAAAGCCTCACCAATTTGCATAGGTGACCACAGACCCAAACCCTTGGATCTGAGAACAATGAAAAAGCATTCAGTTTTCTTACTAGAAGACTTTTAATAAATAGAAATAAAGAAATCCCCCCTGTAAAATCAGGATGGTAGATACCTTACAGGGTAATTAGATTCAAAACACAGAGAACCCCTCTAGGCAAAACCTTAAGTTACAAAAAAGATACACAGACAGAAATAAGAAAAGGAGTACTTGTGGTACCTTAGAGACTAACCAATTTATTTGAGCATGAGCTTTCGTGAGTTACAGCTCACAGCGAATACAGACTAACACGGCTGTTACTCTGAAACAGACAGAAATAGTTATTCTATTCAGCACAATTCTTTTCTCAGCCATTTAAAGAAATCATAATCTAACACATACCTAGCTAGATTACTTACTAAAAGTTCTAAGACTCCATTCCTGGTCTATCCCCAGCAGAAAACCAGCATATAGACAGACATACAGACCCTTTGTTTCTCTCCCTCCTCCCAGCTTTTGAAAGTATCTTGTCTCCTCATTGGTCATTTTGGTCAGGTGCCAGTGAGGTTACCTTTAGCTTCTTAACCCTTTACAGGTGAGAGGATTTTTTTTCTCTGGCCAGGAGGGATTTTAAAGGGGTTTACCCTTCCCTTTATATTTATGACAACCCCTTACAGGTAAAGGAGGGATTTTATGCTACCCTTAGCTGTATGTTTATGACAGTGCCTCTCCCTAACTCCCGCTGTGCTTTGACTGCAGAACGTGAAGGACGACGGGCAGCATGCCTGGAGACTGAAGCACTTCAAGAAACCTGCCTACTGCAACTTCTGCCGCACCATGCTGTTGGGGGTCCGGAAACAGGGCTTGTGCTGCTCCTGTGAGTCCTGCTGTCCTAGCCCGCTGTGCCCCATGCATGGCCTGTCGCACTGCAGCACACTGACCAGCATTCAACCCCTGCCCTGGCTTTGCAGCACAGCCCTTGTCCATTTCTTTCAGGATGGTTTGGGTGCCTCAAGCATCTGAGGAAAGCAAGCCTATTGCAGGAGTGGGAGGGCGAGGTTCTGTGGCCTGCGATGTGCACGAGGCCAGACAAAATCTCTATTGGCCTTTAAGGTCTATGAGTCTATAAGCCCAGCCCCGGATAATGGGGCTGCAGACGGAACCCCGGCTCCGGATAACAGGGCCGCAGCCAGAACCCCAGCTCTGGATAACGGGGCTCTGGCCCTTTCTTGATTTCCTATCCTTAACAACAGAAGCTGTATTTGGGTAACTTGACATGTTTGACAGGAGTCTCCAAAGGCTGGGAAATTCAGAGATTAGTCTGAACCTCAATCCCTAACTCACCCGGCTTTGCCCGAGGAATGTAAAACCTTCCCCTAGTCCAGGTCCTTCTCCCCTGCTGGGAGTGCCCTGGCCAACCAGGGAGAGCTGAGAATGGAGTGTCAACATTAACATTCAGCCAGGCAAACAATCCCTCCTTCCCAGTAAGGCACCCCTCTTCCCAAGGTCCAGGGACTAGACAACCACCGAGCACCTCAGCGGCTGGTACACTGGGGTCCTGTTCTCCTTGCAGCTGAGGAGTTCCACTGGGTCCTCCAAAGTGCTCCTGGTCAGGCTTGATACCCCAGCTCCCTAGACAGTTATACGGTGCCCATCACTCATCTCTGCCAGCAGGGGACGCTGCTCTCCTCTCCCTGCAGCATCTTCCTCCAGGCTGCCGGCTCTCCTGTTAATTCAATGGTACAGGCTTGAGCCTGCAACTGCGGAGCAATGCCTGGGAGGTAGTGAGTGCCTCGCTCCCCTTGGAGGTCAGTGGAGTTTGAAGGTGCTCAGCCTTTCCCCGCATGTGCTGCTGGAAACCTGCAGGCTCTGGCCCATTCTGTTTCGTAAGCTAGCAGGCAGCCCACCCCTTCACATGGCAGGCTAGGTGGTGGACTACGTCCCTCCCTGCTCTGACTCTGGCCAATGCAGCGTGTCACCCGGATGCGTGGGAGCTCTGGCTCTTGTCTGTATCCTCGGGCGGCTCTGAAATGCCTGCAGCGTGCATGTACCGAGGGGTCACAGCTGACTTCTTTTCCCCTCTCTGCTGCAGTTTGTAAATATACCGTCCATGAACGGTGTGTGTCCAAAGAGATTGCCTCGTGCATCAGCACATACGTGAAATCCAAGAGGAACACCAATGTGAGTAGCACATGTGTAGACGACTGCTTACTGGTTTCCCTTCTAGCTCTGCTAACGCCTATGCAGGATGTGCTGAATTCCCTGTGAGAGTGGCTGGTAGCTCAACTGTGTACCTGCAGCTCAACAGGGGAGATGAGTGAAGCTTTAGAAGCCCCGCTCTACCTTAGCCGGGGGGTTAGCAGACTATTGGCCAATGAACTCACCTGAGATCCAGCTGGGAGTGGTCCAAAGCTCCACCAGAATGGATACTGGGGATGGTGAGGATGGGGCCAGTTCTCCCCTCCCCAAACACCATCGTTATTGGAGCGTAACGCCACATAACCACCCCTGCCCATTAACCTGCAGATCACTTAGGTTCCCATGGTTTGCTCTTTGTGCCAGGCTTCCCAAAGCTATAGCAGCGCTGGCTCTCCCGAGGCGGGGGGAGCAGCAGAGGATGAGGCTGGTGGCCTTCCCTGTGGCTGGCTGGCCATTGAGGGGCAGCCTCCAACCAGTTAACCCCCTCAGAACAGGGCAAAGAGAGATGTCAGAGAACTTTGCAGAGCAGCTCTTTTCTACAGGACAGCACCAGCTGGTGCTTGGGCCTCTTTGCCATTGTCTGGTGAGCAAAGCAGGCCACTGTCCAAGGGAATGGAGCAGTGGCAGCTCCCGCCATGATCCAGACCCTTGTTTATCCAGGGTCTCCTGAGAGACCTTTGACTCAACAGATTCCCTGTGTGCTCAATTCCCATTGCCTGTTAGCCTCTGGGTTTCAATGCTGGCCCAGATGGTGCCATCTCTTTCATTTCTCGCCTGTTCCTTCAGGTCATGCAGCACACCTGGATCGAGGGGAACTCCCCAGTCAAGTGTGACCGGTGCCACAAAAGCATCAAGTGCTACCAGGGTATTACCGGACTACACTGTGCATGGTGCCAAATCACAGTGAGTACGTGGAGGGGACGCTGTGCAGGGGTGTCATGGAGACTGAATGGCCCCAGGGGGTGGGATACACAAAACCGTTTGCTCCTAGGTTATCAGCCTGTGTCAGGAGTGTTCAAAAGCCCATTACCGCCTGGCAAGCAGAAGGTGAGCTGCTGGCCTGTGTGAAATGAGCTTGTGCCCGCCCCGTTCCTTGTAAGCCCTCCTATGAATTCCTGTCACCATGAGTTCTGGGGGTCTCCACTGAGAAGCCAGCGGCTGGCTAGGTGTGAAAAATGAATTACCTACCTGTGACCCCAGTGTATCTGGGTCCAATCTGTAGGCAGGGGCTGCAGGGGAAGCTTGGTGTCTCTTCAGGCTGTGACTGAGCAACTGCCATCAGCACCGGGCTCACTCTGCAGCCGAAACAGGTGTCCCAATGCACAGGCTGTGCGAGGGGGAGGAGAATGGTGCCAGCTCTCCAGGAGAACTGGGTTCCCCAAGCTCTTCTGTTGCCCTGGCGGCACTCACACCAGGTCTGACAAGTCGCACAACCCAATATGCCAGCATGACAAATACAGGCAATGGCCTCTGCCAGTGGGAGGGAAAGGCTGTGGCAGGTCTGGAGAAGCCTCAGTTGGTTTCCCAGTCCACTTTAACTGTCTCTTCCTTCGGGTTAGAGATGAGATCTGAGAGGTGGCCCGGGGAGGGACAGTTACCCTGGCACTTCCTAGCGCACGGTTGAGGATTTAACAGCTCAGGCATCGTTCTGCAGGAACCCACAACACGTCACTTTCCCCGGCACCATGGCACTTAGGGGTGGAGCAGGTCGCGACCCTTCCGTCAGCACGATGCCCATTGCGGCAAAATCCAAGTGTTCCATGGCAGAAATCCCAATGAGGGCAGGAAGGCTCTTGTTAGTTTCATGCTCTGCCTGTGGGGAAACTGACATGAGCCAAGGCAGGCAGCCAGCAAGCAGAAAGACTCTGCCTTGGTTCTCCTGCAATGGCACGTTCTGGGGATCCCTTCCCCGAAAAATGGAACAGTTGGGACTTTCCATCTCCATGTGGGACAAAATATTGGTTCAAAACCGTGACGTGTAGTAGAGCAGCCCTAAGCCCTCTTCCCTCAAGATCCCAGCCAAGGGGGGGACGCAACAAGGGCAAAGGGAAGGGGGAAGAAACAAGCAGGGACAGAATGTGGCGAGGGGATTCCAGGAAGCAGGGAAGTGGGGAGAGCTAATGCAGAGAGCGATTGTCATGGGGGATAGAAAACCCCTCGGCTGAACTCTGCTCCCCCTGTTTCAGCCCATATTACAGTGCCCGGGGCTGGTCTGTGGTGCTTGGGGCTTCCATGCGTAATGCTGTCCTCAGCTCAAAGGGTTGGAGAGCCAGAGCTGAGAGGCCAGCTGCCTGGAGAGGAGGGCAGGGGAGGGGAGGCGGTCACACGTTCATGCTCGTTCCTCTCTCTTCCTCCAGCTTCACAACAAATGTGCCTCCCACGTGAAGCCAGAGTGTGACGGGGGGCAGCTCAAGGATCACATCTTGCTGCCCTCTGACATCTGTCCAGTGGTTCTGGTATGTCTGGCTCTTCCAGCCCGTACAGCAGTGAGGGGCATGGGCATGCACACAGCCTCTTCAATAGCCCCGCCAAGAAACCTGTGGGAACTCAAAGCCACGTCTGCTTGCGTACATGGCTCCACCCTGCAAGCCCCACGGAGCAAGGCAATCCCAAGTCAAGGCAGCAGTCACCCCAGCCTGATACCAATAGACCTGCATCAGCCCAGTAGCATTGCAGCCTTGCAGCATGCTCACTCCTCTAGCAACAGACGCGATGCCACGTCCGTGATCCTGCTGCCTGCAGGGCACCCTTCAAGGAGCCACAAGGCACAGCCTTAACTCTAACCACCCCTGGCTGCTTTAATTTGCAAGGCTGTGACTGCAAATATCATGAAAATGCTATCCTGCCATGCGCCGGATGGGTAAAGAGCACACAGCTCCTCACATCCACAACATCCCTGGCCTCACTGAACACAAAGAAACCTTCTGTCCACTTACACCGTGGCTTTCAAAGGATCGGCTCAGCTTCGCAGTGCACACCGCCCAGCAAAACCACACACACATGGGTGGCAGGTGAAGCTTCCCCTCGGAGAGGCTAGCTCCCAGTCTCCCACCTCTTCCTTCCACTGCCCCGCCCACGCTGCATCCTAGGCCCCACCCCTGCTCCACCCCAGGCCTCGCCCCCTCCACTGCTCAGCCCCGCTTGCTGCATGCGTCTCTCCTCTCCCTCCCCCTCCTCCCTGTTCAGTCCCTGCCACCGCTACTCAAAGTGTGCATCCCTCCTCTCTTCCCCCCACCCCTGCTCAGGAGGGATGTGGCAGCGGGGGAGCCAAGTGGGGAGGGGGCCAAACAGGAAGGAAAGGAGGAACCAGCGAGCGGCGGCGGGGACCTCTGGAGGTGGGGGTGAAGTGTTGGAGAGAAGCAGCCAGGCAGCAGCAGGCGGAGAACGCTGAGCTTTTATACGCGCCATGCAGGTTCCGGGGTGGCTGAGGAGGTGGTATCTGTCACTCAGCTTCCTGGTTCATCAGTAATCTCCCAGGGGAGTCCAAGGGACCCGGGAAGCTGAGTTGCAGATACCACCTCCTTAGCCGCCTGGGAACCTGTATGGTGCATAATAAATCAGCATAAACTTCCCGCAGAAGCCCACTCCCAGGAGGGAGGGGAAGGGGCAGGGTTACCCTGCCCTATTATACCCACCACCCAGGCACACACAAATGTCTTCCCCCACCATAGAGCAGGCTGTAACTGGGCCTATGGAAGAAACGAGCAGACCACAGCTCGGGCTGTGCCATGCAGGGGCATCTGCCGTCCTTCGGTGCGTGCTCTGCTGGGGATGGCACTATTGGAGTGAGGCTCAGTGCATGATCGGGGGGCAATGCTTGCAGGCTGCAGCTGTGCTGGGTGTGGCTGTGCCTTTGATTGACTGTGACTCTGCACTCAGTCAGAGTGTGTGGGCCTATGCCTACGCTATGGCCACTGTCATGGAAACTGCAGGGCCGTCAGCCCCTCATGCCCCCATGGGGACTTGTTTCTGCCAGACCGATCCTGGAAGCTGGAGTCTGACAAACAAACGCCCCTTCTTAGTGCCACTCTTCATTCATCTGTTAGACTTGGTGCATCTTTTTCCTTCTAAAAGGACAGGCAGTCCCACCCCAGGAAATCAGACAGCGATTCCCCTGCCAGCACCTGTCCAGACGACACCGCCCAGACCTTCAAATTCAATACCACCACGCTGGACGGGCATGGCCTACAGGTAGGTGGCTCTGAGCCGCCTCGGTCTCCAGGAGGCTCAGATGCTGGGCTGGGAGCGAGAAACCCAGGGGCAGGGTGCTGAAGTCTCAGGCCCAGGCCAGCGGGGGATGATGATCTGACAGGGAGCTAGACTATGTATGCACTCTGATGGCTGGCTGGGGTCACGTTCCCCCTGCTGGTCAGTGATGCTTGTGTCCATTGAATTCCGGATATTGGAATGAACTCTGGGACAGTCTGTCCTGGCGTGTCAATGACCCTGCGATCCTTTCCCCACAATGGCCTTTATTTCTCCCTTGTATAGCTTGTTGTTTCTGAGGCGCAGCTTCAGAAACGCCAGTGAACGGTCAGTTTATGGCGCTAGTATCATCTCACTGTTTCCCTGTGCTCCCCGTCTGTCTCTTGAATCCATCTGTTCTATAGACTCATCTTATATAGACTGTAGGCAGGAACTGTCTCTTTGTTCTGTGTTTGGACAGTACCTGGTGCAATGGGCCTGGGGCCTGTATCATGGCGGACATTGTTAATGATGAAAATATCGTCAGGCAGGTCTGAGCAGCTACATGTCTCTGCCCTGTCATGTCCCCCATCATCCACTGGGCAGTGCCCCACTGGGCATGGAGCCCTGGTGCGGAGCCTGCACTCAGTGTCCCTCACTGGTGCCTTCTTCCGTGTGGGGTTCTCTCCTCCCTTACTGAGAGCATGGACTTGTGTCGCTTCCTTTGCAGCTGGGCCTCATGACTTGAGCTCATCCGAGGCTCCACCAATCCCCTCACCCTCCCCATGGATGGGTGGTTTTCATACACATCTCACGGGAGGGCCGTGTTCTGCTCTTTGCATTTCAGATCACCCCCAGGCCTGGGACCCACCCTCTGCTGGTGTTCGTGAATCCCAAGAGTGGAGGGAGACAAGGAGAAAGGTACATTCTCTGCTCCCTGGAGGCGCTGGCTGACCATTTGCTCCCTCCCCACTCAGGCCTAGGGGAGGTAGGGGAGCTTGGGGGCAGGTAGCGATGAGAAGAGCTACTTGGGGCAGAGGCGATCTGCACAGGTGTCCCTGGGGCAGACTGGGGGCCCTGTTACTAGCCATGCCAGTCCTTTCGTGATATGGGTGAGCTGGAGCTAGTCCGGGCCATCCTTCACCTGCCAGCCAAGGGATGTTTGGGTGAAAGTCACTATACAGTGGGGAGTGCTTGGGGTGTCCGGCTCCCTGAGGCACTGAGCTATTGCTGCTGACTTTTCGTCCTCTCTCTGTGTGTATCTAGGAGCCCCACATAACGAGCAAAGATTGAGAATAGCAACAGCAGCCCCTCCTGGTCCCAGGCTCTGGCAGGGGTTTCCGCAATGGGATCTGCCCTGTGCCAGCCTTGCCCTGTGGGTGGGTCCCTGTCCACATCCTCCAGGCCAGACAGCTCATTTCCACGGCTCTCCTTTGTTTTCAGGGACAGTTTCCTTCTGTTTCCGTCTCTCACTTGCCCTCTATTTCCACAGAGTCCTTCGGAAATTCCACTATCTGCTCAACCCCAGACAAGTGTACAACCTGGACCGAGGGGGACCGACTCCTGGGTATGGAGATGATAGACAGCCCAGGCCCTGTCCTTACCTCTCCCTGCCTCTGTCGCCCTCTCCCACTCCCCTGCCAGCAATAACCCATCCCCTGTGATCACCTGATTCTCCCTCCTTGTGTCGGTTTCCAGGTTGAATTTTTTCCACGACACCCCAGACTTTCGTGTCCTGGCATGTGGAGGGGATGGGACTGTTGGCTGGATCCTGGACTGCATAGGTAACTCGGGATCACAAATGCACTGTGTGTGTGCCCAAGAGACCTGAGCTAAGGAGCTCTGTATGCTGCTGCACCGTAGAGCAGCCGCGCTTGTAACCTGGGTGAGACGCTGTGATGGAGCTCTCTGGTCTGACTCCCTGTGGTGGGAGCTGACCTGCACGCTCCTAGAAGATATGCTAAGGGGCAAAAGGTCCCCATTCTGCCCTAGCTCTCTTCTCTCCTGCCGGCCTTGGCGCTGGCTTCCTGCTGCTTCCAAGCCTTCCCACGGTCTGCTTTATCTTTCGCTGCAGCCCTGCTCACTACCACCCCTCTGGCTTAGTCCTGTCCCTGTCGTGTTCTGCAGCCTCCCCTCTGTTCCTCTCTGCTCCTGTGGCTCTTCGGGTGAACCCCTCTCCCGACTCTGCCCTGTGGCCTGCCCGCCACACCGGGTCTCCCTGATGTGCAGAGCTCTCTTCTGAAGACACCCCTCTGAGCTTCTATTTCTGCCCCGTGTTAGGAGGCACCTACCAATGGCATCTTCTGGCAGCTCCTGGCAAGCAGGCTGAGCTATCAGACACTGGCTTCTGCCTGCGAGTTGCCCCCTTGTGGATGGAATCACCAGGGGTAGAGGACACCTGCTTGCTACCCGGGTATGCCCATGCTTCCACATGCATTTGCCCCATTTCCAGGCTGGCCCAGTCTCTCCCTGGAATCTGCAGTGCCACAAAGAAGCAGAATCACTCTGTTTTTTCCCAGAAAGGATGAGTCTGGTTTTCAGCTCTTTGCACTTTGCCAGGAGCCCCTGCATTGTGGATAATAGGATGGGGACTCAGCTGAAAGGCTGCTGGCTTGTGTCTGTGCTAACAACTTTCTCTCTTTGCATTGCAGACAAGGTGAACTTGCTGAAGCACCCCCCTGTGGCTGTCCTGCCACTGGGAACGGGCAACGACCTGGCCAGGTGTCTGCGCTGGGGAGGAGGTGAGGCTTCCTGACTTGGCCAGCTGGCCCACTCCGACCCGGGCACCACAGAACACACTTCCAAGCTGCCTTTGTAGGCACGTGCTGTACATCCAAGGGGCAAAACTGTCCCTTCTCAGGGTGTGTGGACTCTTGGTGCAAACCCACCGCCTTGCTTGCCATCCAGAGGCACAAGGATTTGCTGGTAATGCTAGTGAACACAGCAAATTCAGCTGCATCAGGCTGAAAATGTACCCTGGTGAGTCACCCCTCTGCTTTCCAAGATACACAGCTGATCTGCTAGAGCAGCCCAGGCAAAGGATTCAAATTTTTATGGGGTATAAGGGGCTCCTCCTCCATCTCCCCTTGGGGGGTTGTGGCCTAGTGGATAGAGCACTGGCCTGGGGCACAGGACCCCTGGGTTCTATTCCTGGCTTTGCCGCAGGGTGACCTTATGCAAGCCACTTAATACTCTGTGCCTCAGTTTCCCCACCTGCGCTGACCTCCTTTGTAAAACGCTTTGAGATCTGCCTTGTAGAAGAGCCAGGAATTGTCATTTCGCAGTAGGTCACCTCTCTAATTGGGATGGGGGAGCTCCTTGGGACCTTGTCTTATTCTCCTCTCATGTGCGCCACGTACACCAGAGCTTCTGTTTCTATAAATAAGGAATAATAACAAGGAGTTCTCTCCGTCACCACTGTAAGAGTCACGTTTCATGGCACAGTTTTGGTTCCAATCCTCCTCCTGAAATAGCCTGAGAATTGGCTTTCTGTAGGTGTGTGGGGACGGTTGATCAGCCCACAGTTCTGCTTCATCAGAATGCCAGCAAAGGAGAAATGAAACCCCATCTGAGGCCCCGATCCTGTAACGTGCTCCCAGCCAGCAGACCCCAGCACCCTCACAGAGCATCGCCTGGGCACAGGAGTCCACGTCCATGGAGCAGGCTACAGGGTCACAGTTAGAATGGCAGCAATGGTGCCTTCGGCCAGCGCCTCACTCGATGTAGCTAGCCTGCTGTTGCACCCAAGTGCAGTCAGTGTTTTCTGAACAGACACAGACTCTGCTCTGAAGAGGCTGTGCTCTGGGGCCTTGTTTACACAGGAGATTAACTTGCCAGATTAACTTGCATCGGTTTAAAAACTGCTGTAGTTAAACCGGTGCAAAGCCCTGAATGGGTGCGCTAATTTCAGCATAGCTTAGCTGGGAAGGAGCTGACTTCAGCTGCATGAATATAAACAGAAATCAGAGCGTCTACATGGCGGGCTGCAATGGCTCCATAACACACCTTTAGTTAAACCAGCACAAGTCTGTGCCCAGAGCAGGCCTGAGAAGACAAGCCAGCCCGGGGGAGGGGAGCGAGGCACACGTACATGTACAGCAACCGGCTGCATGTGTGAGAGAGTGTGACTGGCCCTTGTCACATGGGCTCCATTTTTGTGGGTTATTAAGTGATACATCTGCATTGGCCTCTCTACCTGATCGTTGTTTGCAAAACTAACGTGTCTGCATCTGTGTCTCCACCGAGCTGGTAGGGCCGGCTGTGTTCTTGTCACTGTAGCTTCCCAGTCCTTCTGAGCCGAGAGAGCAGAGCATAGAGGAGAGACAGCTCAGACTCTGACAAGCAGATCTTCCTTCTCCAACTTCCAGTTCTTCTAGGCTTGTGTTAGACCCTGGGCGGGGAGTTAGGCAGTCCAGGTTCGATTCCCAGCTCCATCCCTGGGTGACCTCAGCCAAGTCACTCTGGACCTCAGTCCCCCTCATCTGTACAGCAGGAAGAACAATTCTTCCCCCCCCACACACCTTGGTCTTGCCAGCTTGGGCTGTGATCTCTTTGAGGCTGGGATGGCCTCTTGCTGAGTGTACATACAGCATCTAGAAAAGGAGGACTTGTGGCACCTTAGAGACTAACCAATTTATTTGAGCATGAGCTTTCGTGAGCTACAGCTCACTTCAACCTGATGAAGTGAGCTGTAGCTCACGAAAGCTCATGCTCAAATAAATTGGTTAGTCTCTAAGGTGCCACAAGTCCTCCTTTTCTCTTTGCGAATACAGACTAACACGGCTGTTACTCTGAATACAGCATCTAGTGCACTGAGCCCCCCCACCCCACCCCCTGACAGCACGTTAGGTGCTGCTCTAGTTTAGACCGTGACTGGTGCCATCGCTCTGTGGGATTGTAAAGGCTCTGACTGGAAAGACAGAGAGATTTTTCTTAGGCTTCTTGTCTTCGAAATCCTGGAGTGGCCTGGCTTGCTACTGAGCGGCATGGACTCTGGGCCGGGCCCAGCCTCTGAATGGAGCTGGAAGGGAAGGGCTTCCTCTGGCTTCCAGAGGAAATCATGTCCCCTCTCCCTTCATAGAATCATAGAATATCAGGGTTGGAAGGGATCTCAGGAGGTCATCTAGTCCAACCCCCGGCTCAAAGCAGGACCGATCCCCAGTTAAATCATCCCGGCCAGGGCTTTGTCAAGCCTGACCTTAAAAACTTCTAAGGAAGGAGATTCCACCACCTCCCTAGGTAACGCATTCCAGTATTTCACCAGCCTCCTTGTGAAAAAGTTTTTCCTAATATCCAACCTAAATCTCCCCCACTGCAACTTGAGACCATTACTCCTTGTCCTGTCATCCGCTACCACTGAGAACAGTCTAGATCCATCCTCTTTGGAACCCCCTTTCAGGTAGTTGGAAGCAGCTATCAAATCCCACCTCATTCTTCTCTTCTGTAGACTAAACAATCCCAGTTCCCTCAGCCTCTCCTCATAAGTCATGTGTTCCAGTCCCCTAATCATTTTTGTTGCCCTCCGCTGGACTCTCTCCAATTTTTCCACATCCTTCTTGTAGTGTGGGGCCCAAAACTCGACACAGCACTCCAGATGAGGCCTCACAAATGTTGACTAGAGGGGAACGATCACGTCCCTCGATCTGCTGGCAATGCCCGTACTTATACATCCCAAAATGCCATTTGCCTTCTTGGCAACAAGGGCACACTGTTGACTCACATCCAGCTTCTCATCCACTGTAACCCCTTGGTCCTTTTCTGCAGAACTGCTGCCGAGCCATTCGGTCCCTGTAGCGGTGCATTGGATTCTTCCGTCCTAAGTGCAGGACTCTGCACTTGTCCTTGTTGAACCTCATCAGATTTCTTTTGGCCCAATCCTCCAAATTGTCTAGGTCCCTCTGTATCCTATCCCTACCCTCCAGCGTATCTACCACTCCTCCCAGTTTAGTGTCATCTGCAAACTTGCAGAGGGTGCAATCCACACCATCCTCCAGATCATTAAGGAAGATATTGAACAAAACCGGCCCCAGGACCGACCCGTGGGGCACTCCGCTTGATACAGGCTGCCAACTAGACGTGGAGCCATTGATCACTACCCGTTGAGCCCGACAATCCAGCCAACTTTCTGCCCACCTTATAGTGCATTCATCCAGCCCATACTTCTTTAACTTGCTGACAAGAATACTGTGGGAGACAGTGTCAAAAGCTTTGCTAAAGTCAAGGAACAACACGTCCACAGCTTTCCCTTCATCCACAGAACCAGTTATCTCATCATAGAAGGCAATTAGATTAGTCAGGCATGACTTGCCCTTGGTGAATCTATGCTGACTGTTCCTGATCACTTTCCTCTCATCTAAGTGCTTCAGAATTGATTCCTTGAGGACCTGCTCCTTGATTTTTTCCAGGGACTGAGGTGAGGCTGACTGGCCTGTAGTTCCCAGGATCCTCCTCCTTCCCTTTTTTAAAGATGGGTACTACATTAGCCTTTTTCCAGTCGTCCGGGACTTCCCCGGATCGCCATGAATTTTCAAAGATAATGGCCAGTGGCTCTGCAATCACATCCGCCAACTCCTTTAGCACTCTCGGATGCAACGCATCCGGCCCCATGGACTTGTGCACGTCCAGCTTTTCTAAATAGTCCCGAACCACTTCTTTCTCCACGGAGGGCTGGTCACCTCCTCCCCATGCTGTGCTGCCCAGTGCAGTAGTCTGGGAGCTGACCTTGTTCGTGAAGACAGAGACAAAAAAAGTATTGAGTACATTAGCTTTTTCCACATCCTCCTGCACTGGATGTCCCAGGCTCTTTGCTGGCTCCTCTCTGCCTCCCATCCAGTCTGCTTTGGACTCCCCGGATCCAGTGCCTTGCTGGGTGACTCGCTGCTCTCTTTGCCTGGGATCACACGGCGCCCTGGAATGAGCCTCCGGGGAGCAAGGCCTGGGATGTTGCACCGAACTCCCCCATGAAGCTGAATGATTTTCCTGCCTGGCAGCACTGCAGCAAACACTGAGCCCTTCCCACACCGGAGCGCCAGGGAAACAGCAAATGCCCTGCCGGGAAATGGAGCCCTGTGGAGCGTGTGATGCGCTGGATGGCCCAGTTTGGATTCGGCCCTAACCGAAGCCAGCTGTCCCTCGCCTCTCCAGGAGCACCCTGCTCTAGTACAGCAGGGCGTTTGCACTCCGTTTTGTCTCTGAACTTTCCCACGCCCGCCATCGGGCCAGGCCGGGCTGCCTCTCCCTGACCAGGCCAGCTTGCCACTGCACAAGTTGGGGTTTCCACCACCGCTTCATCTGCCCTTTGCTCCCTCCCACTCAGTTTCCCATGTGTGTACATCTGAGCCGGGGAACCCTGTGGCCACCAGCCTCTCCTGATACCCATGCACAACGGAGTAGGAAAGTCACTTAACAAGGGCCATTCAAACCCCCATAGAAAACAACCCCAGCTCCCCATTCCTGCAGCATTCGAAACTACTGACCCCAGCCCGTGTATCCCCACGTGGTTGGCCGGAAAGGTCCTTGTGGGTCGGGCTCAGAGCTCGAGGAGCAGCCGCCCATCACCGCTTTAGCCACCACGTGCCTCCCCAGGCTCCATGCCATGGATCACCCTTCGTGCTTAGTGTCTGCGTGCAGCCCCTGCAGGAATAGAGAGGCAGTATGGATTCAAACACTGACCTGGCTCTAACTCAGCCCCTCCTGCAGCCCATCACCTGGCTAGCTCGGTCCCTGGCATGTGGCAGAGAAGCAGGTGATGGGAGCTAAACCTGAGCAAGACAGAGGTGACCCTGGCAGGAAGGGGAGAGGTGTGAAGAGCAGGTTGCCCCACAGCAGTTCTCAAGGGAGCCTGCGATCTGGTAGTCTCCTCAGTCCAGAGCTGGGAGTTGGTCAGTATCCCTCGCGGCTTCTGGACATGCAGATAGTTCCAACTGCCAAAATAGCCTATCAGTTGCTGCTGGCATGAAGTCTGTGCCCCCGAATGCTGGGCCGTGGACAGAGACAAGGCCCTCATGATTCGGTGCTGGATTGCTGGTGTTGGGCTGGGCTGGGAATGTGGGCGTTGACATCAGCAGGGCCAAGACCCAGCAGCCATCCGGCCCCACCTCATGCTCTGCCCATGATGCCGGCTCCCTGCAGAACAGCAGATCCACCTCAAGATCAGGGTTCCCACTGGGGTGCCACTGTCTGGCACTGGGCCGAGTTACCTCCACGAGCAGGTCTTGCTAAGGGGCTGAGAGCTCCGCCGGCAGCTCCATCCACAGCAGCGCTGAGCTGAGCAGCCCCCGGACACAGCCTCAAGCCAGCAGAGGAGAGCTGTCTTGGCAGCTGGTCTGAGGCCATGGCACGTCCTGCCGGAGGAGGTGAGAATGAGCCCCAGGCCTCCCCGCCTTCTGAGTGAAATACCAGCCTGGCAGCCTACCACTCCCACAACAACAGCAACAGGCTCTGAGACCAGATGAGAGGCAGGATGCTCAGACACACAGTCTCCATCCTGTGGCCAAGGGACAGTGGGAGGCTCTCGGATACCCTGGTGATGGGCCCTGGAGAAGAGCCTCGGTAGAGAGTGGGCGCTGTGGCCACCTGTGTGGGCTGCTGGCCTGGTTGTTACTCGCCATGGGCTAGGAACAGCTGCATCTTGGCTCCCAGCTGGACTTGCAGCTCTCGCTCCTGCAGTTCCAGAGAGCTGGCTCTGAAACCTGGGCAGTGGATCTGGACAAGGCCCAATGGCCCATGTGAGCCACCTGCGTCCTTTGCTGTGTAGAGGCAGCCCTGGGCCCAGGGAATAGGATGCTGTTCTAACAAGATGCAGAGGGGCCAACCCCAGAACCCAGGTGGGCTCTGCTGCTTGCCCAGGGACTCCTGCGGGTGGATTTGTGCCCACCTGGAGCTAAGCTTTGCAAAGCCTCCTCCCACTCTGCTGCGCTCGCCTCCCGCAACTGTGATGGCACTCCATGGTGGGAGGGAGGGATGGTCCTGTTCACTCTCTTCTCAGTTCTGCAGCCTGCTGGGACCCATCCAGTGCACCATGAATCCGACCCGGCTCTGCCCTGGCCCCCGCCCCACAGACCCAACCCGGCTCTGCCCTGACCCCGCAGCCTTGAGCCCGCAGATCCAACTCATCTCTGCCCTGATCCCACAGCCTTGACCCTGCAGACCCGACCTGTCTGCCAGTGACCCCCCGGACCCGACCCACCTCTGCCCTGACCCCACAGGCCCGACCCTGACCCTCGTCACTGCTGAGCAGCGTGTGGTGTCTCCCTGATGGTCTGGTGGTCAGAATTTGGTGCCTTCCCCACTGGGGCCTGGGTCTGATCCTTGGCCAGGGAAGTATCTATGGAACTGCCAGTGACCCCACAACCTACTGAGTCCTGCCCACTGCCAGTTACCACACAAACTTCCCCCTTCTTGCCCTGATCCCAGGTCCTGCTGAGTCTCTCCCAGCAACCCTTTCGGTGATTGTCAGGCCCTCGCAGCCTGATCTGCCATTGCAGTCAGTGCTGGGCCCTGTTCATTGATGACAACAGCAACCCTGGTCGCTGCCGCACCCTACCAGCCACGAGCAAGTCTCTGTACTACAGATGGCCACACTGTAGCTTGCCCCCAGTGCCGCCAGTGACCCCTGCCAACTCAGCATGGCACTGGGCTGTGTGTCCCACCTATTGCCAGCAGAGGTGTACACTAGTGAGCTGCCCTGGTTAACCCTCTCGTCGCCTGACTCCAAGTGGCACTGCCATGTGCCCCCATTGGCATTCACTGTGCTGCTCTGAGCATCTCTCTTGCGCTAACAGCAACCCAATGCTTTCTCCCTCCCCAGGTTACGAAGGGGGCAGCCTGCTGAAGGTGCTGAAGGACATTGAGCACAGCATTGAGGTCATGTTGGACAGATGGCGGATTGACGTGATCCCCACGGACAAGGAGGAGAACGGAGACCCTGTCCCGTACAGCATAATCAACAACTATTTCTCCATAGGCGTGGTAAGTAGTTCTGGGATTTCCCTTCTGGCAGGAGAACAATGAGTCTGCCCAGACCTGGCTCAGCCAGGGCGAGGCGGGATTAGTGAGGAGTGGCGTGTTGGGCTGGCATGCAGACACTGGCATAGCAGAGCCCTTTGGCCGTACCATGCTTTCCATGTTGGCACACAGCCAGTACCTTAAAGTCACTGTGTGGCCCTGTGCTGGTTTACGTCTGAGTCACAGCCCTGCACCCCACATCACGACGGGCCCAGGCTGCGTGGAACGGCAGTGTGCAGTGACCTGTGGAGCATTTTCATGCTGCTTTTCCAAAAGTCTAGGATGCAGCGCAACAAGTCGGCTCCCAGGTGTCATCCCTCCTTACCCAGCTAGTTCCACTGAGGTCAGTCAGGAGCGGGTCGCTATTTTGCAGTGGCATTCCTCACTCAGACAGTACCCCAGGCACTTCGTAGAGCTAGCCCTGGAGCAGTGGGGCTGCTGCTGGCTCTGCAGGCCCAGGCCACCACAGCAGTGGGGGGATGGGATATTCCTGGTGGGAAATCCCACTCAGGAAGGGCCTCCTGCAGACTGACGTTGCTTGACAGCGAATGAATATCTTTGCTCTTTGTAACAGCAGATTGGCAAAGCGATGCTGGTTGAACTGAGAGCAGACGTTAGTGCCTGGAGTAATAGCCCTGACCAAGCTGCCATAATAGTCTCTTCCCAAGGTGTCTCTGCCAGGGCACCTCAGTTCTGACCTAGACCGTTGCTGAGATCTGCTAGGATCTCTCACCCTGGGCCTGGGGAAGCCAATTTCAACCTTACACCCTGATCTGCAGCGTAACACACTCATTAGGGGCCACATAATTCTGATATCTGAAGTCGTCACCCCAGCAGCAGTCCCCTGCTGTGACTCTCTCTGTATCCGATCGCTGTACCACTTGCGAGGCGCCCCCCTGTTTTACAGAGACCTACACACCCGGGGGGGAGGGGGCCTTTTCAAAAGGCAACTCCAGTGGGGACAGAGTTTCACCAACACTGAGTGTTTCTGAAAAACCCCCCAGCGCCCCAAGCAGTTTATACTGAGGAGATGCGTCCTCCAAAAAAAAAGTAAATCCACTCTGATAAAAACTATAGAGAGGCAGGTGAAAGGGAACTGCCCTGTTGGTCCTATGTGTATTGTAGCAGTGTGCAAACACCCACGGGAGTGGCCGGGCCCTGTTGCGTCAGGCACACAGAGAGGCAGATTCTTGGTCGGTGTTAATTGTCAGTGCTTTTTCCATTTACCCCAGATGAGGCTCTGCATCATATGTGTCTTGCTTTTGGGAGCTTGTCCTCTGCACAGACAAGGCAGACAAATAGTAAAAGGCAAACAGAAACTCAGTCACAAGGCAGAAGTTGTGTAACTTGGCTCAACTTTTGGGTGTAATTCTAGTGCTGTCAGTGGAATCACACCTGCTCAAACCAGATCAGATTTTGGCCCATAGCTTCTATTCCTGGCTCCTCCCAAGAACCTCTCTAATCTCAGGCAAATGTCTAATCTCAAAATCTAACCTGTCAGTGCCTCAGTTTACCTCTAGGGAATGGCTCTAATGATACTTCCCAGGGGTGCTGACTGAGCCTTTAGATTTGAAAAGTTCTGTGACCTCTCAGAAAAGCCACACAAAATACACCGCAAAGCTCTGGGTTCGGGTATCATCCGGGGCTGGATTAGCTGGCATTTTTCCAGGTGGACTTTCCTGGTGATATTCCCTGTTCATCTGTCTAAGCCAGTGGTATTCAGACCTCGGGAAATTAGCCATCAGAATTACCCAAAGAGCCACAGAAGTGTGAATTCAAGGTTTCATTTTCTGTAGCACTATATATTCATGTTCAAACAGTATGACGGGGGAACATAGCTTATATATATTATTCTCACAGCAAAATGACTGACCAACTATTATTATTTTATCAACTACAATTGGTTAATAACATAGTAAAAGCCTCCTGATTGGTTAATAACTTAGATCGGTTACTAATTAAATCCCACGGTGTTTTAATATCGTGGGCTGCAAAGAGCCTCAGGAGAAGCATTAAAGAGCTACTCGCAGGTCCCGAACCACATTCTGAGTATCATCGCTCTGGGTCCCTTTGCATCATTTTCCTGTCCTCATTGCTGTTTGCTGCACATCTTGACTCATCCAGCATGACTCTTGCTTCCAAACCAATGATCAGCCTTGCAGATGGGGAATGATATAAGGGGTACAAGTCTCAAAAGTGCCTAAAGCCCAGATGCCCCACCTTCCTAAAGTGGGGCGGGGCTTAGCACACACCGCTCACATCTCCACCTCCCATTGGCTTGCTTAGGTGGCTCTCCGCCTGTCACTCCGGCTTTGTTGGAGACCATGCTTAGGAGCCCGTCTCCCCCGATTTGTTGTTCAAGGAGCCTGGGTGCCAAGCTCGGGCTGTGTGGATGCCAGTGTTGTACCTGCGATTTTCTGGGCGCCTAGTGGTTAGGTGTGGTGATGCTGAGTGTCGCCATGCCAATGTCCCTTTGTGAAGCCCGGCATCAGTGACATAGGAGCCTAAGGCTCAATGAGACATAGGCTCCCGAGTGCATGAGTCCCTTCTAAGTCACCCCCACCCCTCCCCTCGCGGCATCTGACGGGCACCTTCCCCTCGTTTGGTACCTTGCCATTTCCCGCTGGAGAGTAAATGTCCTTTATTTTCTTTTTCACGTTTTGGAAGGCGGGGAGCCAGCCTGGGGTGTGACCTTCTGAACGCTGGGCAGCCCCAGCTAGTCACCAGCCGCCTGCGGGCTGCCCGTCCTTAGCAACGCGTTCTCTGGGAGAAAGGAATGAGTCGGTCCTGGCCGAGGCTGGCATGGCTTGGGAAAGTGGGAAAACAGAGTCATCAGGCTGAGAGACCTGACCTGGGACACTGGAAAGGAGCCTGGCTGGCGGAGAGGCTGCCTCTGCTACGCCTCTGTGCAGGTCATCGGTGCGGTGCTGGCACCACTGAAGCCAATGGGAGCTGTGCCATTGACTGCAGTGGGGCCAGGATTTTGCTCCACCTCTGCTTCCTTCACAGGTGAGGGTGGATCTTTCCATCAGTCTGCAGGATCAGCATCCCTATGGAGTGGGGCAGGATCGAGAGGCAGTGCAGAGCCCGTCCTCCTTCACAGCGGGGCTTTAAAAAGCTGCAGTCTCCCACTGCCCCATGGCCTGGCCATGCCCATGGTGCTCCTGGGGCTGATGCACAGACAGCAGGAAGCGGGCACAATGTGCTGGGGAGCCCTCTGCAGGGAAGGGCTGGGACATTGTCAGCAGTGTAACCCTTCCAGATTGAGAATGAACAACCAGGAAAGGACTAGAGTTTATACAGCATGAAATGCAAATAGGGGAGGATTTAAAAACAAGGGAACAGGCTGGGGTCTGGGCTAGGAAAAGGGCAAAAATGTTAAATGAGATTTTTATAATTGTTACTTTTAATGCAAGGAGGGGTGCCAGTCCTGCTACTGAAGGGGGGGTGCCCACCCTTCCACAGATGTGCCTTGTACACCCTAATCCTGCAAAGCTTTACATGCACTGTCAGTCCCCCAGCAACACCTTGCTGCGAGAGTGTGTCAGGCAAACACATGAGTTAACTCTTGCGCAGGTGGACTATGGGTTCTCAGTTTCCTTTCTCTTAGCTGGGGATACCCTGCCTGGGGTAGAACCTGGCCCTACATAAGACAGAACTTAGAGAAGGGGTTCTCACACTGTGGTCCATGGAGCACTTACATGATGCTCATTCTCCTGTTTATTTCCAGTTGCTAAAGTGCATCAAGCCAGATAAAAACACATTGGCTATTTTTCTTTGTCAACAATTACTGTGGTTGCCACAGGATGGTAGGAGCCACCAGCTGGGAAGGGAGGTGGACGATTCGAACACCAGTGGGAGGAGAGATGGATGCACTTTGAAAAGTTTGGAAATTTGTGCTTACTTCTAGTATGGGCGTGAAAATGTCACAGGAAATTTCCATCGGCAAATCAAACCTTTGGCAAACTCCTTCTTCCCCAGGGACTGAGTGAAGGCATTTAGTCCACGATTCAGCAAAGCATTTAAATTCAGATCGAAGGTTAAGCCCACGCTTAAGTGCTTTGCTTAGTCAGCGCCTTCGATTTGATGTCTCTCTGATTAAATTAAACCCATATGGGCTGGCTGGTATTACAATGTTCTGCTGAGTGCTTGTGGCACACATTATTACTGGGCTAGAGTAAGATTACCAGCTCAAAATAGTCTCCGGAATGTCTGTCTTAGTCACTAACACTGCTGCCTATAGAACCAGCATGAAAATCTTTCTCCAGATATTGGCAGGTACCACTGAAGCTTTGAGAGAGCCCTGTAGTTCATATAATCCCATTTGCCAGCCCCGGTCCCGTGCAGCCATTCCCTCCCCTGTAAAATCAGGCTGGGACATGAATCCAGAGTGACTCCGGTTTGGGGAGCAGAACTACTATGCGTCCTTTGCTCCAAAGGCACAAGCATAGGCAATAAACATTTCACGTGGCTCAGAACGAATAAGCATTTCTTCTTGCACGGGAATATAATTGGAGCATTTTTTTCCAACAGGCCATGGCTTTCCCTGGAAGGGAAGGGGTTAATATCAACCATTCCTGGTGTGATACAGCAGGACTGTGGTAAACATGTAGTAGGCCCCATGTGTGGGCACAGGTTGAGTTGTGAGCATGAATCATCCGGGCCCCTCTCCGAGGAGATCTCCATGAGCACACAGCACTGTCCTCTGAGGAGGTTTATTTGGGAGCAGACAAACAGGCAGTTTCCTCACCCCGTCTCACTGGGTTTTACTGGGTTTTTAAAAATCATTTTTCCTAGCAAACCCTTGACCACGTGGACTCGAAATGTGCTTCTTTATGACAGCTGCTTCCCTGCTGCATTGTGCCTGCAGACAGCTTGGCTCTTGCAAGGTTGATCCAGAGTCCTGGGCTGCTGGGTTTCTTGTTTTGGTGGGGAGCCCATTGACCAAAAAAAAAGGGCACTGAGGCTATAAAACAATCTCTTCCAAGCAGTCTGTTACGGAAGGCTGCAGGGTGCTGGGGAGCCAATAAAAGGGGGACACCCTGAAAGCTTAAGTCATGCTTGGGAGGTTTGGTACTGACAGTCTTGGGTAGCTGGACTGCCACTTCCTGTCTCCTCCTCCTTTATTTTTGGGCGTGAGGAATGCTGGGCAGCAGCCATAGCACAGACCGGAAGGTTTGGATTGCATGTAGCTCATGTGCTATGTTTAGCTCGGGGCGCTCCAACAGCCCTTGGTGGTGATCCTGTCACTGGCTTGTTGGCAACAAATGGGCTGCTGATGCCTTGATGTAGTGCACGCTTTGCCAGTGCCACCCGAGCCCTGAGACTTGAAAGAGGTCCCCCAGCACGCTTTGTATACTGTATTTTATAGGGACGCTTGAAAACTACTGAAGCGGCTCACTTTATACCCCACACTCACATGGCTGCTCTCACAGCCGGTCCCATGGCACATACGGGCTGTCACATCTTTCCAGACAAGCAGAGTGTTCTGGTTAAAATCTCCCCTCTAACATATCCTCTGTAGCGAGTTGTGGCAGTTAATCTCTCATGTGGGACAATTAGAATGGCAGACAGGGAACCAGAGAGGGAAATTGTGCTCACTGGAGCATCGAGTGGTATTCTGCCCCTCCGCCCCCCCTTCATCACTGAGGTAGGTCTGGTTGGGTGATAAAGCTTAATTCCTTTCACCCCAGAGAAGCTGTCTGTAATGGCCAGGGCAGGGTGTAGGCAGCTGGGCCAGGGTCGAAGGCAGGAGTTGGGACTAGTTACCAAGCCAAGTCAGGAAATGGACACCAAGGTCAAGCTGGGCAGGGGGCCGAAGGCAGGGATCAGGAGTAAGATGGGGCAAAAGACAAAGTCTGTAGCAGTAGCAAGCCAGAGTGTCTACACTGTTGTTCAGGCAGCTCCCTGGGGCAACTTCCTGGTTTAAATAGTTGGTGTAGACCGATCAGGTGGCCGCAGAGTTCTTTTGCTCGGGCTTCTGTGGGTGGTACTTCCTCCAGTGCCTGACCCTCTAGCAATTGTCAGATGCTGCTTCAAGGGTGGAAGGAAGGAAAGAAACACCATCACTTTTCCCCCTAGCTAGCTGTTTGGTCACTTGCCATCCTTCTCCAGCTCAGAGCTCCCACATGGGTTTGGGTAGTCTAGGAGGGAGGCCAAGTTAGCAAATTGCATCTTGTTTAACATGCCCATTTACCATGGCTGGCCCAAGCTCTCTTCTCAGGTACGCAGGCATAGCTCTACAGAAGTTGATGGAAGAGGGGAATTTAGGTGGTTAGGTGTCTAACATACTCTTTTTCTAACCTGGCGTAGTGGGCGATACAGAATGCTGTCTCATCATAGAGTGGTCCCGTGCTATGTGCAATGAGTGTAACATTATCGGACCCCTATTAATACCTGATGATGGCTTTAAGGGCATAGAAACAGAGAGGTAAAATACCATTGAGTCATCTAGTCCCTGTCCTCCCTGCTAGTGCAGGATTGTCCCTTACCGTTTTTTGTTTGTTTTGTATTTTTTGTGTCTCTGTGCACTCAGGGCACCTTTCCAGCTTGCCTGCATGGCCAGGGAATTCTGTAGTTCCAAGGCATTAGCAGGACATCAGCGGAAATCACAGCTTAGTCATGGAAAATTCTGATAAAATCAGATACCGTCAGCATTTGAGATGTCTGTGACTTTTCCTTTGTCACCTCCTTGCCTCAGCCTCCCACAGTTCCCTCTTCTCCCAGCAGGGCCCAGCTCTGTCAGCAGCAGAGCACACTGACCCTGAGCTAGTGTCCTAACTTACCTGTTTCCTGGGGGGCTTTGCTGGTAACTCAGACATGGATGACGTCTGGCTGTTAAATAAAGAAACCCTAACGAGGTCTTAGAGCAGAAATCACAGCCCCGAGTAAACCTCGGTTCCAGGCGTTAGCCCCCAGGAGCTGATGTCCTGGCTAAGGAGATATTTCCTTATCTGAATCTCAGCTCTTGGCAAGTTCATGTTGATTTTCTGGAAATGTCTCTCTTCTGTCATCAGGCATTTCCCATAACTCAACTCATGTGTCCTTTCATTCCCTCTCCCTGCAGGATGCCTCCATCGCGCATCGATTCCACGTGATGAGAGAAAAGCACCCTGAGAAATTCAACAGCAGGTAAAGCCTTTGGCCATACCATCGTGATGCTGGTAGAAGCATTCCCCACCAGCCAAGGGAGGAGCAAGTGCTGCATTGGACCAATCTTGCTTTAAGGGCTTATCTTGCAGGGAGCACAAAATCCAACTGTCGAGGCTTTCGGTGCCAGCATGGTCCTGGGAACTGGACAGGGGCGGCGGGTAAAATAGGCCAGGGGAGGCTAAGCCTCCCCAAACAGCCGCCGCCCCACTGCCTTAGAAAGCACAGACACCAGGGCCGTGGCCCTGCTTGCGCTCCGCCCCAGGGCCCCACTCCCATTCTTCCTCTTTGGCCCCACCTGCGCTGCTCCTCTTCCCACCCCACCTTCACCTCTTCCCTCCAAGGCCTGCCCTCACTCGCCTCCTTCACGTCCCCGCTCTGCCTCTGTCCTGAGGCCCCCACTGCTCACTGAGTCACATAAGACGAAAGGAGTATGTGAGCACCCAGGAGCTTTTGGCTGAGTATTGTTTTGAGTAGAGGTGCATGTGGGGGGAAGGCAGAAGAGAGAAAAGAGTAAAAAAGACAAGAAGAGAGAAAGGCAGAGGCATGCAGCAGCCTGTGAACACAAGTGTGACCTTGGTTATAGCTAGAGAGAGAGAACTTTTGAGTCTGTTGGCTAAAGAAAGTTGGGGCTGCAAGCAAAGAAACTGCTCCCTTTGTTCGTGAGTCCTCCTGCATTCAGAGAAGCAGGATTTTGTACGTTCCCAGCATGGGTGGCGAGTTCTATGGGCCAGTGGTGCCTGGGCACCAGGAATATTCCTGTCCCAGGGGCCCGGCTCCAGCAAAGTTTCCCACCTCCCCCCGCCACACTCCCCCCGCACTTCCCCCAGCCCCACCTGCCACCCCCGGGTGATTTAAAACAGCCCAGGGGCTCCCACCGCCACCCAGCAGGGCTGAGCGGCTTCCTGCGCGCTTGTTCCCCATGGCTGCTGGCAGGTCCTTGCAGCCCGTGTGAGGGGCTTGCACCGCTGTGCGCTGCCCCTGCCCCAAACGCCCCTGCGGCCAATGGGAAGCTGCAGGGGCAGTGCCTGGAGACAGCAGCGTGAGGAGACCTCCCCCTCCCCCAGGCCTACCCCGCTTAGGAGCCGCTGCCGGAGGGGATGCCCCAGGTAAGCATCGAACCCCCCCATCCACTTCCAGAGCCTGCACCCACACCCCCTCTGCAAACACACCCTTTGGCCCCCAAATTTCCTCCTGTACCCCCACCCCCCCTCTTGCCCCCAAACTCCCTCCCAGAGCCTGCACCCCTCACCCCCATCCTGCACCCCTTCCCCCCAACTCCCTCTTGCAGTCCCACCCCTCCCCTGCACCTACATTTGTCCCCAAACTCCCTCCCAGAGCCTGCACACCCACCCCCTCCTGCACCCCCACCCCCTGCCCAGAGCCTGCACCCAGCACCTAAACTCGTTCCCAGAGCCTGCACTCCAGACCCCCTCCCCCACCCAAACTCCCTCCCAGAGCCCGAACTCACCCCTTCTGCACCCAAATTCCCTTCCAGAGCCTGCACTCCATTCCCCTTCCCCAGCCCAGAACCTGTACCCCAATCCCCTGCCCCAGCCCAGAACCTGCACCCAAACTCCATCCCAGAGTCTGCACCTCAGACCCCACCCCCCACTAAACTCCCTCACACCAAAACTCCCTCCCAGAGCGTGACCTCTCACCCCTTCTGCACCCAAACTCCCTCTCAGAGCCTGCATCCCCACCCCCTCATGCACCCCAATCGCCTGAACCTCAGACCCCCTCCTCCACCCAAACTCCCTCCCAGAGCCTTAGGCAGGTGTGTGTGGGGAGTTGGCGGAGGTGGGGGGGGAGTTTCTGGGTGTTCTGGGCACCACCAAAATTTCTACAAACCTGCTGCCCCTGGTTACTAGTAACTAAACAAGGTGACAGCAAAGAAGACAGCATCCTCCATCGATGTCTCCTTCTAGCTGGAAGATCTCCAGGGCCCTGCACTTTGACTAACCAGTCAGGTTGAAAAGGAGCAACCAGCCCTTTTGGAGAAGGCAGTAAGAAGAGGGGCTTTGCCATATGCTTCAAAGGTTAAGATCTGGGCTCTGGTGGTGAGCCATGATAGACTTAATCCAACCGCTGTAAAATAGCAACAGCAACAGTGGGAGCGCTTGAGGCCCAGAAGCTGCACCTGAGCTGAGGAAATAAACATGCAGTGTACTGTGATCTAGGCCATGTTGGGTGTCTCGGTTCACCCGTCCTATAGGGCTGGATATTTCAGCGTTCTTGGAAAGGTGGTAGGATTTGGCTGCAAACCCAGCTACATTCATTCCCACTTTACAATTAGCTCCAAACTCCAGGGCTAGCAAGAGCAGGCTATCCAGCCCAGGCAGAGCCGCAGGTTTGGACTAGCTCACGTTTCACTTGGAGTTTATAAAAATGGCATGTTTGCAGCAGGAGCCGGTGGCTTATGATCCGTCCAAGAGACACAGGCAGATCCCCCCTGAGGGCCATGATTTTCCGAAATACCTATTAGAGAAGCACCAAAGAACCTCAGCTCCAGCTTTGGGCTACAGTGCAGAACTCTCCGGTCCTGGGGCAGCTCCTTGAAGCACAGCCCAGGGAGTCAAACAAGCCCAGCACAGAACAAATAGCCAAGGGAAGACCTCAGGCAGATGCACCCTGTCTCTCCATCCCTCCCCTGCCACCAAGAGCCTGCTGAACAGTTAAGGAGAACGGGAGCTGCTCCCTGCTTGCTCAAATCCCAGGTGGCTCAAAAGGAGCACCAGTCAGGCCGTGGTTTTGTCATTTTTGGGCTGCAGTGAGAGAGTGTTGAGGGCTTATTCAGCCACTCCTGCTAAACCCTCACATCTCATCCTGTTGGATTCAATGGCCAAATTCTAGTGACTTCCTAGGGTTCCAGATTTGGACTTTGTAACACAGGGGATGAGCCCGGCACTTATTTGGTGAAGACTAGCGACTCATTGCCCACGACAACTGCATGTCCCCTGCTCTCTTCCCCACAAGAGATCCAACACCCTCCCCCCGGCACGCCCCCAGCCTGAATCTCCTCTTGGTTTCTCTTGCTGTCTTCTTGCCTCCTCCTAGCAGCCCACTGTGCCTCCATGTTGGCTTCCTCACCTGGACCCCGGTGCTGCATTCTCCCCTTCTGACCTGGTTATTCTGAGAAGTGACGATGGAGGAGTCAGGAGCCTGGAAGCCCTGGGGTTCCTCCCTGGTCTTGGGGCAGTCCACATGGCAGGGGTGCGGACCCTGGAAGCTAAGGCTGTGCCAGGCAAACCAGCAGGGAGCCAGGCAAAGGAGGCATCGGGTTTAAGGTGGAGCAGGGCCCTCCTGGTTCAATGGGATTTTGTGGGGAGGCCACTGCCCCGTCCAGGAGCTGCTGGTGCAAGGTCCAAAACTGCTACTGACAGATTTTGCTATCGGCTCAGTCTGTGTGAGCCCGCTTGGCCCCAGGCACGCAGCCAGTTCTGTCAGGTGGTGGGTTTGGACACATCACTGGAAAGCAAAGTCATTGCTTTCCCTGGCTGGCAGGGCTGCATGCAGCCTCTGGAGTGGGGAGAGCTGAGGAGACGGCCCCTGTCCTCTCTAATCGCTGCTGCCTGACTGCAGCCCCTCCGCTGCCTTCTCACAGCTAGGAGCAGTGAGGGCACATGTGGCTGGTGGGTCCCGGTGGTTCTCCTCCCCCATTTCTTCCCCCCCAACCTTAAGATCCAGGCCAGATTTCCTACTGTGGCACCTAAAGGATGAGGTGGGCTTTTCAGCAGCGCTGTGTGCCAGGCAAGGCCTGAGCCCTCCCAGCCATGACATGGAGGTGCCCAAGACCTAGGCTCTCTTTGTACATGGTTAAAAATGGCCTGTCGGTGGCCAGACATGGCTGGAACAGGCTGCTTCCCGAGGGTGTGTGGAGAGGAATCTGTGCCAGGTGGTAGTGCCTTGGGCCGTGTGTGCACTAGGAACCTCCCCAGCTGCTAAGAGGTGCTGTAATGGCTCTGCTGTATGGAGCTAGAACTGGCAGCAGAGGCAGGGCTGGCCCATGGTCTGCTCAGAAACTGCGGCTGTGCCTTGCTTAGATCAAGCTGTCTTCAGCCCCAGCTGCCTGCAATGCATAGTAGCCCAGCATAGGCAGGTTAAGCATGGCCTTTATCATGGCTAGAACATAGTTTGATTTCTAGCCATGCAAGCAAGGAAATCCCACCTACTCACATGGTTGGACCACAACCACTTGTGTAAACATGGTGCTGTTTTGGTAGGCAGGGCTGGATTTAGGGGCAGGCAACCCAGGCAACCACCTGGGGTGCCAGGTTTGGGGAGAGCTGGACTTGAGGGGCTGTTTTTGTTGTTTACAGATTCTAGCATGCAAATTATGTCTTATGTCAAATTAGCGTCTTATGATCAGGATAAATCATGCATGCAAATCGTGCATCCAAGTCATGAAATGGGCTACACATGCAATACAAAACAAGGAATTCAAAAATTTAACAAAGGGGATGGGGGTGGCAAAGACTCTCCTCTTCTGGGGCACCATTTGATCTAGGGCCAGCCCTGTTGCTAGGGTAGCCAGAGCCATAAATGATTTCCGTGGATACGTCACAGCCGTCTCATCCAGGTGCCTGGAAACTCTGTCAAGCACCCTCCCTTTTGACAGTGCCAGAAAGCCACATGTCTGCTTTATTGTTATTCCATGGGCATCACTGTCACAGTGTATCTGGACTCCTGTCCTGTATGTAGCATGAGGCGTGTATTACAGCTAAGTCAGGTACCGGAGCAGTGGTAGCACACACTTCACTGCAGGTTAGCTACCCTCGTAATTACCCTGGCTTCTGGGCAGGCTTGTACAGCCCAAGCTGAGGCCCATGTGGCTGCAGCTTTACTTAGCCCGTACCTGAACTAGCTAGATCAAATCTAGCTCAAGTATGTCCACACACGATTGCAGTGTTGACATACCCTAAGGGTCACATTTCCAAGCTTTTCTCTGCCACGAGGAGCACTAGAAACTTGCATTTTTTTTTAATAAAAGCTGAGATTCTCACAAAATCCCCTGACTCCAGGAGCTGGGGCTTTAAGAAAATCAAATTTTATGAGAGTCATGATAAAACCATGAAAGTTGGCACTGCTGGGACTAGAGCAGAAGAAATGCTCGTTAGTTGGAAAGGCAGTAGATTTAAGGGTAATACTTACTTTTCTGTATTCTAATCAAGTTCCTTGTTCAGTGTTACAATGCAGTTGTTTCAGTGATTCTTTATCACCGTCTCATAAGAGTCCTGTCATGCTGCCCTTTGCATCCATATGACTGCTAGCTGCGTAATAACAATGAAGCATGTAAATCTTCCTAGATCCTTTTGCATGATGACCAGATGGAGTTTGTCACCCTATAGCTGTTCAGCCCATCATATCCAGCCTTGGCTGTCTTCAGCCATGGCCATTCCATATCCTCCTCCAATTGCAAATTGCTCCATTGAGTTCTCTAGTCGATCTTACTAGCTTAGGGACAGAGTCCCTGCGGCTGGGGAGGGAAAGTGTAAATCACCCTGGTGCACTGGCAGGTGAGCAAGATGAGTCCTGCTGTCTCCTTCTCTCTTGGATTTCCATGGGGCTGGTTGATGGTGCAGGCGGGTTAGTGGATGCACTAACTCATTCCATCCTCCAGCTGCTCTGGCCATGCCCCATCCCTAGCCAGAGTTCTTCACTTTTCTGGGGGTATGGGCCATCTTTGAGCCCCCAGAACGGAGAGGGGTTTCGGGTGCTTTCCATTGTTGCAACTCCCTCTCTCCCCCTCTATGGCCAGGGCCTCCACTAGAGTCTGTTCTTAGATCCTGGGCTGAACCTGGCCCAGATTTTGGCTACATTTCTCTGCTGAAGCTTTGACTTGTTAGTACATGGTCTGTCTTCATTGGGTACTAGAATAACGAGTCCCTGTGCCCTGTGTAACATCCCTTCAGGTTAGTATTTGCTGACAGCTATGCTGTCTCCCCTCCCTAGACTGAGCATGCCCAGTTTTCTGACCCTTCCAGTCTGCCTTTCTGCTGCTTTCTGAACGCTCTGCCAACTGAGAGCGTTTGAAACGTGGGCACTGCAGGGAGGCTCCCACTTGCTCACTTGGGTGCTCAAATCAGCAGGCACATTTGGCTCTCTTAAACCTACCAAATCCACCAACTGGATATTGGTGGGACTCCTGGAACACAGAATCGGGGATTAGTGCCAATATCCCAGTAACCATTGCAACAGGTAAATGTACGTTTCTAAGGCTGGCTGTGGCAGTATCCAGAGAACCAGTTCAGTTGCAAAGTACTCGTTTGGGTGCTTTCATTTAGGCAACACCCTTTGAAAAGCAGGTTCTCTTTGGGGATTCTGGGCCACAGAGCTGTCCCCAGTGCCCCCAATGGCCCTAACTAGTGATAGCAAGGCAGCAAGAATTACGTGTCTTGTTCTACACGCAGTACTATTGATGCAGCCCAATATAGCATGCTGCTTTTCCACTCTAGCTTTGCATTGCTGACTAATGTATAATCAATCCTCCCCTACAACCCTAGATCCTGGCATGTGCTGCTGTTTCCTAGCCAGACACCCCCATTTGTGTTTGGGCATGTGCCAACGAAAACATTTTGCATTTGTCTCTAGTGAATCCCATTGATTTTTAGCCACTCTCCCCAAGACCACAGTGTACTTTTAATCCAACCCACAATGCATTTCCCTACTCTCCCTGCTCCTGGCTTTGTAGCAGCTAATTCAATCAGCTTATTACTACCCTATTATTTACTTGGCTAGCACCCCAAAGCATGTAGGGGACTCTGAAAGCATTAAATCACCTTAATCCCTGGTTCAAATGGGCAATGTGTAGTTAATTGATATTTCTGTATTTTTGGTCCTTTGCTGCTAGACCCTGACCACTCACCCCACTGACAGCTTTGTGGTCTTGCTTTTGGGATCCTCCCTGACCTGCCTGGCCCAGCTCTTTCCTCTATTCAATCTCCTTTTAACCAAGCTAGCTGCTTCTTTGTGCCTCCATAATCTAGCCCTCGCTCCACCCTGCTGGGCAAAGCGATCCCCGGCCACGCTCCCAGCCTCTTCTCCATGCTGCCCTCCACCACTCAAACCCATGTGCCCAGAGCTGACATGTGACTGGGGAAATGCACCCTCCTGCTGCTGCTCTGGGGGCCAGTTCCTCTCCTCCCAACAGGGGTGATGGCCCATGAGGGGCTGGTAGGATTCCTGACCCCTAGGGAAGGGGGTGGAGCAGAGAGCCTGCTAGAGGTCTCCTTTGCCTGGCTCTGCTGTACCCCATCCCCTGGTGCAGCGTCTTCCGCTCAAGAGGAGAGCTGGAGACTGAGAAGAGCTGTTGCCCCACCCCACCTCTAGGTGTTGCCCCACCCCAGGAGGAGCTGGGGGGACTACTGCCTCCGAGAACCCCCGTTGTGACTGCAGCTGTGTTCTCTAAGTTGTTACTGCAGACCCTGAGTGGTGCCGGAGAAGGCTCGGTGCACTTGACACCTGACTGTCTCTGCCCTGCCTGGTTTAGCTGTCAGGGTGTGGAGCTGCTCCTGTGATATGCCAGGCCAGGCCAAAAGCAGGAATTCCTGCTCTCTGGATTTCCACCCCATTGCCCAGCTCAGTGTGAACATGCTTGTCGCAGTGTATGCACACCCTGTCCCCATTTGGGGCAGGGCAGGGTGGTGATATCACCACAGTTAGTCTCCCTGGTGGCCAGGTACAGCAGCCCTTACACTCAGGGCAATGCGGCCGAGTGGCCGGAGTCAGTCTAACAACCCCCCAGCCCAAGGACAGTGCAGTCCAGTGTCTAAAGTCCATGTAATCAACCTCGGGGGCAGGGCAGGGTGGCTTAGCAGACAGCGTTCAGCTAACAATGCTCAGGTTCGGGGTGGAGCGGCCCAATGGCCAGAATTACAGCCTAATGGTTACAGTCAATATGGTAGTCCTCAGGCACAGGGCAGCACAGCCCAATGGCCAGAGTCAATGTGGTGGGGAAAGGTGGGGCCACCACCAGGGGGGTGACAGCCCGAGTAGGGGAGCCTGGGCCCTGACTCAGGGCCCTAACACTGACAGAGGGCTCAGTCACTGGGTTAGCTGGGAATCCCACCAAAACATACTGACCTCACTCGGGTGGGAGATACCACTCGCTCACCCCCGCAGGTCACTTCCTCCCATAGTTCCAGAAGCTGCTGTCCATGGGGCGTCAGGGTCTCTGAGCTCCTCAGCATGGACGATCCTCCAGGGCTCCTTGCCTCCAGTCCGGCTCGCAGGGTCTCTGGCTCTTGCCAGCAAAGGCTCTTCAGCAGGCACTTCAGCTGAAGGTCCTTCCCCTCCAGCCATCTACCTAGAATGAGCTGGGTTGCTCCCTTTTATACTGAGGCAGCAGTTGGAGTATGCCTAGCATGGCCTGAGGGGTGGCACTTCTGCCACCCATAGTGTGGGGTTAACCCTTTCTTCTCCAGTGCGGGGTATGCACAACCCGTCACAAAGCTCAATGATTCATCTTGTGTATCCAAGGCTGCGGCTGGTGTTCCCTCGCCTGCATGAATTCAGGGCTTCAGAAACATCTCCGCTTCTCTACTCTTGAGCCTCGCCAGCCACCCTGATAGCCCATATTCAGCTGGTCTCGGGGCATGTGACTATATCACATTGGCTGGCCAGCATCACTCCATGTGACGGTATCCCATGATGAACTTTTCCTGAGAGACAAACTTGCAGGCAGGATCTCAGCAGCAGGCCGGTACAATGCCCTGTCAGTGGGGCTGGAGAACCTTGGCCTGGAGGGGAAGGGATTAGGGATGGAGCCATGTCTCCAGACAAATGTGCTAATGAGTCATCCCAACTCTCTGTGTTCTGTGTGTCAGGATGAAGAACAAGCTGTGGTATTTTGAATTTGGCACGACTGAAACCTTCGCTGCTACCTGCAAGAAGCTCCACGACTACCTAGAGATCGAGGTGAGCTCCAGCGTACGGTGACCATTTGTCCAAGCATGGCATTGACAGCGTTCCCACCAGCATCTCCTCCCGGAGGCTGTGCTCCTGGGAATGAAATGGTGGCTCTCAGACATCTGCCCAGCGTGGGACTTCCAGGAGTGGCAGTGAATTGTGGCCAGTAGCGAGCTGGAATCAGAATATTGATTGGCTGAGGGTAACATTTTCCAAAGCACCTTGGTTATTTAGAAAACCAAGTCCCATTTTCAAAAGTGACTTGGGCACTTACAGCCAGATTTTCAAAGGGTATTTAGATGCCTAAAGATGCAGATAGGTGCCTAGTGAGATTTTCAAAAGCACCTCAGTGCCTAACTTTCATTGGATTATACACCAAACCTACTTAGATGCCTTAGAAAACCCCACTAGATACCTATCTGCATCTTCAGGTGTCTAAATACCTTCGAAAATCTGGCCGTAAGTGCCTGCCACTTTTGAAAATGGGACTTAGGATCCTAAAGCACTTAGATGTTTTTGATAATTTTACCCGTAGCCTCCTAAATCCTGTAAGTGGTTTTGAAAATGTTACCCATCGGTGCAGGTATCTGACCATACAAACCTGCCTCCATTTTTGTTTCCCTAAAGTATTGTTTCCGAGCAAAGGCAGGTATCCAATCTCTAGCAATGCACCACTGTTACATTCAACAAGTAGACAGTAAACTCTTTGGGGCAAGCAGCATTTCTTCCTCTGCGCTTGTATAGCACCCAGAAGAATGGGGCCCAGATTCTGACTATGGCCTCTGAGCGTAATGCCAGTGAAAATAATAAATAGTGATTATTAGCGTGTTAGGCCAAGAATGCCCAACTCCTACCTGAACTATACTGATGTAACTGCATCTTGCAAATGTTTTAGCATATTCCTCTGAAACAGTCCTGTCCTCACTGCATAGTTGGTATGTGAATAGCAGTGTTCTCCACTGAAAGCAGCTCTGTACTCCTGCTTGATTCGCTCAGTGACAGCTCGGTCCAGGAGCGATGACGTGACCGCACTGGGGCGTGATGTCACCAGATATGCTGCGTACAGGAGGAAGCTGTTTGAAAGGAGCAGGCTTCTGCTGACAACCAGATCTCCTGATTAGCAACCCAGGGAAAGGAAATGGACAAGACAGCTCAGGAAAATATTTTGGTCAAGTTTATATATTTGTGAGGTGAATTCTCCTTAAATGCATACCAGAGAGCTTGGAGCAGGGCACTTGCCCTAACTGCAGCCAGCTGCGGGAGAACAGAATACTCCTGTTTGTGCCTTGCAGCTGTACTGGAGAGTGGGCCTGGAACAGTCTCTCTCTGTAAACGCTGTGTCCGCACACAGCCGCCTTTGGGTGACATGGAAACAGCCTTTAATTAGAGAAAGAAGGAGGGGGGAGCCACTTGCCAGTGGTTGCTAAGAGCTCTGTCATTTTACAGTTCGCACTGGGGTTTTTGTGCTGTGTTTTTTTGTAAACTTCCTGCTTTCCTTATCTCTGAATAAATGAATCTTTTATTACTTATTCATGAGGGCTAGAAAAAACAGGTCGGTTGCCACAAAGGCTGATGTCGATCTGACCATGCAAGCCATGCTGCTTGCAATTTAATTCATGTCCAGCAAAGAAAATCCCAGGAGACCCTAATCTCCCAGAGTGTATCTCATCCCTTAATTACAATCTGTATAGGAAAGGTTGAGAGGGAACTAAAAGAGGGTGAATAGTATTGCATATGAAATCCTGCACTGCAGACAAGTGTGGGAGGTGGAACCAGGGAGAAAGATGCTATAGATAGCAGAGGGTGTATGATGCAGGGGCTGGTGTTAGTCAAAGACAGCACCATGCATTCAGTCCATCCACAGATGGAGAAATACATGTGGATTTTACTTCCAGCAGTGGAATTTTCCTCCCTCGTCCATGAGGAAATTCCTCCCAGGCAGAGAGAGCAGAACGCCAGTCCTAGGAGTGCCCACTGGGTCAGGCAGAACTACCTGTACTGAGCTAGTGGAGGTGGGATCATGGGGACTGCTGGGTATGGGGAGCGGAGGGCAGAAAAGGAATCAAGCGGCCCTGAGGATAGGTCTTATGGAGGGATGTTGGGTGAGAGAGAGGTGGTGGAAACCCCCTCTCTGGTACCTGACAAACCACCCAGACCCCATCAAGCACCTGCCCTCATGTCACTGCTGTGGGCGTGGACCAGGTGGAATTCCGAGGCCAGCTGGTGCGTGTGTGACAGCATAGCAGAAGTGGAGGAGCACTCCGAAAGCAGGTGCGTCACCTTCTGTGCAGCACTTGTGCTATCATGGCCAATTAGAGCCTCGCTTTTGTTGAGTACTGGGCCCCGGGGGCCTGCCACACAGCTTAGATCCATTGTAATGCAGGATATGTGGCCGGGGGTTGGGGGGATGCTTTCTTGGGGTTCACTCTCCAGCATGGACAAGGGGATGGGTCCTGTCCTCTGATGTCAGTCAAGCAAAGAAGGACCAGTTAGGTGCCAAAGACAGGGCAGCAGGCCCTTCCCCTTTCAGCCCCTCAGCTATGGCTTTGTGGGGGGATGGGGGGGAAGAGGACCGTGACTGCAGCTGATGGGGGAGGGCTGGGGTGAAGTGTCTGAAGGGTAGGGATGGTTCACTTTGTGGACAAAGTGAGGGGAGACAGCTGTGGGCCTGGGCCTCATGGCTGGGTTCCCACTCTCCTGTGAAAGAGAATTCTGGGTTAGCAAGGGAAGTAATGGTGCCTCCTGTGTTGCCCAGGGCAGCCAGACCAGGCCGAGTTCATGCCAGCCAGGTGTCTTTGAAATAGGAAAGATACAGCAAAATCGGAGAGAGACCAAAAGGGAGAATGGAATGATTTCCAAACCTGGAGAGTAAGACACTACTGCCAAAGAACTGCCAAAACACAGTCACCCACCCTGCCTCCATGTCCCTCCACTGGCCCCTCTCCTCCATCACAGCAAACACAAGCTCAGCGTCTTGGCCTTTAACGCCCTTCTCCATTTAGCCCTCCTCTCCATCCGATCTGCTCACCTGTCGAGCTGTCGGCCCCAACGGTACCAGCCTGCCTGTCCACTTCTCCCCCAACAATCTCCATGCACTCTCCCGCATCACTACCCATTCCCGGAGAAAAGTCCCCACAGAAATTCATAAAGCTGCCACCTTGTACTCTTTTAAATCCCGTTTTAAAATCATACCTGCCACAATGTGTCTCTACAAATCCCTCTCAACTGGCATCGGCAAGGGGTGTGACCAGCTTTTCTGGGATGTTGTGTTTGCTTTATGGCAATTTATCCTCCCATTCTAGCCTCGCCCATTCATCTGGGGTGTCCTCCTGTTGCCTGCTGGCTGGCACGCAGAGTGTGAGTTCCCTGGGGCCCGGCCATGTCTGTACATTGCCCCACACAGTGGGGTCCTGATCCTGGGGTGCGGTTCCTAGCTGTTACTTCAATGCAAACAATAAATACTAATGACAACATAGGAATGCAGACTATAACCCCTCAGTATAAAAACCTCAGTGAAGGAAGGCAATTTATCCAGCCACACAAGATGGTAGGACAGAAAGGTGAGCAATAGTTTGTCATTAAAGAAGGATGTTTAGATGAGATATTAGGAACATTGGGCAGGGGAATATAGAGTCATAGTGTTTAAGGCCAGAAGGGTCACCAGATTGTCTAGTGACCTCCTATGTATCACAGGATGTATATTTCCATCACCCAGCATCCACAGACTAAACCCAGCAACCAGAATTAGACCAAAGTAGTCTGGAGTAATTAGCAAAGGAAAGGTGTGCAAGGCAGCGTCACCAGTGAAGGTCAGATTACTGTAGGCACTGGAGGGGAGTTGATCTGCCAAGATGTCACATTTCTGACTTGATGACCGAGGACACCCCTTGGTCCCTGGTACTGATCTCTGACTCTGTGGCTGGCCGGCCTCCCTGAACTGTTCTGTCAGCTAGCCTGGCAAAATTACAGGCTTGCTTTAAACAGAGAGAAGCTGTTGATCTCTGAGCCACACCTAGGATTTGCGTTTGAAGGTGACGGATTGTGTGATGTGGATGATGCAGTAAGGTACACACTGTCCCAAACAGGTGGTGGTGCTGCTATGGGATGTGGGGAAAAGTTGGGAGGCGAAGGGGTTGTTAAAATCCCAGACTTCTCTTCTGTGTCTCTGAATGTTGTGTGGAAGCCATGCTGCACAGTGATGCATCCCGTGGTTTGAGATCGGCGCAAGTGCAGGTGTTTCAAGCACTCCATCTGCATCGCAAGCATGGGTGTGGTACGTAAATCACCATCCCAGGCAGCAAAGTGTTAACCTAGCAGCATTTTCAGTTGAAATTCCCAGTCCAGCCTCTCTCCAGCTCTGAGGCAACTGCCATGAGGGCAGAGAAATGACAGTTTTGTTTTGGAAATTGGCATCCATTACGGGACAGCTCCTGGAAATGAATTTGGTTTTCCCCCAGCTGCACATTTCTATGACCAGCCTCCCTGCCAGCTGCCCCTTCTCAAAGAGCTCATTGTACCAGGTTGGCACACAAACAGAGGAGGGTAAAAGGAGGGGGGACACATTCCCTCCTCGTTCGATGTTCTTCAGTGTGTTGTGTGTGTATGTGGCGTCTGCACTGGGTTCTTAGAGCCATCACAAACCCACCCAAGTTCTGCTGAGCCCATCAGTGGATGGGGGTCCTCTCTAATACGCCCATCTTCCCAACCCCATAAAGGCACTAGAATGTATGGGATTTGGCAGATCACATTCCTATTGGACTGGGTCACCACCTCCATCCCTTCCCTGTTCGGGGCAGTAATGTTTAGCCTAAAGACTAAAAATGGCTTATCTGGTCCCCTTTTCCAGCCATCCGGCCTTGCTGCACTCCTGGGTCCGTTCCTTCATTTGTTTCATCTGTTCAGTGGCTGCTGTATCGAGCCTGTAATCTCCAGAGTACCCCGTTCCTCTCTATAGATCTACTGTGAGATAACTGTCAGCCGAGGTTGCCTACAGCCGTGTCTACACTAGAGAGTTGTACAGTTTTAACTATACCAGAATCGTCCAAGCAATACGCCCCACCGTCGGCGAGGACACAGGAATACCTGTAAAAATGTTCTTATTCTGGGATAGCTTATCCCCCCAAGGTGTCTACCTGCATCTTTAGATGCCAGCCGCCTTTGTAAATCTGGCCCTAAATACTCAGCCACCTAAATGAGCGTGTATGTGAATTAGCAGTTAGGTCCCTGCAACCGAGTTTTGGTAACTAATTACAGGCTCATGTGCCTAACATTAAACACCCACACTTGAAAAGCTAGCTAGACACTCTGGGTATGTGTGTGTGCTTTAGTGTCTAATAGTCTTCCTCTCAGCCATCTCCGCTCCCAGGATATGTTCACACCACCCAATGTGGATGTGCTCGTTCCAGTCTCAGTACATAGGAGCATCCCAGTGTTCTCTCCCCACGTGTCTGTATGCCAGAGGTCCCTCCAAGTCCTCTCAGGCTCCTATTCCCTTGTCCATCTCCTGCACTCCAACTCCCACTTCTCCCAAAGACTGGAACAGGAAGGGCCAGCTGCCCAGCTCCATTCGCTCCAATGGAAATGATCTGTGTGACTTCAGTGGAGCTACATTGAGTTACACCAACTGGGACTGGGCCCTTAGTGTTCTCCCTGCCCCTAAACAAGCCATATCCTATTGCATCAGCATGTCTTTAGCACTTCCTTTTTCTACCTGCGTAGCGTTGCCTGGTGACCTGCAGCTTGGAAGCTTCACAGACCCTAGAAGTCTGGAATTAACAGATGCAGCATTCAGAAGTTATCATGTTAAAGACCAACAGGGAAATGACATAGAGTTAAGCTGCATCGAGTCAGGGATCAGTACCCCACTGTGCTAGGCACCGTACATGCACTTTGAGATGTTAGAGGATATTTTACGTATTATTATTTTCAAAAATATATTGAAGAATGAGTAACTGAAACAAAGCTCCAAAATTCTGAGTTTAGCTTAAAATGTATTAAAAAAAAACATTTCTGGTTTTTCACAATCAAGGGTGAGCTAAAAAAAAGAGAAGACGTCCAAGCATTGTGGGGATAAAAAAGCATTGCATATACAAACATAAGTGTGTATGTGTGTGTGCATACTGGTAAAAACATTTGCAGGCAGATTAACACACATATTCATGCGGTAATATTTAAAATTTCCTAATTTTTAGCATGAATATTTAAAATGTCCGAACTTTAGCATGAGTTGTTTTAAAAATCCTGTTTTGGCCCTGCATTTCTATGGTTCTATAAGGGCGATCGTGGAATCCCCATCACTGGAGGTATTTAAGAAGAGATTAGACAAACACTTGCCAGGGATGGCCTAGGTTTACTTGGTCCTCCCACAGCATGGGCAGGTGGACTAAATGACCTGTTGAGGTCGCTTCCAGCTCTACATTTCTATGGTTCCATGAAAAATAAGGTTGAGGTCCTCCCTCAGCAAGAAGAAGAGTCTAAATTCTAGCAACAGAGAATTCTTCGTTATCCAACACACATTCTTCTTTGGAAAACACAGAGGACAGAGATTCCCTAGCACCATCAAAATTCAAGAAAAAAATAACATTTCTGATCCTTGCTCAGCTGTAACTTAGCAGGCAAAAGAACAGATGCTTTAAAGCCTAGGAAATACATTTGGAATGCAAAAAAGGATTCTTTTCCCCTACATGTGTGGTGGTTTTAGCAATATCAAGGAAGATATTTACCCTTCTACCTTGAAGAAACCACACCTAATTTTTCCACTTATAAGTCATCAGCTTTCCCCATCAGAAGATGATGCCAGGGTAATAGTATATAGGGGTTGCTTCATGGTCACCACAGTCCAAGTATTGTTTTCTTTATAAAATACTCTACCTGCTTGAATGCTGGCAGAGGAATTAAAGTCATTTATACAATTAAAAAGTTCACAACTCTATTTACTTGTCCCTCTCTCTAGTACTTTGGAAAGCCAAAAATACCTTTTAGTGTAATTTTCAAATGTTGCAAATTTTTCTATGTAACACTGAGATGCCTTAGTAAGGACTCCAAGTAATGAATGCTTTATTGCTTTCCTAAAGAGGCTCCAAAATTGACAGTTTTTTCTTTCACATCTTTAATATTATTTTCTGCCAAAGTCAACCCAATTTTCCAAATCGCGTTTAGAAGAAACAGTATCCAGTCATCAAAGGAATAAGGCTTTGACGAGCCAAAATATTTGATTCTCTAAAGTAAGTTCAAATAATAAGAGAAGAAGCCATAGGGAAAGGTAGCTGAGCAGTGGAAGTTTTGTAAGCTGCTGTAGATAGAACATGGTGAATTGTGAGCAGTGATTTGAGAAACTGTCTGGATACTTGAAAAAATATCTAATCAGACTTATCTGGGTTTTTTAAATTTTCATTTAAAATATATAATAAAAACATCTTGTAGCCAAAAGAAAGAACCAAATAATGAGAGAGTGTTTCTAGGACGGGGGTTCTTGAATTCTATTACAGAGTTATGTTTGACCCCCCCTCCACTCCCCGCACCCTACATACAATATTAGGAATAGAAATGCCCGCACAACAGCATGAGAGACAAGGTGGGTGAGGTCATACATTTTATGGGACCAACTTCTGTTGGTGAGAAAGACAAGCTTTCAAGCTTACACGGAGCTCTTTTTCAGGTCCTGAAGAACAACAGACCAACAGAAGTTGGTCCCATAAAAGATATGACCTCACCCACCTTGTCTCTCTGATACCCGGAGACCCACACAACTACAACAACATAGCATGTAAGATTCTGCCAGGTCAGGTGCTTGTGTAACATCTGCTTCTCCTGACATCCAGGAGGGACAAGGTGCTGCTCAGTGCTGACAGCTGCCCTCTGCCCCCCAAGCTGGTTTTAAGAAGAGCTGTTTGAAAAATGCTAATGTTTTTTCATGAGAAATTTTTAAAAATCAATATTTTTGTTTTCATCAAAATGTCCTGCAAACGTTTTTGGGGATTTCAAAACACAACAACAGAAAACTTGGATGGGGGGCAGAGTTTCAAAAGTTGTTTTCAGTTACATTTTTCAGTTTGGGACAAAATGTTTCCTGGCCTCGTTGACATGAAATGGAAATTACTTTGTGAAAAATGTTGTTTGACTGAAATTTTCACTGAAATTACGTATTGCGGAGAAATGTTTTGACCGGCTCTAGGGTTAGGCTGTTTAGGGTTTGTGGTTTGTGTGTAGTAGAGATCACTTCTCATCTGGGGTCAGACTGTGGTCAAAGGTGCTCCGCCGCTGACACTCTGGATGGTAGGTATGCATGTCGAGGAGTCAGTGGCAGGACATTCTCAGGGAAGGGCCCTCTACTCTGAAATCCCTTCCCTTGACTTAATCCACGACAACCTGACTCTGTAGGTCTTCAGGGCACAATGCAAAGTCTGGGTGTTTCCCCAGGTTTTCCATAAGGGGGTGACTGAGCAGGGACTCATTGTTTGCAAGGCAGGTCCCATAGCGGCCTTTGTGCCAGTTTCAGTTTAATGGATGAGCTGTATTTCCTGTCGATTCCATATGCCGTGAGCATTCTGAACAGCTCATGGAATACATTCAAAGACTGAAAAAATGCCCTATCTGTCTATCAGCTCCGGGGCTGGGAAGAAAACCAGACATTGTTTGTGAAGGGACTGCATGTGGCCTGGGCTGAACTGCTGCCTGCACGCGGAGTACACCCAGTGGAAAGACCAACGCAGGGCACAAGTCGCCACTGGCCTCTCTGAGGGCAAGATTCCCAGGCTGGTACCCAGTGCAGACCCCCTGTATGCTGCCTGCTCCCCAAATGGCAGCCTGACCATTTTGTATTCCAGCCTGGGCAGTCTGTGTGTGCAGGCCAGAGATCAGCAGCTCTGTCCTCTGGCTTCAGTTCAGCAAAGCACTGAGGCACGTGCCGAACTTGAACCACATGAGTAGCCCTGTTGTCGTCCATGGGTTTTCTCACGTGCTTAAAGCTAAGCACATGCTCAGATACCTGTACCTTGCTGAATCAGGGCCAAACATCCCGTGCCATGAATACACTGTTCTGCTCGCTGTCTTCTGCTCTCCACACTGCTGGGCCTCACCGCCCAGCCAGAGCCTGAAAATGGCTCCTCTTCTCTCCCCCACCCCCAAAGAGACATGCCTCCCCATCTCACAGTCATGGAGTGTAAGACCAGAAGGGATCACTGGTCTGATCTCCTGTATATCACAGGCCATTGTGTTTCAATCCGAACACCCCTGCACTGAGCCCAGCCACTTGTGTCTGACTAGCACATCCTCCAGAAAGGCAGCGGTACTATTTCCGGGGACTGATGTGATTTTTCCATTTGCCACATAACTACTCCATGCTTTGAGGAATGCTGTGTGGTCGCCTGATTTTGGGCTCTCTGTCAGTGCCTGTAGCAGCCATACGGTAGATCAGGATGTCCTGACCATTTCCCGGTGGTGTTCCTGGCATGCAGGACCTCACCAGTTCTCCTAGCCTTGGCCTTCTCTGGAGTTCTGGGGAAGTGGAAATGCCTCTGCAAGCCCAGC
Organism: Eretmochelys imbricata; assembly: GCF_965152235.1. Taxonomy (NCBI): domain Eukaryota; kingdom Metazoa; phylum Chordata; order Testudines; family Cheloniidae; genus Eretmochelys; species Eretmochelys imbricata. The sequence goes on along the minus strand of NC_135580.1, from coordinate 50,117,061 downwards.
TCCTGGGAGCTCTGCAATTGTCCCTTCTTTGTGTCCCCACAGGCCCCGCCCAGTCAGGGCGGGGTGTCAGTCAGTGTCTAATGCCTGACCATGCCTGTCTGTCTGCCTGCAGTGTGACGGAACGCTGCTGGACCTGAGCAGTACTTCGCTGGAGGGCATCGCCGTACTCAACATCCCCAGCATGTATGGTGGCTCCAATCTCTGGGGCGAGACGAAGAGACAGCGCAGCTATAACCGGATGAGCAAGAAAGTGCCCGAAAAGTTGCACTCCACAGTGGTCACTGATGCCAAGGAACTCAAGTTCTGCGTCCAAGGTGAGCTGCGTACGCCGTCACTCCCAGTGCATGGAGAGGCTGGGGGATGGGAGGTGGTAGGGCTCGATAAAGCACAGAGGGGGATGACTGAACCGTGAACATATATCTGTGGGCGCTTTGGTCATGGCTTAAAACAGGAAAATGAGAAAAGGTTCCCAACAATATGTTTTATGATCGAGATTGTTTTTTTTCATGAGCATTTAACTGGCCCAAAACAGAGGTAAATCCACACTGCCCTCATCCCACCTCCTTCCCTTCTCTCCTGGCGTAGGACCTGTGGCACCCAAAAATCTTTGTCCATTTGTCGACCCTTTGGGCGTTGGAAAGCCCTGGAGAATGGTCAAAAGATGGTTCCTTTGACTATGCTGAGATGGCCCTATGTGTACAATGGGGTTAATACTCCTTCCTTTCTCCAACTCAAGGACCATCTCTCCCTATGTGTATGAAGGGAGCAAGTGGGTTACCCCCCATCCCCTGGGTGCGGGTGGGTGGTGAATAGAGTGCCCTGGGTGTGGATGGGGGCAGGACCAGCTAGCCTGGGGCCTTCAGTGCCAGCCAGCCGGGGTGCTGTGGAGCGGAGCAGGCGGGGGATTGGTTAGCGATAACCCGGGGAATGGTGTGGGGATTGTTGGTCACAGATCTCAGTTAGGTCAGCGTGAGGCTCAGGGCCTGGTGTCTGTGTCTGGGTTCTGTCTGAGGAAGCTGTTTGCTGATTGCACTGCACGGGGGGGTAGAGGGGGCTGTCAGTGACCTTCCAAGGCACTGTAGGGTGACCAGGTGTCCGGTTTTTTACCATAACAGCCGGTCGAAAAGGGACCCTGGCAGCTCCAGACAGCACCGCCGACCAAGCTGTTAAAAGTCCGGTCATCGGTGCTGCAGAGCTAAGGCAGGCTCCCTACCTGTCCTGGCTCTGCACTGCACCCCGGAAGCGGCCAGCGGGTCCGGCTCCTATGTGGGGCGACTGCGAGAGCAGCACGTAGAGCCGCCTGCCACACCTCCGCCTAGGAGCTGGACCTGCTGACTGCTTCTGGGGCGCAGCACAGAGCCAAGACAGGCAGGGAGCCTGCCTTAGCCTCATTGCACTGCTGACCAGGAGCCACCAGGGGTAACCCTGCACCCCAACCCTGAGCCCCCTCCCACACCCTGAACCCTTCTGCCCCAATCTGGAGCCCCCTCCTGCACCCCAAACCCGTCATCCCCAGCCCCACCCCAGAGCCCACACCCCCAGACAGAGCCCTCACCCCCCCCTGCACCCCACCCCCCTGTCCCAGCCTGGAGCTCCTCCCACACCCAGAACCCCTCTGCCCTAGCCTGGAGCTCCCTCCTACACCCCAAAGCCCTCATCCCCAGCCCTACCCCAGAGCCCATACCCCCAGCTGGAGCCCTCACCCTCTCCCGCACCCCCAACTCCCTGCCCTAGCCCAGAGCTTTCTCCTGCACCCTGAACCCCTCATTTCTGGCCCCATCCCAGAGCCCGCACTCCAAGTTAGAGCCCTCACCCCCTCCTGCACACCAACCCGCTGCCCCAGCCCCATGAAAGTGAGTGAGGGTGGGGGACAGCAAACCACCAAGGGAGGGGGAATGTAGTGAGTGAGAGGCAGGGCCTCGGGGAAGGGGCAGAGCAGGAATGTGGCCTCAGGGAAGGGGGGAAGGGGCTAGGGTGTTCGCTTTTTTGAACGTTGGCAACCCTAAGGCACTGGCTGGGGCTTCCTGGCTTGTTTCCCCCTGTTGTCTGTGTGGCGGGGCGGGGGCAGGTCGGGGGGAGCAGGATTGGCCGTGTTGGGGCCCCAGGTACAGAGAGAGCTGTCATGGGGCTGGATTACCGCAAATTGGTGGTGAAGAGCTCGGGCCGTGCCAGCGAGCCAGGGGCCTGTGAACGTTCTGGAGCCCCTGAGCGCCGGGCTGTGGGCAGCTGCTCTCTGGAGCAGAGGCAGGTGATTATTAACATGATCAGTTGAAGCACGGGTGCAGGGTTCTTGTGGGGAGGGGAGCGCTTGAGAGGGAGGTGCAGCCTGCTGTGGGGCTGAGTCCTGGCAGCGTGGGAGGGGGCAGGAGGACAATGTGAGGTGCTGCCTGGCACTTCAAAAGTTTGACCCCAGAGGGCAAAGGCTGGGGCGTTCTTGGCAGTGCCCTGGGAGGCCAGAATTCCTCTTCCTGCTGGTGGAGTCTCGCTGGGGGATGGAGGTGGTAGCTAGTGACTGCTGTTGCTGGAGCAGTCATTTCTGCTTTGAGGGAAAAGCAGGGAATGAAACTGCGGAGCTCGTCCTGTTACACTCCCTCCAGGCCCTTACTGCAGTGACGCCAGCTCTGGCATCTGCACGTTTCATGATAGCTGGTGGTTTTCTGCAAGCCCCAACTCCTAGAGTCAGGTGATTGTGTGAGAATCTCAGCTTGCCTTTCTAGCCCTCCTGGTTGAAAAGAAAACCTTTTGAGGGCATGAGCTGAGGGCGACCTAGCAGCTCAGAGACCAGAAGACAAAGAAACAACATTTACTGTGGTTTAAACTCTCATGATTTCTAAGCCAATCTCATGATTTCTGGGCCCTGACTCAGGACTTTTGCACACTTGGGGTTGGGCTTGGGAGGGACTCTGAAGGTACCTGAAGAAAGCTCTGCATCTGCTATTTCCTTGACAGTGGCCTGTAAAAGCGGGCTGCATTTTGCTGTACGCTGGCTCCCCTCTCTAGGGGCCCTGATAGGCTGCCACACAGTATGACTGAGACAGCCATGGGAGCAGCACAAACTGGAGGGGCACAGCCCGTTGCTTAAACCTCCTTAGTCAGATAGCGGGCCTGACTCCCTGTGGCCCTGCGTCTGGTGTGGCGATTTCCGCCTGCGCCAGCTGTGCCCAGGGAAGATGGCTGCAGAGGTGCAGGGCAGTGGGGAATCAGGCCCAGTGTAGTCACACCAGTGTGTACAGCTCCTCCCATCGGTTTGTGGCTGTGTTCAGAGGGCCCAAACTAAACACTTGCTTTGCAAATCTTGTCCTCCATAGGAGGACGCAGACCAAGGGCTTCAAGAGAATTATACCCTGGTCCCTTCCCATTTTAATTCCATCCTTCATCTGGACTTGGGCATGGAGATACACCCTTTGCGGTGTGAGAGTCAGTGCTAGTGACAATGTCAAAGTTAAGGGAACCCAACAAAGAGGAGGCCATCCTGCCCCAGAGGCAAAGGACGGAGAATAAACAAACACAAATTTATTAGAAAGCCCTCCGGCTGCTTGAGAGAGTCAATACAATAAACAAACAGAACCCCATGTGTTTTTCAGCCTCCTCAAGTTTTAGTCGAGCCTCCAGTCTCCTACGAATTGGGGATTATTATAGAACACAGATTGTGTGTGTTCACTAGATATGAATTGAGTCAAATGCTTAACTACTAGTCCTGCTAGCCCATAAATCCGGCGGGGATAGCTCTGAAGATTGCCATTCAATATCTCGGAGCAAAATCTTTAAACATTGGGAGATGCCGGGGATTGTTCCTGAAGGTAACATTTAGGTTCTTCTGATAAGATCCAGGCCCAGGAGGGTTTCTGTGGTAGGGCTCTGTGAAGTGCTTCCACAGGGCTAGGAAGACAGAGGAACTTCAGAGCCCCAATGTGAAAAGGAGAAGATAGTATAAAGGGGCGGAGGGTGGGGGTGTGTGTAAATTAACTAGCCACTGGGTGTTTGCAGGAAGAGAGAGCTGCTACAGGAGGGGTGGGTTCCACCTTAATGCAAGTAACTCAAAAGAGCATGCACAGAAAACTAGCAAGGCTTTGTGGAATTATTTTAAGTAGGAGCTGGGAGAGGGCTGCTGGGTGCCAAGGTGCAGCAGAGGCAGACAAAACCTTCTGTCCAGGTGTCAGTGAGACACAGCTATCTCCGAACTCAGTAAAGTGTAAGGCAGAAATTACAGCTGGAGAAGGGACAGGTTGAAATCAGAGAGAAAAAGCCCAGAAAGTAGTGAGTTCAGAGTGTTCAGAGTTCAGTGAGTCTAGAACTAGCTGTTCCGAGAAGCAATGATGCTGAGAAACTGCTTCTGTAACTCTAGTCCCAATGTGATCTGACCGTCCATTGTTATCCAGTGAGTCATCTATTGTTCTGGGTGATTAGACTGAGCTGCTTCTTGGAGCTCCCTCAGCACGGCACTCAATGCTGTGTTCTTCTTCGGGGCGCTGGTAGCATAGCCCTAGTGGCATGTTTGTTGTTATGACTTGGAGCCATACGGAGTAATGTGTGTGATCGGAATATCTTCCGTACTGATCAGGCCCCCACCTCCGAGAAGGTGAGCACCTCATGGTCTCTAATGTGTTATCTTCACCCGCCCAATAGGAAGGAGCATGATAAAGGTCTCACAATAATGAATGGGAGAGAGAAGTGCTCCTATTCCTCCTGTCTTGTAACTAAGGCTGCATTTCTGTCACGGAGGTCCGTTGACTTCTTCAGTGGCTGACTCCGGGCTAACCGAGCAGATCAGGCAGCCCCTGGGCCAGCCTCTGCTGGGATAGTTTGGGTGTGGGAGGGGGCTCAGGGCTGGGGCAGGGGGTTGGGGTGTGCAGCAGCACTTACCTCGGGTGAGGGCTTCCCAGAAGCGGCCAGCATGTCCCTGCAGCTCCTAGGCAGAGGGGTCAGGGGAGCTCCACGCACTGACCGTGCTCCCAGGCACTGCCCCCCACAGCTCCCATTGGCTGCAGTTCCTGCCCAATGGGAGCTACGGAGCTGGAGCTCATGGCGGGGGCAGCATGGGAAGCCACCCGACCTTCCCTCCCCCTAGATGCTGCAAGGACACATGGAACCAGGTAGGGAGCCTGCCAGCCCCGCCAACCCTCCCCCCAGCACCGGCAGGGGGTCTCCGCCCGCCCTCTCCAGCATCAGCGGGGGTCCCAGGCCACCACCCCCCAGCACCCACAGCACCCTCAGACCCCCCACCCCGAGCACCTGCAGATCCCTGCCCCAAGTTTTAGTTAGGGATATATAGTACAAGTCATGGACAGGTCACGGGCCGTGAATTTTTGTTTACTGCCCGTGACCTGTCCATGACTTTTACTAAAAATACCCGTGACTAAAACGTAGCCTTACTCATAACACAAGAACAAGGGGACGTTCAATGAGATTGAAAGGTGGCAAATACAAAACTGATCAAAAATACTTTCTTACCCAACACATTATTACCCCCTGGAACTCACTGCCACTTAATAACTTTGAAATCTAGGACTTTGTAGGATTGATAAAATGTCTCTTACTATGTGTATGCACAGCACCTAGCACAATGGGATCCTGATCTTAGTGCTACTGTAAAACAAATAATAGATAATGCCAAATAATAAATAATAGGCAAAGAGTAACTATTAATGGAATGATGGCAGATTGGAAGGAGGTCTCAAGTGGGGTTCCACAGGGATCTGTTCTGGGTCTGGTGTTATTTAACATCTTCATTAATGACCTGGATGTAGGAATAGAGAGCACAGTGATCAACTTTGCAGATGACACAAAGTTGCAAACACTAGGGAGGACAGAGCTAAAATTCAAAGGGATCTTGATAAATTGAAGAACTGAGCTATCGACAACAAAATGAAATTCTACAGGGACAAATGTAAGCTGCACTTAGGCAAGAAAAACTAAAGGCACAAATACAAAATGGAGGATAACTGGCTTGGCAGCAGTACAGCTGAGATGGATCCAGGAGTTGTAGCGGATCAACATGAGTCAGCAATGCAATGCTGTTGCAAAAAAAGCAAATGCAGTGTTGGGTTGCATTTAAAGAGGTATAGCATGCAAGTCACAGGACATGATAGTACTGCTCTACTCCGCCCTAGTTTGGCCTCAGCTGGAGTACTGTGTCCAGTTTCGGTCACTGCTATATAAAAAGAATGTAGAGAAACCAGAAAGGATCCAGAGGCGGGTAACAAAGATGATCAAAGGGATGGAAAGCAAGCCATAGGAGCAAAGGCTGAAGGAACTGGGTATGTTTAGTTTGGAAAAGAGGAGATTGAGGGGGGCCATGATAGTGGTCTTCAAATCATTGAAAGGCTGCCATAAGAAAGATGGAGAAAAGTTGTTCTCTCTTGCCACAGAGGGCAGGACAAGAGGCAATGGGGTCAAACTACAGCATAGCAGCTTTAGATTAAATCTCAAAAAAGGTTCCTAACTGTAAGAACAGTAGGACAATGGAACAAACTGCCTAGGGGAAGTCTTGGAAGCTCCTTCTCTGGAGGTTTTCAAAAGGAGGCTGAATAGCTCTCTCTCTTGGATGGTTTAGACCAGTGATGGGCAACTTGCGGCCCGTGGGTCGCATGCGGCCCATGAGGGTAATCTGATTGCAGGTCACAAGACATTTTGTTGATGTTGACCATCCACAGGCATGGCCCCCTGCAACTCCCAGTGGCTGAGGTTCGCCGTTTCCACCAATGGGAGCTGCGGGAAGCGGTGGCCAGCACGTCTCACAGGCCACAGGTTGCCCACCACTGGCTTAGACACAACAAATCCTGCGTCTTGGAAGGGAGTTAGACTAGCTGACCCTTGCAGTCCCTTCTCACCTGTGGTTCTATGAGTCTGTGCAGTTTCAGGGATCTTCCTTGAAAGCATCTGTTACTGGCCTCTGTCCCCCAGGCTACCTGTCCAACCACCTGCTCTGGAGGAGGGTTGTGTGCTGGTGTTTCTGATTGACCAGATTTGGTAAAGAAAATTATGTGGAATGTGTGCGGGGGGAGCAGCTGCCAGGGCAGGCAGCATGATGGGACTCCATTTCAGCCACTGTCTCTCTCTTCTCACAGCCCCCCTGTGGATCTGGGGCTTGGATCTGACTGCTGAGATTCAAGGAACTAATTGGCCAGTTTTTGGCCAAGCTGAGGGGAAGCAGAACCCTGCAGAGAGATCATTGCTGTTGACGGGTGCATACACAGCATGGACAAAATGACAGCTGTGAGTCAGGAGAGCTCAGGTTGCTCTGCCTTTCCTGTTTTTCTGCTCCTCGAGGCCCAGTTGGGACCATTGCAGCTCACTGACTGGGAGTGGGAATTGTTTCGGCCCCAGCTTCTGTCTGGGGGTTGGCCTTGAACTTTGACTGTGAAACACTGGGAAATCCTTCTCCAGCACATGGGGAGGAGCTGAGTCCCAGACAGCACCATCGGTGGCTAGGATGAGCATTGCCTTCCTAACGCCATTCTAACGGTATGCGTGTGCAGAGTCTGGATCATTTGCATATGTGCCTGGATGGCCTCCAGAGGCCTTTGACAAACATCAGTAACAAATTCGGAAGCTGCTCAGGGGAACATTGATTATTTGTTCCAGTTTCCGGGAATACAAGAAGTTTTTAAAAGCTCCAGGATTGGCTGGTTGGGCTAATGAGCCCCTGCTTTCCCATGGCTCTCCCCAGCAGCACTAAATCTTGCCATTTTCATAGTCACATAGTTAGTGTGACTCTGTGCTGGAGTAAACATGGAGCCTGCCTTTGTTCATCACTCATCCCACACCACCAGTGGGGCCCAGATGGGTTCACTTGCACCTGTAGAGTTGGTGGCTTTTCTTTATTTGACGAGGTCAGAGGGAGACAGTGAACCCCTTCTACTGACAGTCTTCTCTAACGTATTGCATTTTACAATAGGAGAGCACATTTCCTAGTCACAGTTTGAAGACCCTGCAGCAGAGTTTCCGCAGATGTGGCACGGACTCTCCAAACCACGGCAGGGCTCCTCTGTTCAAACTTCCAGCCAGTCTATTTCTCATGCAGCTGCCCCTAGCTGCAGGGCAAAAGGTTCCCCCAAGTACAATTTCTTTATGGAGATTAGTGCTAGCTACGTGTGAGAGAGCCCCTCCCGGGATAAACTCTTAGGAACTATAGTCTGTATGTATCAGACTAACAACTCTGCATGATTTGTAAGAACACGGGCTGGGGCTGTCGCTCCAAGTTACTGGCCCCAGATCTGTCCCGGGGCTGAGCCCTTTGCGGCTCAGGGGTTGCTTGACATAAAACAAACAGGGAGCCATTTCATTCTGCTTGGATGTCTCACATTTGAAAGGAACATCTGCCTTTGGGACAGTAGATGAGACAATGTTACGATTGCCTGTAATCTCGAAGTGCTGTAAATAATAAAGCAAGTGCAGAGTTATTAAGCCCAGCCCAGCCATGATGTGGCGATCACCTGCAATAGCCTTTATGTTTCTTCCTTTTGCAGGAAGTCTCACCTCTGCTAGCTTTCATAAAGGCATTGATTGGAGAAGTGGATAAGAGTCTCTGCAGAGGTAAAGCTGAGGACCATCAATGGCTATTAGCCAGGATGGGCAGGGATGGTGTTTGCCAGAAGCTGGGAGTGGATGACTGGGGTAGATCACTTGATGATTGCCTGTTCTGTTCATTCCCTCTGAAGCACCTGGCATTGGCCACTGTCAGAAGACAGGACACTGGACTAGATGGACCTTCGGTCTGACCCAGTATGGCCATTCTTATGTTCTAGGTTTGTTTTCCATTATGAGCCCAATAGTGCCCTTTCCTTTATAGTCCTTAAAAGGTCCTTGCCATAAATGGGCTGTGGTGAGCGGAGGGAATTGTTTTAACTAATTGAGGAGATTCAAGGAGGCCAGTTTTGAGCCAGGGGATCCAGACAACATAGATGTTAATCATGTTTTGCCATCCTTGTAATCGTGGCGGGAGGGGCGGGAGAGAGGGTGTTGGTTTTGTCAGTGCTAGTTGCGGAAGAGATTGTCTTATAAACTTTAGATTGGGGATCTCTGGAAGAGCTCGGTAATACCTGCCAGCCTGGGATGAACTGGGGAGGGAAAGGCCTATTTGGGAAGGCATCTGTTGGGGAATTAGCATCATCATGTGGGCAGTTGGCTCTGGCAGAGGGTACCCAAATGACTGGTGGAACGCAAAGCTTTTGCCGACAAAACCAGCCAGACGCTCATGTGGCCAAAGCCTTCAAGATGGAACACGATCATCAGGGAGGTTTGCCACTTGGGGTGAGTTGAAAAAAGACTGGGAAAATCCAAGCCTGACACCCCCCAGCCAGCTTCACGCCCTGCCTTTCTGCCTGACGCAATGCAGCCACCAGTAGCCAGAGCACCAGAGCACGAGTCTGTGGTGCTCCATAGCTCCAGGGGGAATAGGTGTTTGTGGGAGGAAGGGCAGGGAAGCAGTGGCCCAACATCTACCAAGATCCCCATCACTGAGCAATTCTTAATGATTTCTTGCTCCATTTGGCCCTGGACCTGCCTGTTTAGAATCATTACCAGGAGTACAGAAGAATGGCCCTACTGGGTCAGACCATCGGTCCAGCTAGCCCAGTATCCTGTCTTCCAACAGTGCATGGTGCCAGATGCTTCAGAAGGAGTGAACAGAACAGGGCAATTATTGAGTGATCCACTCCATATCATCCAGTCCCAGCATCTGGCAGTCAGAGGTTTAGGGACACGCAAAGCATGGGATTGTGTCCTTGCCCATCCTGGCTAATAGCCATTGATGAACCTATCCTCCATGAATTTATCTAGCTCTTTTTTGAACCTAATTATACTTTTGGCCAGCTGCCTATTAATTTCACTGGGTGACCCCTGGTTCTTGTGTTTTGTGAATGGGGTAAATAACACTTCCTTATTCAACTTTCTCCACACCAGTCATGATTTTATAGACCTCTATCATATCCCTCCTTATTTGCCTCTTTTCTAAACTGAACAGCCCCAGTCTTTTTAGTCTCTCCTCTATAGAAGTTGTTCCGTACACCTAATCATTTTTGTTGCCCTCCTCTGTACTTTTTCAAATTCTAATCTATCTTTTTTGAGATGGGACGACCAAAACTGCACACAGTGTTTCAAGGTGTGGATGTACTGTGGATTTATATAGTGGCATTTTGATATTTTCTGTCTTATTATCTGTCCCTTTTCTAATGATTCCTAACAGTCTGTTAGCTTTTTTGACTGCCATTGCACATTGAGCAGATGTTTTTAGAGAACTATCCACAATGACTCCAAGATCTCTCGAGTGGTAACAGCTAATTTAGATCCCATCATTTCGTATGTATAGTTGGGGTTATGTTTTCCAAAGTACATTGCTTTGCATTTATCAACTTTGAATTTAATCTGCCATTTTGTTGGCCATTCACCCCGTTTTTTGAGATCCCTTTTTTACTTTTCACAGTCTGTATTGGACTTAACGATCTTGAGTAGTTTTGTATGATATACAAACTTTGCCATCTCACTGTTTACCTCTTTTTCTAGATCTTTTATGACTATGTTGTTGAACAGCACTGGTCCCAATACAGAGCCTTGGGGAACCCTGCTATATACCTCTCTCCACTGTGAAAACTGACCATTTATTCCTACCCTTTGTTTCCTATCTTTAACCAATTACTGATACATACTGAGCCATCTGTTTGTCAGAGATTTAAAGTATTTTTCTGCAATAAGCTTGTAAAATGTTGAAAATTTCTGTACCAGTAGGGGGAGGGGTTATTGAACATGGGAACTTTGTTCGAGCAGTAAGTGAGAGGACCTAATGCATCTGCTTGTCTAGGCCAGTCTCTGTTTGGGAATTCTATCACCTAGAATATCATACTGGATTGGATGCTCTGAGTTGTGATAGGTCTGTATTTTCTTTTAAATGTTGAGTTGTGACATTGGCCTCTCAGTATCTAGGTGGGTGATGCTGCAAGCAGAGTGTGGTAATATCTGACTCGACTGAACTGTAACCATTTGACTGTAATCATTTGTGAGTTTCAATGGCAAGCCTTTGAAGAAGAGATGGTCAAAACTCCAAATTTCTGTTTTGTGGGATATTTGGACATTTTGAAATTTGTTTTCATTCCCAAATTGGAATGCAGAAAAATATGTTCAAGTTTCCCTGGAAATGAAAAAATGCCAAAAGTTATTGCTTTGAAATTTTTCATTTTGAAATTTTGTTTCAATTTTTAATTTATGGGGTTTTTTTTGTTTTTATATAATTTTTATTATTTAATGACATGTCAGTAGTAAAAACAACGAGGAGTCCTTGTGGCACCTTAGAGACTAACAAATTTATTTGGGCATAAGCTTTCGTGGGCTAAAACCCACTTCATCAGATGCATCCATTTGAAGATGAAAGATGATGCCCAGATAAATTTGTTAGTTTCTAAGGTGCCACAAGGACTCCTTGTTGTTTTTGCTGATACAGACTGACACCGCTACTACTCTGAAACATGTCAGTAGTAGTAGTGCATAACATGACATTAGACAAGCAAGGATTTTCAATCTCCTAGCAAAATGATTCCAGGCTAACACAGGATACTGAAAATAGCTGCTCTACGAGTTAGTACTCTAAGTGCTTATCTTATTTTGTTTCAAAGTGTCAAAATATTTCATTATAACACAAACAGGAAATGAAAATATGATCTAGAGAATAAGACAAACAGTAGTAAGTAGCAGCTGCTCTTACTGATTTTAAAAAGATAAATATAATAGTTGAAATATTCTGTCTTTATGACACATCAGTACTAGCTGTACAGAATATGATGTTGTAGGACATTCTTTACATCAGTGGTTCTCAGCCAGGGGTACGTGTACCCTAGGGGGTACTTAGAGGTCTTCCAGGGGGTACATCAACTCATCTAAAAAAGAAAAGGAGTACTAGTGGCACGTTAGAGACTAGCCAATTTATTTGAGCATAAGCTTTCGTGAGCTACAGCTCACTTCGTAGCTCACGAAAGCTTACGCTCAAATAAATTGGTTAGTCTCTTAGGTGCCACAAGTACTCCTTTTCTTTTTGCGAATACAGACTAACACGGCTGCTACTCTGAAAACTATCAACTCATCTAGATATTTACCTAGTTTTACAACAGGCTACAGAAAAAGCACTAGCAAATTCAGTACAAACTAAAATTTCATACAGACAATGACTTGTTTATATTGCTCTATATACCATACACTGAAATTGCAAGTACAATATTTATATTCCAATCGATTTATTTTATAATTATGTGGCAAAAATGAGAAAGTAAGCAGTTTTTCAGTAATAATGTGTTGTGGGACACTTTTGTATTTTTATGTCTGATTTTGTAAGGAAGTAGTTTTTAAGTGAGGTGAAACTTGGGGTATGCAAGTCAAATCAGACTCCTGAAAGGGGTACAGTAGTCTGGAAAGGTTGAGAGCCACTGCTTTACATGATGCAACATGTCATTATGTAAAAATAATAAAAAATATAAAAGTGAAAAATTCATAAAATAAAATCATGAATGAAATATCAATATTTTTCCTTTTAAAAATTCCCCCAAAATTGTTTAAAAATATGTTCACAGGAAAATTAATTGAAATCTGTACAGTTTCATGACAAATTTCTGTTTAGTAAAAATGCCATATTCCGACAGAAAAGTGTTTTGACAAAAAAAATCTGAGCAGTTGTACTGCTAAGTGTCCTTCCTAGGGCCCTTGCAAGGTTTGGATGTGTCAACAGGACGCCTTTCACAGTTCAATGGTACAGTGCCCTGCACTACCTTGGTAACTGGAGTATTTCATCTGGTTTGGAGTTTTTTTATTGAAATATTTACTTTTCTTAATGATAGCAGAGAGACAAGGTGATGTATCTCACCCAGTGCACTAAATGCCGCAACAACTATGTGGGTGAAACAAATCACTTTGCTCTTGAAGGAACTCACACAGGGAAATGATAAAAGACACAAACGTCACTTCACCTGTGGGGGAACACTTCTCACAAACCCATATCTGACCTGTCAGTCATTGTCCTCGAAGGAAACCTGCACAACACCTTAAAAAGATGAGCCTGAGAGCTTAATTTCATAACTCTGCCAGACCCTAAAAATCATTGTCTTAATAAAGAGACTGGATTTATGGCTTATTACAACAGTCTGTAACCCACTAACCCCCCTTTTTTTGTTCTATGATTGGAGGGGTGTTAACTGGCCGCTTCACCTTGAATGGTCTCTTATAATATGTGTTAATGGCTTACGCTAAACAATCTGTTCCACCTTGTATGTAGCTGTTACACTCTGCGTACCTTTCGCAGAGCTCTGTGTAGCTTAAAAGCTTGTCTCTCTCCCCAACAGAAGTTGGTCCTATAAAAGATATTACCTCATCCACCTGTCTTTCTAATACTCTAATGATAGTGTCATTTTGTTAATTGGTAACATTTTGCCATTTTCAAAATGGTTTAATTTGACGTTTGAGAACAGTATATTCTGCATTGCTTGCTCCACAAGGAGCAAGTCCCAGAGTCCCAGCAGTGGGAAGTTATTGCATTCAGCAGAATCTCACTAATCTGTACTTTGGCAACCTGCAAGGCCACACCAGAAATGGATTTTCAAGCTCTGTGGTGGATCGAAGCTGGAATCGACAATATTTTCTTGTTGTGCTGGGCTGGTGCTCCCACTTGCCCCACCCCATCCTTTCTGCAAGGCCAGAGGTGGTGGGTATGGCCTGCCAGGAGTGATGTGGGGAGACGCCTGGTGATTTTGGTTATGTTGGTGTTGGGTTATGTGATTTTGGTGTTATTGGTGGTTGGATGGTTATTGGTGGTTATATGACAGGTTGGGTCACAGAAACCCCCTTCGGGACTACCACCTGATGTGCTGAGACTACCTCTGAGCCCAGCTTAACTGAAAACAGCTTAAGAAGTGTTCCTGCCTCCAACACTCAGATACCCAACTCCCAATGGGGTCTAAACCCCAAATAAATCCGTTTTACCCTGTATAAAGCTTATACAGGGTAAACTCATAAATTGTCCACCCTCTATAACACTGATAGAGAGAGATGCACAGCTGTTTCCCCACCCCCCAGGTATTAATACATACTCTGGGTTAATTAATAAGTAAAAAGTGATTTTATTAAATACAAAAAGTAGGATTTAAGTGGTTCCAAGTAATAACGGACCGAACAAAGTGAATTACGAAGCAAAATAAAATAAAACACGCAAGTCTAAGTCTAATACAGTAAGAAAACTGAATACGGATAAAATCTCACCCTCAGAGATGTTTCAATAAGCTTCTGTCCCAGACTGGATGCCTTCCTAGTCTGGGGCACAATCTTTTCCCCTAGTATAGTCCTTGTTCCAGCTCAGGTGGTAGCTAAGGGATTTCTCATGACTGCAGCCCCCTTTGTTCTGTTCCACCCCCTTATATATCTTTTTCACAAGGCGGGAATCCTTGTCCCTCTCTGCGTTCTCACCCCTCCTTCTAAATGGAAAAGCACCAGGTTAAGATGGATTCCAGTTCAGGTGACATGATCACATGGCACTGTAAGACTTCATTACCCTCTTGCCAGCACACAGGTATACAGGAAGACTTACAAGTAAACAGAGCCATCTACAGTCAATTGTCCTGGTTAATGGGAGTCATCAAAATTCCACACTTTGCATAATTACAATAGGCCTTCAGAGTTATATTTCATATTTCTACTTTCAGATACAAGAATGATACATACATACAGATAGGATAACCGTACCCAGTAGATTATAAACTTTGTAATGATACCTTACAAGAGACCTTTTGCATGAAGCATATTCCAGTTACATTATATTCACACTCATTAGCATATTTTCATAAAATCATATAGTGTGCAACATCACACATTTGTTAAAGGATTTCCATGGGTGCCCAGAGCAGTGGACAGGTGCTTTTCTATTGTATATTGGTAAATCTCAAAATAACTGATGTCACTCTTCCAACTGGCGAACCTCTTATCAGTCCAGGAACCTAATAACACCCTAGAAAGGTGCTAGGCTGCTTACATTTGCTTGGTGATGTTGGTGCACGTCCAGTGGCAGATTAACCACTGGGTGAATAGGGCCCGTGCCTAGGGGGCCCCCGGAAAACTGGTCGCCCTGGCACCCCGCCAATGCTCCGCCTTGGGCTCCTGCCGGGGAGCAGGGGTCGGGCACAGGGGCTTCCCCTGTTCCACCTGCCTGGCTCTCCTGCCGGGGAGCGGGACAAGCCCCTGCATCCCAACCCCACTCCCTGGCAGGAGCTTCAGGCAGGCGGGCGGAGTGGGGCAAGCCCCCATACCTGATCCCATTTCCCCAGCAGGAGTGCCAGGCTGGGGGGAGGGGAGGGAGCGGGGCAAGCCCCTGTGCCCGACCCTATTGCCCTAGTAGAAGCACACGGGAGGGTGTGGTGGTGGGCTGGGGACTGCAGGCGGAAGGGGTGAGGAGGGGGCCCCCACTTGCTCTGGCCCAAGGCCCCACAAAATGGCAATCTGCCTCTGTGCACATCCTTCTTTCTAATGTCAGTAGCAGCTTCTTCCATCAGCATGATGGAAGCCATGACTGCCCATCCTCGCTGGCCCAGCTAGTGAACTTCAGGCAGATGGATCTCCTGTTGGCCGAATGCCCAAGTGGATTCTGGCTCATAATGCTCCCATGGGACAGTGCTTCTCTGTCATGGGAAAGCTTATGTGCCAGAGGACCCCCCAGCCTGGTCCCCAGATGCAAGTTCAGAGCAGTGCCCTTAGACTCAGCCACAGCATCTAAAGCCCCATGGGACCAAACATTTACGTCCACATGTCCGTCAGGCCAGCTCGCAGGCAGCACCTTCATTTTTGCCCAAGGGAGAATCATTACAAGTACAGCGCTTTACTGGTCGGCTTTTCTTTTGCCCCCCGAGTCCATACCCAGTGACCATCATGGTCACTCATCCCGGCAATTCACATCTCGCCATACCTCGGTGGTTGGCTAGGGAAGGTGCAGGTGCTACAGGAGGCGAGAGCTGGCCTGAGAAGACCTGCTCTCACCTGCAGGCTAAGGATATACCACGTGAAATCCACCTTCGCACTCGTGTCTGTTGGGGAGACCATGGAGCTGGTAATGGCAAAGGTTTGCCTGGCTCGAGGAGATTTGCAGACCTACTCACAACTACTCTGTTGGTAGGTTCTCAGCTTCAAAACCAGGGGGGTACCTGAGGTCACTGGCTCAATGGTGTTGTGCATCTCGATAACCCCAGTTGTCCGGCTAAGAGGAAGCTGCCTCAGGAGAACAATTGAAGCAACAGAGTGTTCCTCCTGGTGTGATGGACCAGCCCTCGTGATGTTTGCAGAGTGGTTCTCTTTGACTCACCAGTCTCCCAGGAACCAGGCCTGCAAGGCAGGAGAGGATGCACATCTGGGCCAGTGGACAACCCACAATTTGAATGGCTATTGCCTTGGGCAACATTAATGGTAAGCAGTAGTAGCAGCCAGGAGGCTGGTAGAGATCCTCAGCGGAGACAGCTGGAGCTCAGTGTGCTCCGGTCACACTCCCTACCCTGGAGCTGTAGGCAGCATGTGGTATGGAAGTCAGCTGTGCTGGGAGTGAGATGTGCCCTGCAAAGAGAGCAGAGTGGGGCTGTGAGCCCCCTTGGAGAGTCTCCAGCACAAGGCAGTGCAGAGTGCAGAGCATTCTCTAGTGCTCAGGAGTTATCATAAAGATGCTACTGGATTTCTTTGGCCAGCCTGTTTCTGTGAGTTCCTGTCGCTGTTTGTTCCTCTGTACAGCTACAAAAATGCTTCTAAAACGCAATCCACTTTCCCAGTGAACAGCAACTAAAGGCACAAGGTCTTCAGGAGAACCTTGCTGAGGAGAGTTCATCAGCTTTGATATCGTGTGGCCCGTCCCTGGGCAAGAGCGGCTTAATAGCACCGTTGGTGCAGGTGGGATTCCTACGGGGGGAAGGCAGGACATCTTGGATGTGACTGAGCTTTCAGGCTGTGCATGAATGAAACACAGACAGGGTCAGGCTGGAGAGTTCGAAGTCCACTGGCTTCCTCCATTCAGGGGCCTCCTGCCCCCGCCAAAGAAACAAAGCGAGAACTTTGCAGCTTTGAACTCTTCCGTTTCTGCTCCATAGCTGGACCCTGCTGCCCTAGGTAGACTGACGTCTGCATCCTTCTCCAGCCATCCTGTCCCAGCCCCATTTATAGTCAGTTACCTAGTGTGACTTTTCGGCACTAAGTTGGCTATTAAATGAACCCACTCTTCCTGGGCACTTTGCCAACGGCTGCCCAGTATCAGAACTGCCTCTTGTGAGCAAGCGGCCTGAGAGACGAACGCAGACCCTGCACTTCTCTGTCAGGCTACAGCCCAGGGCATGGTGCAGGCAGGACACTTGTTGGTATGGTGGACGGTCTCCTCTTGCCCTCAGCCAGGGAGATGCCATGTAGCTGCATCCTACAGGGCTTCTCTGTGCCTTGCCATACCACTGATATCAATATCCATCTATACCCAACATCAAAATGTCACTGTTAATGGAGAATCATTATCCAATGGGGCCGTTTCCCCCGGGGATCTGTTCTTGCCCACCGCTGTTCAGCTTCTTGATCAATGAACTGGGAGGAAATACAAAATCATTCATGGCTGGTAAACTCTGCAGCTGATCCAAAGCTGAATGGAGTGATAAATAATGCTAAGGGCAGTTACACAGAGCGGGCTGGACAACTTGGTAAGCTGGGCCCAAGCCAACATGCATTTTAATGCAGCCAAAGGCAAGGGCATATATCCAGGAACAAATAGTGTAGGCCACATTTTCAGGGTGGGAGATTGTATTTTGGACAGCAGTTACTCTCACCTATCTAGGGCTCCTGGCTGCTGATTGCAGAACAGAGTCCCAGCCCTGACATCCTTTTGGTCTCCTTAATGCATTCAAAAAGAAAAGGAGTACTTGTGGCACCTTAGAGACTAACCAATTTATTTGAGCATGAGCTTTCGTGAGCCACAGCTCACTTCATCGGTGAGCTGTGGCTCACGAAAGCTCATGCTCAAATAAATTGGTTAGTCTCTAAGGTGCCACAAGTACTCCTTTTCTTTTTGCGAATACAGACTAACATGGCTGTTACTCTGAAACCTGTCATTAATGCATTCAGAGACCCACATAGACACAACAGGGAAATATGCCCCCTTCTGCCTGTGGCTGGCCTGAAGACTGAGCCACACCCTATCAAACATAGACCTGGGATTGTGATCTGACACCTGGGACCTGTGCTGGTTGCTGGAGCTTGCAGGACTGGATTGAAGAGTGAACCACACCCCTTAAAAAAGCTCTCACTGGTACAAAATGCATCAGCCCATTAGCTTAGCAAGGCAGGTTGCTGAGAGCACATCGCTCCGCTGTACGGAAATAGGCTTGGGGGCCTTCAGAGAGCAAGTTACATTCCCTGATTCTCATAGTTTGTCTGCCCCAACCCCAGCCCTTCAGCCTAAGTTAGAGCTGCTTAGGGACTGCTCTAACCACTGCTAGCTACCTGTGGTCCCTACAGGACCACACAACATGTGAGAAATGATGGAGTGCAGCTGTGCTGCACCTGCTCCCCTGCTCCCAATTAACCCCTCCCATCCTCCACACTGCAGGAAGAAGGGCAGTTGGTGCAAGAACTGGCAACACTACTGTCCACCTGCTCAGTGCTCCTCCATGCCGGGGGAATTCCCTGCTGGCCAAATCCTGAGTGGCCAGAACCGGGGCAGAGAGACTGGACCATTGCATTCTGTTTGGGGAAGTCTGTGGTCTCTTCCTCTCTCAGGAAAGGGGCGTCTGAGATCACTGAGCACGCCCCACAGGCTGAGGACAGGGGGCCTCCACTCCAAAGGGGGTGTTGTTGTGTGGGAGATGCTGACCAGAGAAGAAAGGCTCTTACAGAGCCACAGCACTGTCTGGTCTCATCAGAAAACAAGCATTTGTCTCTCATCTCAACATTTCTCTTCTCCGCCTCCCTCTTTCCTCTCTTGGCACCCTCCTCTTTCTTGGAGCCCCTCCCTTCACTGCCAGAGCCTCTTCCCAGCAAAGCTGAACAAGTCTTCTCCAAGCCATTGCAAGCGGCTGCTTTTTCAACCCCGGCCTTTGAAGTCCTTCCGGAATATCATCAGCATTTCATTCATTGCCTGCAAGGGGGAGCTTTGGTTTGAAAATCCAGACAGGACAATGCATTTCTGTCTTTGTCAAGAGTGCGCAGCCCAGGGGCAAAGTGGGGTTGGCAGGGATGAACATGCAGGTGCTGTGGAGGAGCAGAAACTGCATCCCGGCTAGGCTAGGCACAGGCCTAGTGGCGTGGTGAATAGCAGCTGTAACTCAGCAAGGGTATCAGGCTGTCTCACTCACAGTACGGGCACATGCATGTGGCGTCTTGCACTCCAGTTCTTCTCTCACCTAGCGAATGGAGCAGCATTCACACCCACCTCTGAGGGAAGTGGAAAAAGCATCATCCCCCTGAGTCTTTGTCAACGGACCAGACAAAACAGAGGACAGTCTAATGTAGCGGGGAACGGCACAGAGAACTGAACAGATTGTTCCCATCGCTAATTCCAGCTTATGCTGCCAGGGGTCAATTCAACAGCAAGGTCTTAAGAAATAAATGCAAGTTTATGAACAGGTCCTCATCCTGCCTGGTTCAGTGGGTGTGAAACACGACAGTTGTGAGTTGGGTGGCGCACGCCCCCTTTGCACAGGTGCAGATGACTGCATAAGGCAGCAGGGGCCAGGTATGCAAGGGGTAAGTGGAAGCACTGGGAGCCTTCCCTGTCCCACCTTGTGCACCCAGAGATAGCCGCATTCCTGTGCTCAGGACATTTCCGGGGCTGCTCCCTGCCAGTGCTCTTAGGTGGAGGGCCCTGAGCCCTAGTGCCCTATGCACCAGCCCACAGAGCAAGCTGGGCAGAGCAAGTCCTTACCCATACGCAAAGTATGCAGCTGCGTAGGGCACCAGGAAATTTGGGGCACCACATTTCCTGGTGCGCTGCACAGCTGTGTGCTGCTCCAGCCCCTGCTCTGGCTCTTCCCCAGGGCCCCCACCCCCTACTCTGCCCCAGCCCCGCCCCTTCCCCGCCCCCACTCCCCTGAGTGCTGCAGCCGGGCTGGGCCCCTGCACTCACCGGTGGCAGGAGTGCAGCGACCCGGCTTCAGCCACGCTGCCGGTGAGTGCTGGGGGGTGGTTCCCCCCTGCCCCTCAAGCCAGCCCCTCCCCCGCAGAGGCCTGGGGCCATCCCACCTGCTCCCCCCCCCACAGAGGCCTGAGGGCACCCCCCAGCCCTCCCCGCCACAGGGGGGCTGCGTAGGGCCCCAGAATTGCTAGGGACGGCCCTGAAGCCGGTGCAGCAAGTCACACCATCATCAAGGCTAGTGATGCCTGTTCTCTCTGGTAAATTGTGTGGGAACATCACACATCCCAGGGGTAGCCGGGCTCCCACATGCTACCAGATAGCTGCTCGGGAGACTGCATGTGAGGAGATACCTGGCCAAGAATCTCTCATGGGAGCAGAACCTCTCTAAACAACACATGTATCTTTCTGCAGATGCTCCACTTGCCTGTTGTCTGGGGTCTATGGGGGATGACAGCCAGATTGCCAGAACCCTGCAGCTTCCTGGAATCCCCTGGAAACCCATTCCCAAGGGTTCCCCCAGTTCTAGCAACTTGTGTTCAATGCCATGTAACATGGGTCTCAGCTTGGTTTGTTCCAACAGGGCATATCCCAGGGTCAGGTATTCTCAAAGATTTTGTGGATGCTGTTGAGGTGCTTGCTCCACTGGGACTGAGAACAGTGCTGATATTCAGCGAGCACCGAAGACTGGCTACAGGCTAGAGAAAATAGGGGCCAGACTAGATGCTTTGATCTTAATAAAGCCATTGTGATCATCTAGTTTGACCTCCTGCATAACAAAGGCCAGAGAATTTCATCCGCTGATTCCTGCACCCTGCCCGGAACATCTCACTGAGCTAGAATGAAGCTCTTAGTCACAGATCCAGACTTGGTGACCAAGTGATGCCAAGTGTTGGAGAATTGGACACATCCCTTGGGAATCTGGTCCAGTGGTTAATTATTCTCTGTGTTATCTTATTTCCCATTTGAACTCTGCTGAATTCACCTTCCAGCCATCGAGCCTGGTTCCACCTTTAACAGTGAGAAATCTCCCCATGTAGGTACTTAAAGGCCATGATCAAGTCACCTCTTAACTGTCTCTTTGATAAGTGAAGTAAGTAACCATTGGCACAGATTCCCAAGGGATGGGCCCAGACGCGCTCACCCTGGCTTTGTTTGAGCTGGCTCGTGAAGCCTGACAGACTGGCCTGCGGCAGCATGGGCACCATCCTGGGCTAAAGCGGGTTGGGCAGGATTGTGAGCGAGTGGCTATCCCGAGCCGCTGCCTGTGCGGCTGTGGGCACACTGCTATTTTTAGCAGGCTAGCTCAATCAAAGCTAGCGGGGGTATATTTACTCAAGCTGAAAACTCTACCTCCCCAGCGCAGTGTAGACGTATTCTCATTGGCTCACTGTCTGGCAGGTTTTTTTGCCCTCAGATCAGGCTTGTAGCTTCTACTCTGCCCCCTTTCCAGTATTTCAACATCCCTCTTGGAGAGCGGCCAATAGGATTGGATTCCGCACTTGTGCACTGGTCTCACCAACGCCGTATGCAAAGGTAGCGCCAACTTGCTGCTCCCCTGTGATGGTCCCGTTTGCCCCTTTTGCCCCAGCATTGCACTGGGAGAGCACGTTCAGCTGGTTTCTGCCATCAGCACTTAGGCTTTTTGAGAGTCACTGTTTTTCTGGATCTAGTCCTGCCCCCTGTAAGTGTGGCCAAGGCAGGAAACCAGGAGGGACTGGGGAAGACGATAAAGAACAAGAGACGACATTTGGATGTCAACTGCCTGAGACACCTGACCAGGAATCTTTTCTTGTATTTTCTTTTCTCGTGGAGCTTCTTACTGTAAACCCACCTTTCCCTGGTTTTGTCTTCCCCCTGGGCACAAATGCTCTGGATATGTATCTGACCTGTACGGAGCGGGGGCTAGTCACAGCGCAGCCCTCCAACACAGGGCAGCTCTGCTGTTCCTAACTGAGGCCCTAGCTCAGTTCCCTGGGATTGACAGGCATCTGGAGCACGCCCGGAAAGGCGAGCGTTCTGCTCTGCAGTGTGTCCCCAGGAGGGGTGCAAAGATGGCTTTATGGGCTTTCCAGGGGCCAAAACATACTCTGGAATAAGTTACAGCAGCCAGGTGCTGCTCTAAGTTACTGCAGACCAGACCAGCAGCTCTCCAGCACTGGGAGCTATGAGCTTGCCCCCAGGCCACCCCCTCCCAGCCCAGCCCTGGTCCCAGCACACCCCATGTTTGTGGTAGTCCTGCTTTGTGCATGACCAGACAGATTTCCCTCTGTCAGCTGCATTGCATTAACAGCTCCTATACACCATGGCCATGGTGATGGAGGGGACTGGTGTGGGGAAAGTCTCTGTTCTTCTTGAAGCTGGTCCGGGGGGGGTGGTGATGGGAGCAAGACCAGACCTAGACACGATGGAGTCATTTCCCCACTCTCTGCTGAGCTCCCAAACACCATCCCAGCATTGGACTGAGTGTTCAGAGATACTCTCTTGCAGAATGCGCCCAGGTCTGTTAGGGATTCACAGCGCTTTCTCCAAGTGAATGTCTGTTAGCCCCAGTGCCCAGGCTAAATTCCAAGGCAGCGAGCTACAGTCTGTTCAGCTAAATTCCCCTCTCCCTGCATTTGGCTTCATGACTTGCCCCTACACTGTTAGGCAGTATTGCTGACATGTTTACAGTGGCTGCTGAGTTCCACCCCAGAGGTGGCTGTATTGTGATGAGTAACAGGATCACTGTGTAAATGTCTGCTCTGTAAAGTGTCTTGCTCCTGTCAATAAATGGATATGAGTAGTGATACTTAATACTAGACCAGAGGCTGAGTGAGGGGCTATGTCTGGGGACATGAGTTCAGTCTGGACAAGGCAGGTCAGACCCTACATGCAGTGTTTGTCTTTCTCTCCTCCCAGACCTCAGCGACCAGCTCCTGGAAGTGGTGGGTCTCGAGGGAGCGATGGAGATGGGGCAGATCTACACCGGACTGAAGAGTGCTGGAAAGAGACTGGCCCAGTGTTCATCCGTCACCATCAGGTAATGTCTCAGCCCTCAGCCCCTGATCCGGCTCTTAATCATGCCTGCTAGAACATGGCAAATGGCTGTGACTATGTGAAAGCATGCTAACAGATACATTGCTACATCCACCACCTGTCCGAGGCTCTGCTGAAATCCAGTTACCACCCCACCTGCCTCCCCTTCACCCGCTAATCCTGTAACTCCAATTCCTGCAGGTTTGCTTGTCTGGCATGATTTATTTACAGTGTTGTTGTGTCCGCGTTGGTCCCCAGATATGAGTGAGACAAGGTAGATGAGGTAATACCTTGTATTGGACCAACTTCTGTTGGTGGAAGGGTCAAGCTCGAAAGCATGTACCTTCCACCAACAGAAACTGATCCAATAAAAGACGTTACTCCCCTGCCTTGTTTCTCTCCTGAGCTATGTATGGGGTTTGTACAGCACCGAGCACAAAGGGCTCATTGGCCATGAATAGGGCTCCTAGGACCTATGGTGATACAGCTACCCCGACAATATTTAGTGTAAGACTTTGCCACTTATTGCTCAGGAGTCTATTGGCCACAGTGTCTCTCTTTATATTTGCTCAGTTCTTTTACTAGGGTGGGATGGTTTGGTTAGGTGGGTTGGGTTGGTTGGTCGGTCAGACAGTCATTGACAAGATCATTTTTCTCTCCTTCATAGTAAATTGGTGCCGTGTTGTATTTCCCAGCCCTTAGATACCTCCCTAGTTCTCAGGGACTCTTCAGCGATAGTTGTTAGTGGGTTTGTGCATTTGTTGGCTGGGCTTCCTTTTAGGAAGCCATCCTTGTCACCCACTCATTGTGTGAGCCAAAGCCTGAAGGTCTACTGCTTACTTGGGCAAAGTTTGCCCTGGCGTCAGTGGCAGTTTGACTGACTCAGATGCAGGAAACAGGGTGGAAGGACTGCAGGATGTGGCCAAGTGTGTTCAGATCGCCCCTTCCTTACTTCCGATCAATAGCTGGTTTGTGGATTAGTCATTATTGAATGGGCAAAAATGTTCGGATGGGTGCCCCAAAACTATTAGCGGATTTCATACAAATAGTTTCAGCCATTCACAAAATGGCTGGAGGAGGCGGTGAGGGTGTGTCCATTGCTGCCCTCCCTTCCCCTTACAACTTTTCACCCAGTGGATAGGGTAGTCACCCAAGAGATAGGTGACCCGGGTTCTTTATCTCCCTCCTTCCAGTCATTGGTGACATAACCTTCCAGCATCTGCCTTGAGAGAGGCGCTTTCAGGATAGGGGTTCCCGCCCCTCAAATCTGTGACCAGTTTCCCATGCAGCCGCATTAGCCTCCCCTTGTTCCTGACACCCTGCTTTGTCAGAGGGATGGCAGACTACTGGGCCTTAATTAGGGTGTCCTGTAGGGTGCTTCCGCCTTCATTCTCACTCCTGGATTTTAGTACTTCATCCTTTTCCCCAAGCCTTACAGACTGCAAAATACACCTCCACCTCGGCCGAAATGCCGCTTGGCTGTGCTTTCCCATAGACTCAGATCTCAGTATCAGTCCTGATCACTCAAAACCCACACACCTTCCACCCCACTGACACAGATCCCAGATCTGCCCTTCCCCGGCCCAGACTGTAACCCCTAATGCCATGCCCACATTTACAGCCCGGGGTGCCTCTCATCCACGGACATCTCCCCCTAGAGTTTATCATCTCCACAACGCCTCACCTTTTTTTACCTCCTTCCACTGAAGCATCAGGAATGGCCCGGCTGGAGCTGGGATACTGGATGGGGCCAGGCCTCTGAGGTGGCACCATGCTCAGGGTCTAACTGATCACCGTGTGGGATCGGGAAGGAATTTTCCCCCAGGTCAGACTGGCAGGGACCTTGGGGGGAGGGGGCGATTTTCCTTCCTCTGCAGCACATGGGTGCAGGTCACTTGTCAGGATTATCTGGGTCTCTCTCCCGTAAATCATTTACCTGACCCTAAGTGGGCCTCGGGCACTGGTGCACTTCGGGCCCTCCTGTTCTCTGCCTATGACACATCCTATTCTAGTGTCACGGCAGCTGTAATAGTTTGGTCTCATGTCAGCGGCTGGGTTTGGTGCATAGATGCTGAGTGTTGGTGGGGGCCTGCGCTATGCAGGAGGTCAGACTGGAGGATCTGGTGGTCCCTTCTGGCCTTGAACTCTATGACTGTATCAAACCCGTGGGCAGAGGCAGTGACAGACGCAGCGGCAAAACTAAGAGCGTTCAGCAAAGGTGCAAGGAAGGAGTGGAGAGGATCCATGGACAGGCTACTGACCAGGGAAAGTAAGTGATCAGATCCAGTGCCAGACGCAGTAGCTCATTAAAACAAGGTGCAATTTTTGGCATGATGCCTTGAGCCTGGGGCATTACATCAGTCTCCCGCATGGATTTCATGTGCCCAGGGCTTGCAGTTCAGGGCATGTTTTCACTAAGAGCTGCTCCAGTGCATGTCCTCCGTGTCTCCTCCCACTCCTCCGGGGAAGGTCCATAAACTGCAGGACCCTCGGTGCAGACTGCCTGGAGAAAGGCAGCCCCTCCTGTGTTCTCACACTGTGTTTTGTTTGTTTGTGGGTTTCAGGACAACAAAGCTGTTGCCCATGCAGGTGGATGGAGAGCCCTGGATGCAGCCTCCCTGCACAGTGAGTACACAATTGGCAGCAGGGCGGACCGGACAGGGGCACCAGGACAGGACCCACATCAAAAGCAGCGGCTGATGGTTGGGTGATTTTCTCAGTGAAGGGATTTGTAATCCAGAGAAAATTCCCAACATGATTCAAATACTTGACTGCATGGGTCTCTTTTTCCCCCTCCCCCATGACTGGAAGGGACATCACCCCATTGCCACCTCCCTAAGCCATTGTCTCCTGGCAATTCTCCCCTCACCCCCTGCAGAAGAGGGCTGGATACAAGCCTCTGAAGCCCAAGCAGTGTGACGCTCCTCCAGCCCCTGTAGCCTCAGCAAGAGCACAGCAGGTGGCCCTTTTAATTAAAAAAAACATTAAAAATTTGACTTAAATTCACAGGCTCTTGAGTCCCGACCTTCAGCATGTGTACCGCTGAGGTGCGGAGCAGGAAAGAGTGCTGATGTCTGGGTTGATCCATTAGGGGGTGTGACAGGATGCACTGGGCCCTTTGAGGCCCCCTGCTGGAGGCCTCATGGTCCTGCCACACACGACCCCAGAAAAAAGGAGCAGTGTAGGTGGGTCCTCCAGGCCTGCCTCGATTGGCTGCAGGGAAGCAGCCAATCAGAGTGCAGCACGCTTAGATAAAAGGAGCAGGAGGGCCTGAGTAGCTCAGTCACTGGTTGAGACCAGAAGGTGAGGCAGGCTATGAGACTGGGGAGAGACCCCTGGACTAGGGGTGAAGAGGCAGGAGCTATGTGGGAAGTGGCCCAGGGAATAGCAGCAGCAACTATTAAAGGAAGCAGTAGATGGCTGCTGCTATTTGTAGGTCCCTGGGCTGGGACCTGGAGTAGAGGACAGATCCGGGTCCCTCCTCCGGACACTGGGGAAGTGGCCTATGCTCCAAGAAGGGGTAAGACTCAGTACTAAAAGCCCACGAAAGGAGCTAGAATTTAAACAGGCCTAGAGATGGGGCTGAAGATCCCGGAGGGGTCAACCATTGTTGGACTGTGTTACCCCAGAAGGGGTTCCTTCATGCGTTCGACTGTGTGTGACTTAGCCAGAGGGCTCATCCACTGAAGACCCGCCTGATGAGGATAACAGCCAATAGGGCACCAGGAAAAGAGTGCAGGTTCACATCCAGCCAACAGGAGGTGCTCACGAGAGGGGAGCAGCTCCCCTCATGGGGTTTCTGAAAGGCCTAGGCTAAAAAATAAACCAGGGGTAAAAGGGGGGGGGCTAATTTCAGGTCCTGGCTCCCCTCTATTAGGACAGCACAGATTAAGCCAAAGTGCCCCAAGTGACTCCCTCAGTTGGGAGCTGTACAGGGCCCAGGTCAAGTGTCGGCTCCCAGTGCCTCGCTGTCCAGATCCTCCTTCCTGCTATTTCTAATGAAAACAAGTAGCTATAACGGGCCCAAGCCTTGGGGGTGCTTGTCTGCACAGCTCTTTTGACTCAGTGGAGCAAGGCTGGGGATCTGGCCCTGGAGCAGATGGGGCCTTGGGGGCTCTCTCTGTACAGAGTAAAGGAGCAGTAAAATGCACAGCTGAAACTTTGGGCTTTATACTTCACCTTCCCATCCTCCTGCCGATGCAGGCCAGCACTGCTGGTTGGCACAGCCTTAAATGAGAAGAAAGGATTTGGGAAACAATGTCTTTTAGCTGCCAGCAGAAAACTCAGGTCACTTTGCATTTTGGCTTCTTTTCCATGTGTCTTTTTCTGCCCCACGGCTGCCACACGCCTCAATATCTTCAAGGCTCTGACATCATAACCAAGATTTTTCCAGGCAAGAAATGCTTGTCACGGTGTCACCGCCCGCCTGAGCCAGCTGCAGTGTCCCCCAACCTGTTGTCCCCGGAGCGGAGTGTGCTGCCCATGGTGGCCCTGCAAGAAGTGCTGGCTCTGAAGCAGGGCACCAGCCTCGCCCCACATTGCATAGTGCTGTTCCTGGTTAGATTCACTGCACATAGGCACAGGCTGTCTCAGCATTGCTCTGATTTCAGCAGATCTCCCAATAAACTCTCCCCTTCGTTTTAATTCAAACAAGTCAGATTTTTCTTCCCTTCGGCGCAGTCTGTTTGCAGCCGACACAGAGTCCTACGCTGCCTGGGACCAGCCCCAGAAGTGTGGGGCACTAAGCAAGGAGAGGAGTGCTGACCCAGTGCCCCCCCCCCCCCCCCCACACACACACACACAGCTGCCTCCACTGGCCTGGTTCATAGCTGCTCTGTCCCAGGGCAGGGTGCGGTGCACATGCCATCCAGCCACCTTGCGGTGGATAATCCCAGGACACCGACCCCACTGCAAGAGCTGAATGTGACCGCACAGTGAACACACATGACCTGGCCCGCTGTGCCTGAACGGGGCCATGGCACCAGCTCTCCTCTCCCCTGCCCCCACCCCCCCATGTGAGAACGCAATGCCTCTGCGCCTAAAGTGGTGCTTTTGAGTTTCCTGGTGGGCGGCCTCAGAGCCCTGGCAACCTGCTATTTTTGTCACTGCCGCACGTTAGACTCACTGCAGTGATTGCGCTCGAGAGGATGGAGATTATTAAAGCGCCTTGCTGGGGACCGGCTCTCCGGGGAGAGTGGGTGTCCCGGCCCGGAGGCTCCAGAGTGCCCCGGCCCAGGATCCCAGTATGATCCAGAACGACCCCACACCTTTGCTCCGTGGCATTGGTTCCTGCTGGCAGCTCACAAAGAGACACGTCCCACACGTGCACTCACAAAGCTAGGAAGCCCTTAATCTACCAAGTCCCATATCCCTGACCCGTGAAGAGCAGGCTCTTTAAAGGGATGCTGCCAACCACTGGCTGGAGGGAGAATTGCATTTAACTCTCGCGTCTGCTATTCAATTATTACATCTAGACCAGCAAGGCATATTTTAAAGAAAAAAAAAAACATTTAAACTGCAGGGATATTGGATAGAATTTCTAAAAGCACCCAAATGACTGAGGAGTCTAATTCCCACTGACTGTGGATGAGACCTGAGCTCCTCAGACCCAGATCCTCCAAGGTACCTAGGTGCATAAACCCCATTGGTTTCAGTGATCAAAATACTTTGGCGGATCTGGGCTTAGATGCCTAAGTCACTGTTGAAAATGGGACCTGGGCTCCTAAATCTCTTTGGTGCTTTTCACAATGCTCCCCATTATCAAGCTACTCAATACTCAGGTTTTGGACTCAGCTGACTTGATCCTGCTGTGGAAATGCTGCTAAACAGAATCCTGTGAGCCATTCACCCCCATCCAGATAACCCCTCGCTGGTCTAGTCAAGACTGTTCCATCGTGCCATGGCCCCTGTGCCAGCAACTTCACCCATAGCAATTCCACTTTTTCCTCAAAAGCCTGTGTCAGGAACCACAGGTTCCCCTTCAAGAGCCATGTGATAGTGGGGTTAAAGGCCAGGGGTATGGTTTTACTCTCACATAGGTCCGGTTTCAGTCTTTTACGCTGCTGTGCAGTAGAGAACGCTGGCAAAGTCTTGCTGTGGCTGGCGTTGGAAGAGCTGCCAGTTGCATCTCCACCTGTGGCATTGAAAACCAGCCACTTTGTTTAAGAGTAAAGTGATGCCTGTATTCTAGAGGAGCCAGATCAGGAAGAGTTTTGGTGCAAAGGGAGGCGCTGCTGGGTGGGGCACTAGCCTTCTAGCGCTTAGGCTTCTAATGTAACTTGGCCCATCCGTGGAAGTGTGTTTGGTGGATCCATCCTAGACATCATTGTTGACATCACAAAAGCCCACTGCCATTTGTCATGACTGGCAGTCTTTGCTGAGGAGACTAGAATAGCAAGGAAGCGTTATTTACTCCTTCTCATAACACACGAACTAGGGATCACCAAAATGAAATTAATAGGCAGCAGGTTTAAAACAAACAAAAGGAAGTATTTTTTCACACAACACACAGTCAACCTGTGGAACTACTTGCCAGAGGATGTTGTGTGAAGGCCAAGACTATAACAGGATTCAAAAAAGAACTAAATAAGTTCATGGAAGATAGGTCCATCAATGGGTATTAGCCAGAATGGGCAGGGATGGTGTCCTAGTCTCTGTTTGCCAGAAGCTGGGAATGGGCGACGGGGGTGGATCACTTGATGATTACCTGTTCTGTTCATTCCCTCTGGGGCACCTGGCATTGACCACTCTCGGAAGACAGGATACTGGGCTATATGGACCTTTGGTCTGACCTAGTATGGCCATTCTTATGTTCTTAAGAATGATGTGGACCAGGACAGAGATGAATGGACAGAGCTGTGTGTTGGAGAGAGGAATGCAAACCCATGCACCTCGTCCAGGCTTTCTGTCCCTGATAAAATGTCAGGTGAATTACAAGAGTTTGAGTCTTAGGAAGCCAGGAGCTGATTGGCTCCTGGTGCTACTGTTGCCCTCTGGTCAGCGTGGGTTAGGTGTCCAATCCAGAAATGAACTGAGCCTGGCTCTTTAGCTCAAGCTGTAAAGGCTCCTCCTTGCAGCAGTGGAGGTCCCTGGTTCCATCCCTAGCATGCTGGCCAAGATGGATGCTATCATGTTCTCAGGGACCAGAGTCTCTTTCTCAGGGGACAGAGTAACAGCCGTGTTAGTCTGTATTCGCAAAAAGAAAAGGAGTACTTGTGGCACCTTAGAGACTAACCAATTTATTTGAGCATGAGCTTTCGTGAGCTACAGCTCACTTCATCGGATGCATACCGTGGAAACTGCAGCAGACTTTATATACACGAATATGAAACAATACCTCCTCCCACCCCACTGTCCTGCTGGTAATAGCTTATCTAAAGTGATCATCAGGTTGGGCCATTTCCAGCACAAATCCAGGCCCAACCTGATGATCACTTTAGATAAGCTATTACCAGCAGGACAGTGGGGTGGGAGGAGGTATTGTTTCATATTCTCTGTGTGTATATAAAGTCTGCTGCAGTTTCCACGGTATGCATCCGATGAAGTGAGCTGTAGCTCACGAAAGCTCATGCTCAAATAAATTGGTTAGTCTCTAAGGTGCCACAAGTACTCCTTTTCTTTTCTCAGGGGAGTAGCCCCACTAACCCTTCTTTAAGGTGAACCTTATTGATTTTTTTTTTTTATGTATTGATTTTTAGATAAAAATTACCCACAAAAGCCAAGTGCCAATGTTGCTGGGCGCTCCCCAGAAGAGCAGCTTCTTCTTCCTGAAGAGAAGAAACCGAACTCAAGATTAAACAAACAAAGAAACCAAGTCCAGAGGTGACAACGCTGCATCCCGCTGGCAACTGCTGCAAGGAAGGCCTGTGGAAAAGGACCATTCATCTCTTCAGATTTCCTGACTTCTCGCTCTGCTTTGGAAACAGCAGACCCCGGGCAGTGGTTTGAACAGCAAGTGGAAAAGAGCAGCCAATGGTTCCATGTGAAATGAGGTGTGGTTTGAGTTTGTACACACACGTGCGTGCACACACACACTACTGGCAGGCACCACCTGGATGGTTTGGAAAAAAAAAAAAAAAGAGATTTTTCCTAGAACGTCTCAATTGCAGGAGTGAAAACAAACTCTCAGTGCCAGGGAAGGGTTTTGTCCCTGGTGAAGCCTTAGACTCTGTTGAGAAAATTTGTTATCCTCTGAAAATAGACCAGCACAGATGGCCTGGAATGGATGGAGTATAATATCTGGCCCAACACTGCAAATGAGAGTTGGTTTCTTTCTTTTTTATTTAAACACTTAACTCCCCACCTGTCCCCCAAAGTTGCCAGTGAAACAGGGACCTGGCAAGAAGCTGAGTGTCACTTATTTATTGTTTAATTCTGTCCGAGGATAGTGGTTGTTTCATTGCCCTGTCCCTGTGGTCACTAAATCCTCCACATTCTAACAATTATTTGTCGTCTTAGCTTCAGCAACACTGAGGAGAGGGGAGATGGTGCCTTTTCTCAAACTGTTCTAATTCATTGTTTCAAAGCGCTCCACCACTAGCTTTTTTTGGGAGGGAGCGGGGGCGGGTTTAAACAGAAGCAAGTTTGTCATTCAGTTTCAAACCCACCTATGTTCGGAGAGAGGGAGCCAGAAGGGACGGGGGAGGCCACACAAGGAGAGCCCGTTCCTTGGATGCCAGAAACAAACTCAGGGTAAACAAGAGGAGAGAACACTTGGAATGTATAACTGGTCAAACATGGGCCTTGCCAGGCTGCCAGCCTCCATGGAATCCTGAATCCAATTTTGGACCCCACCTGTGTGTTTTTTTATTTATCTATTTATTGAAAAGATTCTTTTCCTTTAAAAAGAAAGTTTGATAGGAATGAAACGTCCCAATTTTCCCTGGCCGTTCCAGTTAAGAGAGAGGCCCAAACTCTCCTTACAGGAGAGTATTACTCTTAATAGGGTTGCTTTAGCCCACTGACAAATGGCCTGAGTTGAATTTTGGATGTGATGTGGCACTCAGCCTTCACTAATGCAGCAAAGGGCTTATGCTGAGTCATCACAATTTGTGGCAGTCTTGTGAATGGCTTTGAAAGAGGCGCTGGTCTGGGGATGAAATCAAAGTCAACCCAGTAGGAGCACTGCAGAGAGTTATTTGCTTTCTAAAGCACAACAGTGCAAGCAGGGTGGGGGGAAGAAAGGTAAAGAGTATACAGTGAAGGGAGACAAAAGCAACACGGCTTCAAATGTGATTGTAATACACAAGCTATTTGCTACTATGCTTTCCTGCCTAGGGGACCTGCATTCAGATTTGGCTTAGGTCACATAAGTGTGATGGTCTCATCCTAGTTCCCATTGAATCTATGTCCTGAATATCAAACCCACCAATTTGATGGGTTGGCAGTTAGGCAGAGTGCTGTGTCAAGATCTTCTGTGCCAGCTTTAGACTGGTGACAGCGCTTGCTTATACACACCAGCTGTGTTCATCAGAGGATCCTTTAATGCGCTCCCAGGTATGGCTGAGGTTCATTTCAATAAGATGTTTTACACACCATGCCACCAGTGGCTGAACAGTATAATACATCCATTACATCTCCCCCTTTAAGTTCTATATTCCTCCCGTTTACAGTATTTACGCTATCCTGCTGTCTTGGAAGTTCTGTATGGACCACTCTGTTAAGTGTCTCTGAATCATACTGATTTTCTAATTGCATCACCCAAATGCATAACACCTTGGTCATCTGGCTGTCCAGTAGTTGCTGGCTGTGGTTGGTTTGGAATCCTTAAGTCGTCTTCTTGTTCTGCACCTGCCATCTGTAGAGATTGCTTTGTTGATTGTTCTTTTGGAGGAACAAACTGTAGGTGTTGACGATTTCTGTTGAACTCTCTACTCTCGATCTTGATCACATATGATCTGGGCACTGAATTTTTTCTTCATGTCAGCTGCAGTTGTCCATCCCATTCCTTCATCCAATTTGACATGAACACAGTCACCAGGTTCTAGACCCGACAGTTCTCTGAGTGATTTCTGTTGTAAAAGCTCTTATAGACTTTGTATCTGATTTGGCTACTCTCTGCATGTCTGTCCACTTTGCAGATAGAACTACTGCTGCAATGTTGAAAAAGAATCTGAGTTGTCCTCCCATCAGGAGTTGTGCTGGACTCCATCCAGTAGCTGTTGTTGGTGTTGATCTGTAACTCAGAAGAGCAAGGAATGGATCTTCCTGCTGTAGGATTTTCTTGGCTGTCTGTACAGCTCTCTCAGCCTCTCCATTCACTTGTGGAAAACTTGGGCTGCTAGTAATATGATCAAAATCATATTTCATTCAGAATTACTTAAATGTATCTCCTTTCAAAAGTCCAACATCATCAAATCTTCTGAGTTCTTCAAACTTTCCCACTAGGCCCATCATGGTTGCCATGCTGTGGCTGAGAAGGCTGTTACACTCTGAATGCAAAGCTTTTGTCTTTATAAGTTGTTTCTGTGGTGAACTGGCCCATGCAATTCAGAATACCTCCAGGGCTAGTCGGAGCTGTGTCAGGTGACTTCAGCTCTGGGAGGGGTTGAAGGTGATTGTAAGTTTCTTCTGAGGTGACTATAACATCAGCTCCTGAGTCAATTTTAAAGTTAATAGTCTTGCCATGAATATTCAGTTTCACTCTCCAGGCAGGCTCTGTGTCATTACAAGGGATAGATTCCCAGAAACAATGCCCCTTGATGGCCTGTCATACGAGTCAACTCCTTGACTGCTTTGGTGCAGCAAACAGCTGCAAAATGTCCATATTTCTTTCATGTAGGACACCGTGTGCCTGTGGCTGGACATGCATCATCTCTCGGGATGTGATTTTTTCCACACCAAGCAGAAGCCCTGCACAGCTGCCCCGGAAAGTGCTTTTAGGAAGGAGAACAATTTGCCGTGGTCATCTCCCTACAAGAGCAACACCTGCAGGCGTGCCAACAACACCTCAAGTCCAACTGTGAGAAATGCAGCTGGTGGAACTAACGGTGCCAGCCCAGATGACTTGATCTTCATCTATTGCTGGGTGGAGATTGTCAACCAATGCAGCTAGCTCAGTCTCTGTACCAGACCAAAGCTGGTAACCAGCTTCTCATGGGCCACAGAGACCTGAGGGGGTCTAGGTGCTGTGAGGGTGTCACTCTACAGGCTTGTCCAGGGGACTTGGACCATAAAAGGAAGATCAGACCCTGGACAAAAATGAACTAGATTGTCAGTGCCAAGCAGTGACTTCTTGAGCACAGGCCCGAGGCTGGCATCCTGCCCCCTGCAGGGAGGCATTGACAACCTCTCTTAGCACAGGACTGGGCACTTCCCACTGGCCTTCTCCACCCACAAAGGGCATGGATCCAATGCACAGGATGTAGCCTGAAGCCCTCTCAGCACCTGCAGGCCCTTGACAGCCCTCCAGGACACTGATCCACACAGAAACAGGTCAGTCTGAATGGAAGCACTTGACCAGGCTGAGACAGGGAGTGTTCACTGAGCTATCCCCAAACTATCCAAGAAGGCGGAGATTGAGGATGTGACATTGAAGGGGACGGAGCTGCGAGGACTCTAGAGCAGAGCATGGCTATGGGCACCAAGTGCTGTGTCTGGAAGCTCTACAGCGAGCTGATGGAGCATTGAGAGTCATGCTAACATACGAAGAACTAATGCATATGTGGCTGGGCAGACTTCACTGGGCTGTGACCAGGAGCACGTAGATGGGAGTTCCTGAGAGAGTCCAGAGGAGAGAGGAATAACCAAATGTTTAGAACAGCAGGAAGCCAGGCTGGAATTG
The DNA here is from genome assembly GCF_965152235.1 of Eretmochelys imbricata. Taxonomy (NCBI): domain Eukaryota; kingdom Metazoa; phylum Chordata; order Testudines; family Cheloniidae; genus Eretmochelys; species Eretmochelys imbricata. The sequence continues at coordinate 50,082,157 of NC_135580.1, read as the reverse complement.
TTTTCTGGTCCTCTTCCAGGCATCAGGGAGCCCCAAGGAATCCTCTTCCTTCTTCCCCTGCTCTGATCTCTTCTACTCATCCCCAAGCCTAGGAGTGTGGCTGCAGCAGCTGATCTTCTGCTCCCTACCATGATCAGCACCATGCCTGGTCCTCGCTTGCTCTGCTTCCCCATGTGGCTACCCATTTTGCTGCACCGAGCAAGGACCCGGGGCAGGACGGGCATCTAGCCACTGCTCAGCAGAGATCAAAGTAGCCCCTAGCAACTGAAGGGCAACACTTCAGGGAGAAGCAGGTGGGAAAGCCTAATGGTAGTTCATTTCTCTCCCCATGTCATTTTTTCCTGGCCACAGGGCACGGAACTCAGTCTGGAGACAGCAGCTCCACCACTTTTAGCAGTGTGACAGCAGGAAGGGGAGAATTAGCAGTGCAGATAGCTGTTGGTCATCATTAGGTTTCAGAGTCAACGCTCAATGAGGGCAGTTCACCCTTCTCCTAGGTACTCTGATACTACAGTGATGGCATAACGTAGATGGATAAATTAGTGTTTCAGTTTGCAGACAGTGTAAGTGGAAAATATTGAAGCATAGCATTAGCTGTCTAGAAAGAGACCTGGCAACTTGCTGACCTACACAGAGATCTAGGACTGATACCTGGAGACCAGCTGATCATTGATTTTGTAGAAAGGGTCTGGGACTCACCATGCAAATTGTTGCCAGAAACCAGTCCAATGCATTAGCCAGGCTCCAGTCATGCAGATGGAGTCCAAGCAGACAGAGTGACGTGGAAGGTTTCCTATGATGTGGCATATTCTTCTCCCCCAAGCACTAAGGTGGAAGATAAAGCTGGTCTCCCCCTCAAGCTGATTAACAGTAAGCAAAGTCCCATTAATGTATTCGTGGGCTTATACGCTCAACGCACTGGAAAAGTCACCTCGTGGGAGAACAATCTAGGGGGTGAAACCGCTGGCATGGTTCTCACAGCAGCGCTGCTGTGAGTGAGTAATGCAGGGGGCAGTGCATGGCATTTACAACACCAGCAAGACACTATGTGGTAATGGGGAGAGAAGGAGCAAGAGAGACCAAATGGGAAAAACCAAAAACCACTCTTGGGTCCACCAGTGTCGCTGGAAGAGGCAGGGATGATTAAAGTAAGGAGGAGCCCATCGCTGAGCAGGCTACGAACAGGTAAGAGAATACATGGGAAATGGATGGACGGAAAAGCATGGCTGGTGATGCTTTTCCAAGGATGCTAAAGGAATTAGCTAATGAATTACTGAGTGAAGACCATTTAAAGTTCTGGGACAAAAACCATGCATATGGCACTCCTATGGCACAGTGGAGCTCTCAACAGCAAGAATAAGGGCTTGTCACCACTGGAAATGCTGTAGGGCAGATGCTACATACACCCACGGAGAGGTTCTCCCAGGGCTGCCGCTGGTCCATCTCTCTGAGAGGTGGTAGCTAGGTCAAGGGAGGGATTCTTCCATCGGCCTACCGCTGTCTACGCCAGGCGTTAGGTTGGCATTTTTCACACCCCTGACAGACGTAGTTGAGTCAACCTGACCTTTTAGTGTAGATCAAGCTCATCTGGGTGGAAGATAGACCTTTCTCAGGGCCTGAGACTGTGGACTGAACAAAGGACCATCCAAATCTCACCACTTTCTGCTCCAAGTGCAAGCCACATTTTTTTGGCGTTGTTTTTCTAATAGGCCAAAGAACAGAGCAGCAGGTATAATTTAACACACACACATACACCTGCCACACCCTTCAGGGGAGAGGATGTGAGAGCAAACACCATGTGACAGCTGCGTAGTCAAGTCTCACTCCTGGAAGGCGCTCAGATACTCCAGCGATGAATACAATATAAAAGCCTATATAGAGCAGAAAAGTGTCATAAAGAACCAAGGAGGTACCACAGAATATGGAAGAAAAACAACTGAGGTATCAGGCCTTCCAAAACAGGGCAATTCCCATCTAGAAATACAGCTAACTTCAAGCCTTACTAAAATAATAGAGCAAATATTAAGCTCTCAATCCACGCCCCACACTAGTGACTCCAAGAATGGAATGATCCGCGCTCCCCCACTGAACTCTGGCATTCAGCCCCATCTGCCAGAGCCTCCTTGCCCTCACCCCAAACATCTGCCCTGCTTGAGAGAACTCTTCTACTCGCCTTTCTTTCCATGATGTCCTGCTTTCCTTCAGCTGTCTCCTGCCATCCAGCCTGCCACTCTCCTCCACTACATGTGGGCTGCTAGCCCACAGCCTGCTCATCCTCTCACCATTCACAGGCCTTTCAATCCCCTGGCACCACACGCTAGCCCTCCTGCCCCTAGACACTCCATCACTCCCACCACGATCCTCATCTCTGCTGCCACAGGCAGACCGTAGACCTTTCCCTACGGCTATTCAACAGCAGGCAGGGATGAGAGGATGAAAGAGGAGAAATCTGTGAGAATCCAAACAACAAGATCCCTAAACACCAGCTCCAGGGCACAAGCCAGGCAAAAGAAACTCAACTGCTTTTCTTTGGAACATGGCACTGCAACTGTAGCGACTCTGAGAATACACTGGGTACTTGGGTATTAGTAAAGCATCTGAGCCAGCATTCCTTGGAATCCGAATTGAAATAGTTCATTCGGATTGGTTTGGATCTGAGCAGTGTTCCAGGCCTGAAACTGCCTGAGGGCTCCGAACAGCAGCTCGTACTAATGGCTATGTATCGAGTTTGGGGGAGACTTTCTGTGGGTCAGCTGTTTAGGTTTACTGAAAGGAGTGGTGTTGTAAACCCCAGATAGGCTAGAGAAATGATCCAAAGGTCCCTAGATGGTTGGACATGTGGGCATGGAATGAAACAAGAAGGAAAAGTCAATTCAGTGAGTGTGGGATTCTTAGCCAGAGCTCTGTCCAAAGCAGCCTACTGCAAGGGTAATGTTGTGTGGGGAGAGGTCTTCAAATTATAGATGGGGGCAGAGGGGGGGAAGATTATAAAAGGGCTAGTTTCATCCCTGGTGTAATTTTGATCACCTGGGTGGAGTGACACCAGGGATGAACCTAGTCCATTTTGCAATCGGCATGCCACGAGAGCAGGCGTCGCATCAGAGCATGGAAAGGGAGCAGGCCACCTCTATGTGGTGCACCATAGTGAGGCGTTTCTTAAAACGCTACTGGGCACCTGTCTACACAGCAAAATGGAGAGAATGCCAAGAAGGACCCCACAATACTGAAAGGAGCTGGAAGGGTTAATTCAGGATAAGAGAACTAAATCTGTATCCCTGTGCCTTGGTCACGATGGAGAATGAAGGGGGCACGCAACACTCACCTAACATGACAGGTGAACCGCAAGGAGAGAGAGGAGTTGTTTAGGGTGATCTTTCTGTCTGTAATTTCTGCTGAGCCACAGGGACTGTATCATAAATCAGGGAAAACTTCTTCCTCATCCTGCCCCCATGGTGAGCTGAGAGAGAGAGGGCTGGGTCCAGCCCATTCTCCCCAGAACAAAGTTTGAGACTATTCTGCCTGCTTGGTCCTGTGAACAGCCTGGCGGATGAACCAGAGACAAGAGCCACAGAGCAGTGCATACTAGGAATAAAGTAGTCACTCAGAAGATCAGATTGATCCGTGGTGCAGAGAGCTTTTGTAATATAACCAGAGCGGGGCAGGAACCAACTTTCCTGTCCCCAAATATTTTTGAGAGTTTGAATCCCCCTCCGCATCTTGTATGAGGATGAAAAGTCAAAATCTTGAATCTATTTCTGAATTGGAAAACTGGCAGTTCAGGTCACTCAAAACATTCTGTTTGAAAATTTAGAAATATTTCATTTCAATTTTGACCTTTTTTTCCTTCTTCTTTTAAACCTTTTGGGCAAATTAGCTTAAATTTAGAAAAAGTCATTTCCAATCGGAAAAAAAATTGAATTGTTCATTTGTTGAAATATTTCAATTTGACAACTCTCCCCCCCCCACCCCCCGAGTTGGGAGAACCATCAAAATCCAAGCCAGTTTTGTGAACTGTTCTGGATTTCAGTGAATCAGTATTTTTCAATGGAAAAATTTTGTCCAAAAAGTCTCAACCACCTCTAGCTAGAATCAAGGCAACATCCATACATGGTTGTTTTACCTAACGTGGAAATGGTCTCTCAGGGTCTTGTCTGTGCTGCAATAAAAGACCCCCGGCACAGCCGCAGCTGACTCAGTCTCTCAGGGCTCTGAGACTGAACATCTACACTGGCCACCAAGCTCAAATTAGCTGACTGGGATGTGGGTTTTTTACTGCACCATAGACGTGGTCTCACTGAACATCAGTGGGAATTAGCACATACTTAAAGTTAAGCATGTTGCTAAACAACTGTGGCTTGGGATCTCAGGGCACTTACTTGGTCCCAACGCACTGCAGTTTATGATACACAGTTCTCAGAACTAAAACTTACGCCAGCCACAGCCAGGAAAGGGGTGGTAGCTACAGGTTCAAGCAAAGCGGGGTGTCATTTCTTTTAAAGAGAGGAAAGGAAGGAGGCTTGGCTATAGCTCTGGATGGTTGATCGTACACTTCATGTGAAAGGCTGAGTCAGCTCTTCTGGGGAAAACTTGGACCATTGGGAGGAGGAGGCTGAATTAAATAGTCAGGAAGAAGAAGCTGGAGACCTAGGCTGAGATATCCAGAGGGGCCCAAGGAACCCAGTTCCCACTGAACGTCATTCCCATTAGGCCAGCCCCTTTTAATTCTAACCAATTCTCCAGAGCCCTAGGACAATCCAGCCATCTAAGGATTCTCCAGGGCGTACAACTGTATTTGCCCCATTCTTGACTCCAAGTGCAGTTGGGCTGGTTGGGAGAATCTGGTCCATAACACACATTCCAGAGCGTGCAGCTCTGAATATGGCGAGACCCTTTTAAATAATGCGGTTTAAGCATTTGCTAAGATGCAATTGCATGCACAGATTAATAGGAAAGTGTTCATGGAAAAACACTGTAAATATCTAATGCAACTTGATACAGGGGATTTTTGCTAAGCAACTCTCCGAGCAAGTGGAAAATCGCATCAGATTTTCCAAACATGCAGGCAAAAGGCTTTGTGAGCAGAGGAGAACGCTGATCAGCCCATCTTTGCTCCGTTGCATCTGTGTGCTCTGCTAGGCAGTGTGTAAATACATTTCCCTTTGATTGAAACAACGATATTTGTAAATTGGCGGCAGGTGAAAACATATTGTACTGACGCTGAAATAAAAATGTTAATTACCACAAAACATGAACAATATTTGTTCTCCAAATCCCGTTCCAGATGGTATCATTTGTCAGACCCCTACTTGCTCCTCTGGAAATGTTAAAAAAAAGAACACACTAACTGTAAATGCTATTGGCAGGGGGAAAAGGCCTTCTCTGTTTAATACATATGGTGAAAAACCACGAGATCATTGGGATTTATACAAGCAGATCTGGCACCCTTTCCTGCGAATTATCGTTGTACAGTGTGACTATGGTCAGAAAAGTGCCTATATAAAAATAGCACCTTTTTATTCAACAGACCTGCTTCCTGTACAAATTCAGATTCTGATCTGCTCCTATGCCTGGAAAAAATGAGTTTTTACTCCAGTTCTCCCAGCACAGCTCCGGGAGAGCAAGCTGGAAACTTTTGGCTCATGCAGTAACCCAGTGCCAGCTGCAGAATTTTGATGGCTAGTGATGATTCAGGAGCCCAGCTCGAACGCTCAGATCCCAGGCTGCGTCCGAGAGCCGGCAGGAAGACAAAACATCTTTGTGAACTGATCCCATGCGCTCCAGAGTGCCACCGTGACCCAGTAAACACGGAGCCCCCCATGCTCTCCGGAGAGGAGGGCCCAGTAGGGAAAAGTGCCCCCATTTCTTAGTGCCTGGGTGTCTCCGCCTGTTTTGTAGACGCCGCAAGGCAGATTGCAGGTGCATCGTGGGCACAGTGCTGCAGGGGGGTGAGTTCACAGCCGATATAAATAGCTGCAGTTCCATTGGCATAAGTGGTGGCTCATCCGCTTATACCAGCTGAGAAGCTGGGGAGCTAGAAGGGAAATTCTGGGGAGGAGGAGAGCAGCAAGAGAGCAGAGCTAGTGCCTGCTTTTGGGGTGTCTGGAAAGCAGGCCTGAGAGAGCGTCCAGCCCAGGAAAGGTGTCCAGACTGAGCCCAGCTTCTGAGTTGCCTTTGCCTCTATGCACTTCCGGAGAGAACCAATAGTGCGGGGCTCACCAAGGCCTCTCTGCTGCCATTGGAAAGCTCCTGCCATAGGAAAGCTTCCTACGCACTCCCTGGGGGCTCTGGGGAGCTGGCGAGGAAGCGGGATAGCACATATGCCACCGCACACTCAAACACCAGTCTCTTTGCTGGCATACAGGGCAGGCTCCCGGACACGGCCTCAGTGCATTGGGCTGGAGGCTCATGGGAAATTCCCTTCTCTTTCTCTTCTCCCCCAATATGCATCCACTTCCCACCTGGCTATGCTTCCCTGCCCACTGCTCGCCTCTCTGCGTCCTGGCTCCTCTCCCATCCATTTGGACTTCAGGGATTTCCCATGGAAAACAGGCTGGCTAGTAAAGCCAGCCCTTTCTGCTGCCTCCCGAGTCACTGCATGAGGAGGTATAAGCCCCTTTTGACTATGTCCTGGTTAGGTCAGGGCAGTGCCCAGGGAGTGACCGTTGGCCAGGTTGCCAAGGTGTTACAAAACCTGCTGCATGCCCTGGCCAGCTGCCTATGACACCCACAGTGCTGCAGCATGGCATGCCAACCTCCAAAGCCAGCTTTTGCATGGCACGCCCAGTAAGCCTCCGTCAGGGCCAGAGATCGTTCTGCCAGCCCAATGGTATTTGAAGACACTTTGCTTTCCCACTTCAGTGCTCTGAGTGCATTGCAGAAGGTTATGGCACAAGAAAGGCTGCACTCTGCTTAGCAAGGCTGCTCCCCAGTGCCCTGGGGTGTGGCCCAGCAGTTTCTGGTGAGGTGGTGAACAGGCATTGTACCCTGCCCAGCACTGACCAGTCACCCATGCTGGGTGGGATGGCCTCACAGGGCATCCCTTGGTCTTGTGGTAGGGGCTCCTCTGTCCCCATGGGAGTCACCTGCTGGGGGAGTAACCGCGCCATGCAAGTTGCCCCAAAAAGCCAGCCCTTGAGATGACTGAACCCTCGGATTTCCTTTTGTGCATAAACCCGCCCATTGTCCTGACTCCACAGGCTCCAGGACTGAATTGAATTCCACTAGCAGCAAACTAGCACTGCTTTTAGGGGCTCTTGATGCTGTCAACCAAGTGTGTAAACAGAACACATAGCCCCCCAACTGTGTAGTGTGGCTACTGCACGGCCCCTGTTCCCCACTTCCCTGAGCCCCCTTTTCCCTCCCCGCCCAGCCCCCGTCCTCCCACATGTGTGTCAGTGTGGCGCCCTGCATGGAATTGTAATGTAGCACATGTTTATCTGTGAATCC